>NC_042625.1:61116381-61417778 GCF_901001135.1 Rhinatrema bivittatum | reverse complement strand
AAGAAGGTATTTCTTTTAAAACTCTGAAGACACAATTTTAGGGATTTCTGTGAAAATCTAAACAACTCTGTTTAGGAATAGTGCAGGATAAAGGCAAGAGTCCAGTAGCTCTAAAATGGTATTAGGAGTTTTCCTCTGTGCAGGATTTGTTTAGGGAAATTAAACATTTGATCAAGAACAATTCTTTCACCCTTAATTCACTTGTTTGTAGTCTAAAAATGAACAGGAGCATAGCTCGCCTCCCTGTTCTTTAATTTTACTTTTAACTAAATTCTCTCCTTCAGTGGCGTAGCCACGGGTGGGCCTGGGTGGGCAGTAGGGATGTGCAGAGTAAAATTTTATGTTCATATTTTTTATGTCCGAAAGGGGGTCCCACTTGCGGCCAATATGGACATAAAAAAAATCCAATGAGTTGGGTATATGTACATATGTGCAAAAAAAAAATTTAAACCCCCTCACCCTCCTTAATCCCCCCCCCAGACTTACCACAACTCCCTGGTGATCGAGCGAGGAGTGAGGACGTCATTTCTGCAATCCTTGGCGAGAAGCATGTGACGTCGGTGGCACGTCGAGTGACGCGGCGTCACGTGATTCCCGGCAAGTTCGCGCCGGACGGCTCGTTCGGCCCAAAAAGAACTTTTGGCCAGCTTGGGGGGGCCTCCTGACCCCCCCAAGCTGGCCAAAAGTTCTTTTTGGGCCGAACGAGCCGTCCGGCGCGAACTTGCCGGGAATCACGTGACGTCGCGTCTGAGTGACGCGGCGCCACGTGATTCCCGGCTCGTTTGCGCCGGACGGCTCGTTCGGCCCAAAAAGAACTTTTGGCCAGCTTGGGGGGGCCTCCTGACCCCCCCAAGCTGGCCAAAAGTTCTTTTTGGGCCGAACGAGCCGTCCGGCGCGAACGAGCCGGGAATCACGTGACGCCGGCGTCACTCGACATGCCGCCGACGTCACATGCTTCTCGCCAAGGATTGCAGAAATGGCGTCCTCACTCCTCGCTCCATCACCAGGGAGTTGTGGTAAGTCGGGGGGGGGGGATTAAGGAGGGTGAGGGGATTTATATTTTTATTTTGGCTCAACAATCGCGATTTCCCACATATCGAACATATCTATGTTCGATATGTGGGAAATCCGATCGTTTATGTCGAATCAATTTTTTAAGTAAAAAAAAAATATGAGTTGCGTTTTACTAATGCGGTCAATCCGAATGCACACCCCTAGTGGGCAGCTGCCCACCCAACTTAGACCCAGGCCCACCCAACTGGGACCGGAACTGCAAGGCTGTTCGGGATCTCATCCCCGCAACAGCAAACAAGAGAACCCACGCCTCGCACGCCATCACTGCACACATGGGGAAGCGCTGCTGCGGCCGTATGGCCAACCGATCTTCCTGTTTGGGGGGGGGGGGCCGAAGCGCTGCGCACAACTTCCACTTCCTCCCCCTCCCCCCCCCCAAGCAGGAAGATCGGTGGGCTGTACGCCTAGATCTCTTTCTTGGGTTGTAGTACCTAATATGGAACACAACATTGTGTAACTATAGCATGGGTTATTTTTCCCTATATGTATCACCTTCCACTTATCCACATTAAATTTCACCTGCCATTTGGATGCCCAGTTTTCCAGTCTCACAAGGTCTTCCTGCAATTTATCACAATCTGCTTGTGATTTAACTACTCTAAACAATTTTGTGTCATCTGCAAATTTGATTATCTCACTTGTCATATTTCTTTCCAGATCATTTATAAATATATTGAAAAGTAAGGGTCCCAATACAGATCCCTGAGGCACTCCACTGTCCACTCCCTTCCACTGAGAAAATAATCCATTTAATCCTACTCTCTGTTTCCTGTCTTTTAGCCAGTTTGCAATCCACGAAAGGACATCGCCACCTATCCCATGACTTTTTACTTTTCCTAGAAGCCTCTCATGAGGAACTTTGTCAAACGCCTTCTGAAAATCCAAGTATACTACATCTACCGGTTCACCTTTATCCACATGTTTATTAACTCCTTCAAAAAAGTGAAGCAGATTTGTGAGGCAAGACTTGCCTTGGGTAAAGCCATGCTGACTTTGTTCCATTAAACCATGTCTTTCTATATGTTCTGTGATTTTGATGTTTAGAACACTTTCCACTATTTTTCCTGGCACTGAAGTCAGGCGAACCGGTCTGTAGTTTCCCGGATTGCCCCTGGAGCCCTTTTTAAATATTGGGGTTACATTTGCTATCCTCCAGTCTTCAGGTACAATGGATGATTTTAATGATAGGTTACAAATTTTTACTAATAGGTCTGAAATTTTATTTTTTAGTTCCTTCAGAACTCTGGGGTGTATACCATCTGGTCCAGGTGATTTACTACTCTTCAGTTTATCAATCAAGTCTACCACATCTTCTAAGTTCACCGTGATTTGATTCAGTCCATCTGAATCATTACCCATGAAAACCTTCTCCATTACGGGTACCTCCCCAACATCCTCTTCAGTAAACACCGAAGCAAAGAAATCATTTAATCTTTCCGCGATGGCCTTATCTTCTCTAAGTGCCCTTTAACCCCTCGATCATCTAACGATCCAACTGTTTTCTGTTTTTATTCTTCAACCTATATAATATTGTACTTGAATATGTTTGTTTTTACTCATTATTTCTTAAAACTGCTGTGAACTACCCCAGGAACAAGCGGGTTAAAATAATTTTTATAAATAAAAAATAAATAAGTAATAGAAATTAAACATATGGAACAATATTCCCCCTTTCACCAGAGGTCACCCTAGTACTTTAAGCGTCCCACCTTTACGCAATGTCAGGTTCCAACTGTTCATATCTGATCAAGATCTCACAAACTGAAGAGTAAGTTTCTAGCTTCAGGTGTCAGAGAATGTAGATATTCATTCCATACTTCCAGCATCTGCTCATATTTCCTCTGTGATTAATTTTTGGCAGTTAAAAATTAAAAAATCAAAAAGTTATGCAATCTCACTTTCCACTGCAAAACTGTGGGAGGATTGGAACTAGTCCAACATGTCAAAATCGTCTTTGTAGCCAGAAAGAATGCTATATCCAAAACACTTTAGTCTGGCCATTCACATTATCAAATAACTCAAAGAAGCAGATCCTTGAGCATACAGGTAGGGCACACGCCATTAATATTCCCAGGTATTTCAATACATCCATCCAAAAAATTTACAGTAATCTTACATGACCAAATACAAGTATCTTGACCCTCATTACATTTAATACATTGAACCGAAGTAATGATATGGCCTTAGAAACCCAAATTATTGGCATGTACATGAAATGCAAAAATTTGTACTGTGTTTCCCTTAAAATAACATTTTCCGACAGAGCTGTTATCTTATGCAAACACCTCTCCATATCTTTAATCGTTAACGGCAAAGGAAGATAGAAGTTCCATCTGTCTACTAAAGGTTCAAAACAGCTATGAGTTAAGATATCTTGCAAGATCTGAGTTAATGCTTTAAGGCCAGATTTTAAAAGCCCAGCAGGCGCAAATACCGAGAGATACGTGCGTGGCTGGGCCGTGAGAGTGCCAAGCGCATTTTAGAAACAGCCCGGCCATGCACATATCTCCCAGTAAAAGTGGTGAGCCAGGGGCAGGGTCTGGGTGGGGTGGGGGCGGGGACCGGCTGGGATAGCACCATTAGTCGCTGTCCCGGGGAAGCGAGCACCGGCCGGCTGCTGGTGCGCGGAACTTACTTCTGCTCCGAAGGAGCAGTAAGTTATATAACAAAAAAAATTAGGCTAGATAGGTAGGGGTTAGGGGTTGAGGAGGAGAGGAGAGGGGAAAAGGTAGGAAGGGTAGTTAGGGGGATAGGGATGTTCCCTCCCAGTCCGCTCTTTAATTGGAGCAGACTGGGAGGGAACTGGGGAAGGCCCTATTGCGTCACCGCACATTTTTTTTTAGAAAATTCCCTCTGTTGCGCGAGCGAGTCTGAACCCGCCTGCACATGTGTGCGCTGATTATAAAATTGTGCACGCATATGCACGCAGGTATCATATTTTATAACATGCACGTGACACCATGCGCATTTTATAAAATCGGCGCTCCATGTACACCCGCCGGGAACTGCGCACACGTGGACGCGCGCACGCGTGGGGTTTAAAATATACCCACTAGTGTTAAAGAAACCTTTCTCAAACTTGTGGCTGTGAGATTTATGTCTTCTGGGTTTAGACTGAGACCTGCAAAAATGCATAAAAGTCCAAATTAGATAAAGAGTATTTGTTTTGCAGATCTTGGAAATTCCTCACTGTCGAGGACCCCTCAATAAAAAATAGTGATACTCATGCCAATTCTCTGTCCTTGCAACTTTTGAAAAAGGAGTTTTCAACTCCAGAACGAAACTGTGGATTCCCTGCAATGGAAAGGAAGGAGGAAAGCTCACTATTCATGTGCAGTTTCTTACATAATAGCTGCCATACTTTCTTCCCAGGTAGGGTAACTATAAAACTGGTGCACAGGCGCATCCAGGGATGCAGTCCTTTTATAACATATGCGCGTATATGCGTGCATGTATATAAAATAGCCTGGGCGTGTGTATATTTGCATTCAATTTTAAATGGATGCGTGCCTGTGCACGCAAATCCCGCTTCTGCCACATAAGTGGGGAAATTAGATAAGGAATGCGTGCCGACGCCATTTCTAGTTTTCCAAGTTTGCCCAGGTAAGGATTAGGACTTCCAAACCAACCTAGTTTTAATAGCTTTCCTTCCCCCCTGTTTGCCATGACCCTTAAAACCCCACTGATCTGTCTAGCTTTTATTTTTTTTATAACTTACACATCATCCATAGCAGAAGTAAAGTTACGCAGCAGGGGACCCTGGCGTGCACCAGTGCGTGTAAGTATAAATGCACAAATTTCATGGTATAACTCCGGAGCACCCATAGCCCACCCAGACCAAGACCACCCTTTGCCCTTTTTTGGTAACTTTTTCTTTGTGTGCACAGCGGTATATACATGTATCGGTTCCTATCGGCAATCTGAAATAAAAAAAAGAGTGCAAGGCCCCCGAGGAGCGGGTACCCCTGGTAAGTCAGAGGAGGCAGAGTAGCTTGGACGAATCCTTGCTAACTCGATGTGTTAACAAACACTGAGACCTTTTGTATTGGAAGCGGATGACGTCATCTCAGGGGGATGCCCCCAAGGTTCGCGCCCTTGCTGGTATATCAATCGGAGCGCGTGTGCCCTACTTCATCAGGAACATGGTGGATCCACAGCGTTGTGCCGGTCCGGGGATGCTGGAGGGAGACGGCAAGAAGACGCCGCGGCTGCTAACCGTCCATCAGACCCGGAGGGAGTCGCCACAGAGGTAAAGAGGGCAGAGTGAGGGCGTCAAGTAGCGATGGACGCAACAAAAGCAAAGTCCTTTTGTAGTGCAGGAAGCAGGCAACTCTCTGGGAGGAGTTTAGATGGGCCACACCCAGTTGGCCCTATAACTAAAGCGAAGAGCTGCAGGCCGGCCCCTTAGGAAGATGGGGCGAGGCCCAAACCAGTGAGTCCAGGAGGAAGCAGAGCAGGCCTCAGGCAGGCTCAGATGGCAAGGAAGGCCTCCCAGGCCATGGAGCAAAACCAGGATAGACTGTCCAGGCAAGGCCCCGGTCCCAGTGCGGCCTCCAGAGAAAAGGTGAGAGGCCTCCTGTGGCGCAGCTACAGGAGGAATCGTAACACAAATGCCACCCTCATCCTAGGGATCCCTAGAAACCTCACTCCCTAGTACTGTAGATTGGCAGAATATATCTTTTTATAATAAGTAAACATAGGAAGTATGGCATTGGGCTCTGGTGGTAGCAGATTGCTCCAGTAGTGCAGAGGCAGCCTCTGCTGACTCAGGAATGACGGACTCCAGCCAGCATTATCTTCCTCTGGGATCCTCCACCAAGGGTAATATGGCCACACAGGGACTTAGGATCTCCATCCCAGCAGTGGCAAAAGGGCCACTGCTGGGATAGAATCCACAGGGCCCTTTGCCTCCCTGACTGGGATAAGTGTCCTCTATGAGTTCCTGCAGCCAATCACTTTATCAGTTGACTTAGAACATAAGAACATAAGAAATTGCCATACTGGGTCAGACCAAGGGTCCATCAAGCCCAGCATCCTGTTTCCAACAGAGGCCAAACCAGACCACAAGAACCTGGCAATTACCCAAACACCAAGAAGATCCCATGCTACTGATGCAATTAATAGCAGTGGCTATTTCCTAAGGGGCCAATGCAATTATGTGCGCTGAAAGTGGGCGCTGACTTTTCACGTGATGAGCACCATCTCATTCACTCTGCATTGGACGCGCATTAAATAGGCGCTAATCCCCCTATTGCATTAGGGGGTGGATTAGCGCCTATTTAACCCATGTCCGATAGCGGGTTAAACAGTGCGCTCTGTTGAGCGCACTGTATTGCATCGGTCCCTAAGTAAACTTGATTAATAGCAGTTAATGGACTTCTCCTTCAAGAACTTATCCAAACCTTTTTTGAACCCAGCTACACTAAGGGCTGGATTTTCAAAATGTTATACACAACATAAATCCACCCCTTTCTTTTTTACTACACATCATTCTTTTATTTATTTATATTCCACTTTTTGCAGCCCTTCGAAACAGATTACATTCAGGTACTGTAGGTATTTCCCTATCCCCAGAGGGCTTACAATCTAAGTTTGTACCTGAGGCAATGGGGGGTAAAGTGACTTGCCCAAGGTCACAAGGAGTGACAGCGGGACTCAAACCCTGGTCTATAGCCCACTGCTCTAACCACTAGGCTACTCCTCCACAAATATAGCAGAATGATGAATCTAGGGGTAACTTTGTTAAAATAGGGAAGAACTTCAAGGAGTCGTTAGCTGGAAGGGAAAATCTAGGGGAAGTAAAAGAGCAATGGACAGAACTAAAAAGGCAACTAAATTTGTTGTTAGGAAAGTAAATAAAGGAAAGATGAAAAAGAGGCCACTATAGTTTTCAAAATGAAGTACCTGAAAAGGTAAAGGGAGAAATGGTTAGAAAGAGGAAGACTGGCAACAATATCTCGAAAAGGTGAGAAAAGCTGGGAATGTAGACAGAGTGCAAAAATTCAAATGGGAAAAAAAATAGCAAATACGGTAAAAACAGGGGGACAAGACCTTTTTTTTAGATATGTTAATGATAAAAGGAAGTGCAAAAGTGGCACTGTAAGATGCAGAGCTGAAGGGGAGGAATATGTAGAAGCTGATGAGGAAAAACGAAATCACTGGGAACTACAAGCTGATTAGTCTGATCTCTGTGATGAGCAAGTTAATGGAATTGCTCTAAAAGAGGGGATAGTGCAGTTTCTGGAATCCAAGATCCGAGGCAGCATGGTTTTACCAGAGGTAGATTTTGTCAGAAGAATCTGATCAATTTCTTTGATTGGGTGATCAGAGAGTTGGATCGAGGGAGCATGCTAGATGTAGTGTACTTGGATTTCAGTAAGGCCTTTGACACGGATCCACATAAGCGACTTATAAATAAATTGATCACCCTTAGTGTGAGCCCTAGAGTGACTTACTGGGTTAGAAACTGGCTGAGTGGGAGGTGACAAAGGGTAGTGGTAAACAGAGTTCACTCTGAGGAGGGACACGCTACTAGCAGAATGCCTTAGGGATCGGTCCGTGGATCAGTTCTTTTAAATATTTTTGTGAGCGACATAGCACAAGGATTGTCGAGAAAGGTTTGTCTTTTTGCTGATGATACCAAAATCTGCAACAGGGTAGACAGCCAGGAAGATGTGGAAAATATGAGGAGGGTTCTCATAAAGCTTAAAGAATGGTCTAGGGTCTGGCAGCTAAGATTAAATGCTAAAAAAAAATGCAGAGTAATGCATTTAGGCTGCAAACACCCAAGGGAAAGATATGGTATTGGTATGAAATTCTAAGCACGAAAGAAGAGCGGCATCTGGGAGTGATTGTTCTGGATAATCTTAAGGTGGTCAAACCGGTGGATAAAGTGACAGCAAAAGCCAGAAAGATGCTTGGCTGCATAGGGAGAGGAATGGTCAGCAGAAAAAGGGAGGTGATATTGCTCCTGTATACACATCCCTAGTAAGACTTAATTTGAAATACTGTCTACAATTCTGGACCCCACATCTTCAAAAAGATATAAACTGGTTAGAGTCAGGCAGGGCGAGCCTACTAAAATGGTCAGCTGCCTTTGTTCTAAAGTATACGAGGACAGACTCTAGGGAAAAGACGAGATAGGGGAAATGTGATAGAAACAATTAAATATCTCAAAAGTTTCTGTGCACCAGAGGTGAGCGCTAGAGCAAGGGGGCATGGAACGAGCGTGAAAGGGGTTAAATACAGGAATAATCTTAGGAAATATTTCTTTACAAAGAGAGTATGGATGCCTCCCAGTGGATGTGGCAGAGACAAAAGAAGTATGTGAATTCAAGGAAGCATGGGATAAACACAGGGGATCTCTGAGGGAGTGATGATGGTAACTGTAAACCTAAATTAGTTTGAAGATGGACAGACTAGATGGGCCATACAGTCTTTTTCTGCCATCACGTTTCTATGTCTTTGTTTCTATGGAGAATCCTTTTCTCATACTTGTCTAACCCCCCACCTCTCTGGAGTGTATTCGTAGTGACCCTCCCACTGCGGTGGCAGAGGGCAGCATTGGCACAGCAATGGGGTTTCAGGTGGTATCAGAGAAGTCACCAATTTTAATTGCCCAGAGGGGAAAAGGACAGAACGGGAATTCTCCTTCATACCACGTCTCCCAAAATTAGGAACCCACCCTGCGAGTCTCCCAGGGGAAGAGAGAGAGAAAGCAGAACCCAAAGAGAAAAAAAAAAACTTGAGTGTAAGCAGATAAAAAGTTTACAAATTCTGAGCTATGACTTGGATTTATTATCACAAGTTTAAGCAGTGAGAAACAAGTAATGAAAATATTATAAATGTACTGTAAGTTTTCCACAGTTAGCACAACTTGGTTTTCTTTCAGTTCCTAGTTAACACGTATTTTAAATGACGAGAACCATAAAACAATCAGATAAGTATGGTTTGAGTATTAACTGCTATACTTTCTATATCAAGAATTTAGTAATTAATGCTGCTGTGAAGGAAGTGAATCTTTGTGTCCCAATTCTGTCTTGCAGGTGCAGCAGGACAAAATCAACACTCTAATTGCGGGTAAGTAGATAACAAGTGTTTTGTGCTGTTTCTTTTCTGTGTTGTTGGACTCTCTATGTCTATTTAATCCTTTTTTTCTTTCCCTGTCCCTTTCCAGTGAACTTTTCAGTCCCTGTGAATTTTGAGGCTTTTGTACTGCGTGTCCACTTATGTCTCTGGCACAGTTTCTTATGACAGCTGCTGCAGTGTTTCTGTACTTTGTATGTGGTGCTGGAAAAATTTCAGTCTAGCTAGACTTTGTGGCAAGTATTCACTTAGCTGACTTTCTTTAAGATGAATCTTCGTACCCTCTGCTGCTGATAGTGGCTTGCTGCAATGCTGCTCGTGGGTGTGGCTTGAGTGTCAGGGGGTCCCGGATGTCGCTCCCCGAATATGATCCTTCTGCTGTATTAGCTACATTGTCTCTGGAGCAGTCAGAAACCTATCTATACTCTTTAAATAACAAAACAGCATGTTCTTCCACTAGGGGTGTGCAGCAGGGACGGATATGTTCGATTCGGTATTCGTATTCGACGGGACCCAAATCCGTTACATCCATTTTTGGGGGACCCCGATTCATCCATTAGTTACATATGGTATTCGTTTCCCATTAAAGTAAAAAAAAACCCAAAACATCCTAACCCTTTAAATGTAATTAACTACAACCCCCCACCCTCCTGACCCTCCCAAGACTTGTCAAAAGTCCCTGGTGGTCCAGCGGGGGTCCTGGAGCATTCTACTGCTCCAGGACCCCATGTGATAGGGGCCGAGCAATGGCACCGGTAGCCCCTGTGACATTGTAAGGGCAAAGGCTATTGGTGCCATTTTGAATACCGGCAGCCGACGGCCCGAGTGCAGGAGATCACTCCAGGACCCCCGCTGGACCCCCAGGAACGTTTGGCAAGTCTTGGGGGGGTCAGGAGGGTGGGGGTTTTATTCGTTAGTGATACGTTGCATTCGTGGGGATTCACCATATGTTTCGGAACCCCACGAATGCAACGAATAGGGACCTATACGTTGCGGATTGCGCATTCGTTCAAAACGAATCCACATCCTATCCTCCACTACACTAACCCCGTTTACCTTCTGGCGTGTACTAGGAGTGCTCTCTCGGTGTTTATTCGTGGCAACTAACAGGAACTGGGCTAGCTGATTGTGGAAAACAAAAGATACCGTATTTTTCGCTCCATAAGACGCACTTTTTTTCCCCCAAAGGTGGGGGGAAAATGTATGTGCGTCTTATGGAGCGAATATAAAAAAAAAACCAAACAAAAATCTAACAAACCCCGCCCCCCCCCGACTCCCCCAAGACCTGCCGACTTAATTTCCTACAACCCCCCACCCTCCTGACCTGACAAATTAATTTCCTGCAACCCCCCACCCTCCTGACCCCCCCCCAAGACCTGCCAAACGTCCCTGGTGGTCCAGCGGGGGTCCGGGAATGATCTCCTGGGTGTGGGCCGTCGGCTGCCAGTAAACAAAATGGCGCCGACGGCCCTATGCCCTCACTATGTCACTGAGACCGACCGCTGCTATTGGTCGGTCTCAGTGACATAGTGAGGGCATAGGGCCGTCGACGCCATTTTGTTTACTGGCAGCCGACGGCCCTATGCCCACACTATGTCACTGAGACCGACCACTGCTATTGGTCGGTCTCAGTGACATAGTGAGGGCATAGGGCCGTCGGCGCCATTTTGTTTACTGGCAGCCGACGGCTCACGCCCAGGAGATCGTTCCCGGACCGCTCCTGGACCCCCGCTGGACCACCAGGGATGTTTGGCAGGTCTTGGGGGGGTCAGGAGGGTGGGGGGTTGCAGGAAATTAATTCGGCAGGTCTTGGGGGGGTCAGGAGGGTGGGGGGTTGCAGGAAATTAATTCGGCAGGTCTTGGGGGGTCAGGGGGGTGGAGGTTGTTAATTTAAAGGGTTGGGATGGGGGGGTTTGGGGGTTCCCAGAGAAAGAAAAGTTTTCTGATCTGGGGAGTGGACCGAAATGGCCCTCCCCAGACCCGAAAACAAAATGGGGAGAAAAAAAAAAGCTATGCACTCCCCTAATTTGCTCCATAAGACGCCCAGACGCAGAGCCGGTTTAGCACAATTTTTTTTTTTTTAAATTTTCCCCCTCTGAATCCTAGGTGCGTCTTATGGTCAGGTGCGTCTTATGGAGCGAAAAATACGGTAATTAAATATCCTTATTCTAGCTAGCAGAGAGGAATTAAATTCAGATGCTTGCTCATGTATGGTGCAGGTTATTTTCACATTTTCTTTCACTCACCTCTCACACTTTTACCACAGTGCATTGAGTAAAGGTTCAGGTGCTCATCAATATGTAGTCACAACCAGTATCTGTATATTTATTTATATACATAATCTAAGAAGATGCCACCAAGTACTTTCATATTGGGGATGTTATAAGAATTAAAGCACTATTATCTGTACTTCTGTGCACTCTGCCTATATTCTCACCCTGGTGCAGAGTAAAGACTCAGTGTCAAACTGTTTCCACCTAAGACAAATAACAAAATGGTTCATCTCACTTTAGAAGCAGCTGTGCTGTTTGTCACCCCTTTCTTTTCTTTTAACTTTCTCAGTGGATTTGGTTATAAACTTTGCTATAAGCAAACTTACAGTTTCATATATCCAGTCTGCCTCTCACTGCAGCACACAACTACAGTAAACTAGACCTTCTCCTGTGATAAACTCTGATTCTCCTAGATCAGTTCAACTGGAGAGAATTCACCGTGATACAGCCAGGTTAATTTAATATTAACAATTAAACTGCCTACCCTGAACCTTACCTGGAATTTACCTTATTTTTAAAACAAATATCACACTAACACAGTCACACATACTTCAAAGAACCATACTGGAGATGTGTGCCTTCCTCTCTGTGCTCCACTGTTGTGTATTTCTGGGATTTCAGAGCAGTCACTGAAGAGAACTGGCTGGTGCTTT
Source organism: Rhinatrema bivittatum (assembly GCF_901001135.1). Taxonomy (NCBI): domain Eukaryota; kingdom Metazoa; phylum Chordata; class Amphibia; order Gymnophiona; family Rhinatrematidae; genus Rhinatrema; species Rhinatrema bivittatum. Next base: position 61,405,693 of record NC_042625.1, on the reverse strand, counting down.
CTGCTCTCTCACTTAGTCAAACCTAGACTAACTGAAATCTCCAACTGACACACCCAAGAAGATCAGTGCTCTTGTGCTGACCTCAACAAAAAATAGTTCTAAGAGGAATTTAGGACCCGTTTTAATATACTTTTGACCTATGGACAACCCCCATCTTTGTATGAAGTTGTAGAAAAGAAAATTTGGGAATTCTGAGACATAGTTTGAGGCTGAGATAGAATCTGAATTTCTTTATCAGTGAGAAACTATATCAGTCCACTAGGCCCTTCCCATAATTTTTCTTCCAACACTGGCTCACAAAATAGTGTCACCAGCTCATTTGTGTAGACACAGACACTTTCCTCAGGATTCCAGTGACAAAATGGAGTTAGATTTTTTTCTCTTTCACTGAGAAAATTTGTTTGGGAATCCAAAATGTTCTCTTCCAAATAATTTGGAAAGGATTTTGAAGTGATTCACATTTTCCCTCTTTAGCGTAAAACCTACTTCCTATAACACCATAATATATTTTAAAATTCCCACTCAGACTTTGCTGGCATTTTAGTTCCAGACTTTTCACCATTTCATACTGTTTTGGGTCCCCTTTCTCCATTTCTGCTGAACTCTAGAGCATAGCCTCTGAAATCTCACAAAATCCCTCCAAATACACAGTAAGAATCTCTGACCTGGCCAATATGGATCTTCAGGTCCACCTTAGGCACTCTGGGGCATTTTATGATACATTCTGAGACCCACCAGACCATCTTTGGCTGCTAGGAGAAGCCCCTGCAATTTGACCCTAATGCTTATTTTATCACAATTTTAATTTTAAAAAGAGCCCTGGGACTCCTCCAAAATCGATTTTGGCAAAATTCAATCGAGGCCATAAAACCACCCCACCAGGAATCTGCTTTTATTTTTTTTTTATTTTTATTGCACAGATTAATTTTTATAAACTTTTAAAAGTTTTTCTGGCCTCTATAAAACCAGTAATACCTCTTCCCAGGGCACTTCCCACATGGTGACTCACAAGTCAATTCTCTTGCAACTTTATTGCACAAATACTGCCTGCTGCTACAGCTATAGTGTAAAAAAACTCTTGAAGCTACTTCTTTTTATTTTCTTTATCTCAGTCTCTCTCATTTAATACAGCACCATGCAAAAACAAGACAAATAGGGGTAGATTTTCATGTGCGCGGCATGCGTGCGGCAGCGCGCATGTTATAAAATCGGGTGTACATTTGTGCACGCCGGGTGGCACGCACAAATGTACCCCGTGCTCCTCTAAAAATCTGCCCCATACTGTTTTCTTACTGCACTGGTTACAACAATCTCAGTGTCAGCATTTTCTCAGCAGCACAGGGAGGGAAACAGAAGTTCGTACAGCTGCCTGCACATCTTCCCCCATGCAGCAACATACCCAGTGAGAGAACTGGACAAAAAAACATGTCACATCCCAGCAATGTTTTCTTAGAGTCCAGGTTCCAGGTCAGTAAAGAAATCTTTACCCCCTTATTGCTATAGTTTAACCTCTTGTTATACTCTCCTAAAAGAAAGGAAAGGCAATATTACTTTCCTTTCCTGGAGCTAAGGTGAAGCACAGCCCTTGTTACCTTTCCCTTGCTCCCTTCATCAATGAATCTCTCCCAGTGGCTCATAAATATTTGTATATCAACCTCTATAGATGTCACCACCAATCCACCCTATTGGGGAATGGACCCTTACTAACACTCAGCACTTTAGTATACACCCATGGAACCTCCTGTTGCTGGAATTTTCCACGTTCTGAATATAGTGAGGCGCAGTCAGTCTTACAATTATAAGTGGGCTCCACAGTCCATCAACAACAATTTAGCAATTTTCCTATGAAGATAGCAGCTAACAGGATTCCCTCATTTTAGAAACCTAAGCAGGTCAGTGAATTGTGGGTTGAGCAATGCAGTACAGACTTCTGGATCACTGGTAGAAAAGCTAAGAAATAAATGATGAAGGGCAGGTGATTTCTATGCACTAGACAATAAAAGCAAGTTTGCTTACCGTAAACTGTGTTTTCCATAGACAGCAGGATGAATTAGCCATGCTGTCTGGGACATCCCTCCAGGGGGGGGCTAGGTGGAGCTTCTCAAAAATGACAGAGCTTTGCTCTGTGTGCAGCTGTGTGTCCTTTCCCGTGCAGCTCCATATTCTCCTCAGTCTATTCCAAATCGTGTCTGCAAAGAGTGGAGATTGTCCAGGGAGGTGGGCGGGTCAGTAAAGCTAATTCATCCTGCTATCTATGGAAAACACCGTTTATGGTAAGTAAACTTGCTTTTTTCCCCACAGATAAGCAAGCTGAATTAGCCATGCTGTCTGGGAGTCCCCAGCTGAAGGTTGTGAGCACAGTATGAAGGGTCCCTGTGGGAAAGTAGCACAGTTCCCGAGGCTGAGTTTGATGTGTTGCGCCCAACCTGGTCCAGAGAAGCGGACAGTCTCCTTCTGTGGTCCCTGATTGGAGTATGTACCTGCCCATCACTGCGTCCACAGTGGCTTGCTGATTGAGACAGTAATGGAAAGTGAAAATATGGAGCGAGGACCAAGTAGCAGATTTCCATATGTCCATTATAGGAACCTCCCATAGGTGAGCTACCAATGCTACCATCGCTCTCACCTGATGGGCCTTTGGCGAACTGGTTAGTAGAGATGTGAACCGGAATCGGTTCGGATTCTGGTTCCGATTGACATGTGGGTTTTTTCCCATCGGGTCCGATCGCATTTTGTTTATCGGCTGTGCCCCAGCCGATAAACAAAAAACCCACCCGACCCTTTAAAAGTAACCCCTTAGCTTCCCCCACCCTCCCGACCCCCCCAAAATCTTTTTACAGATACTTGGTGGTCCAGTGGGGATCCCAGGAGTGATCCCCCGCGATCTCCCGCTCCGGGCCGTCCTCCCGTTCCCGGGCCGTCGGCTGCCACTATTCAAAATGGCGCCGATGCCCCTTTGCCCTTACCATGTAACAGGGTAACCGTGCCATTGGCCGGATCCTGTCACATGGTAGGAGCACTGGATGGCCGGCACCACCTTGTGCTCCTATGATGTGACAGGGGCTGACCAATGGCACCGGTAGCCCCTGTGACATAGTAAGGGCAAAGGCTATCGGCGCCATTTTGAATACTGGCAGCCGACGGTCCGAGTGCAGGAGGTCGCTCCCGGACCCCCGCTGGACTTTTGGCAAGTCTTGTGGGGGTCAGGAGGGTCCCCCAAGACTTGCCAAAAGCCCCTGGTGGTCCAGCGGGGGTCCGGGAGCGATCTCCTGCACGCGGGCTATCGGTTGCCAGTAATCAAAATGGCGCCGATAGCCTTTGTCCTTACAATGTCACAGGGACTACCGGTGCCATTGGTCAGCCCCTGTCACATGGTAGGAGCACAAGATGGCGCCGGCCATCCAGTGCTCCTACCATGTGACAGGATCCGGCCAATGGCACGGATACCCTGTCACATGGTAAGGGCAAAGGGCCATTGGCGCCATTTTGATTAGTGGCAGCCGACGGCCCGGGAGCCGGAGGACGGCCCAGAGCGGGAGATCGCGGGAGATCGCTCCCGGGACCCCCACTGGACCACCAGGGACCTGTAAAAAGGTTTTGGGGGGGGGGTCGGGAGGGTGGGGGAAGCTAAGGGGTTACTTTTAAAGGGTCGGGGTGGGTTTAGGGGTTATTTTTCTGTGCCGTTTTTCCCGCCCTCCCCCAAAATGATAAGGGAACCCCCACGATCAATATCGTGGGGTTTTCCTATCGTTTGGGGGGAGCCCCCGATTTCTGACGATTTTGAAAATATCGATGATATTTTCAATCATCCGAAGCCCGATTCACATCCCTACTGGTTAGGGTCTCTGATCTTTTATTGTAAGAGAACTGAATGCACTATGAAATCCAAGGTGAGAGAGTCCTCTTGGAGACCGGCAGACCCGGGGCATTCAGGTTGAAGGAAACAAATAGTTGTGAGGTTCTAGATTCGGAGTGCGTTCTACACTTATAATAGGCCAAGGCTTGCTTGCAGTCCAGTATGTGGAGCCACATCTCACCTTCATTTTTGTGCAACTTCGGAAAGAAGGTCGGCAGGGTTTGGTTGATGGTTTGGTTGATGTGGAAAGCTGAAACTACCTTGGGTAAGAACGAGGGGTGTGTCTGCAAAGTCACTTGTCAATATGAAATTCAAGATAAGGCAAATAGTGAACTAGAGCCTACAACTCACTGACTCTTCTTGCAGAAGTCAGGGTGACCAAAAACAGAACTTTCCAAAGTAGATATTTCATGTGACTACTTTCCAGAGGTTCAAAGGGGGAAGCATCAGCTGTTCCAGAACTAGGTTGAGGTCCCACAGAACAGGCAGTCTTTGAACTGGTGGTCGCAGTTGTAGAATGTCTTTCAAGAACCGGGAGACTAGTGGGTGGTTGAACACTGGTAGGCCATTGAAGGAATGATGCTAGGCTGCAATGGCACTGACGTGGATCCTCACCAAAGCTGTCACCAGTCCTGCTTGATAAAGGGAATGGAGATACTCTAAAAGGATTTCAGGTGAGCAGGAGAAGGGGTCTATTCCCTTGATGTTGCACCAAGCTGAGTAACTAAGCCACTTGCCCTGATAGTTCCTTCTGGTAGAAGATTTCCTGGATGACACCAGGGCCTCCTGGATCTCCGAAGGCAAGTGTAAGCGACTTAATACTGTTCTTTCAACCTCCACACTGTGAGATGTAGTGAGGAGTGCATGGGATGAAGTAGGGTGCCACTGTCCTGCTTCAGCAGATTGGCACTTTGGCCAAGAGGAATAGGTGGTTCGATGGAAAGATGCACTAGATAGGCGTACCATGGCTGTCTGGGCCAAGCCGGAACTATCAGGATGAGGTTGGCAACATCCGCGATACACTTCTGCATTGCTCTCAAGATGAACGGGATCAGGGAATAAGCGTATAGAAGCTTTCCCTTCCCGAGTCGCTTCTTGCTGGGGTAGATGGAGCAGAATGCCTGTACCTTCCTATTAAGTTCTGAAAAGATCCATGAATGGAAAGCCCCAAGCTTGGAAGAGATCCCCCCACCACGTCCTGGCGAAGCTCCTATTCGTGTGGATGAAAGATCCTGCTTAGTTTATCTGCTTTGGAGTTCTCCACCCCGGGCAAGTAAGTCATCTGAGAGATGATGGAGTTCTCCTCTGCCCATTCCAGGATGTGCACCACTTCCCTGCACAACATCCAGGAACTGGACTTTCCTTCCTCGTTTATGTTATGCATCATGACCTGATTGTCCATATGCACGTTTGAGGGGTTCTCCCTCGTAGGAACCCCTCGAACGTGCATATGGCATTCCCAATCACTCAGAGCTCTAGGAGGTTTATCTGTTGGACTCTCTCCCAGCGGACCAGAGTCATTGTGTCCATACTTGGTCCAAATGGGCTCCCCACCCCTTGCTTGAAGTGCCTGTAGTGAGAACCAGCTGATGAGTTGGGGGGCGAAATGATGCCCTGACTGAAAGAGCTGTGGGGCACAACCATCAGTCTAAGTCATCTCTCATGCTCCTGGTCAGACTTACTCACCAGACAGCGGATGTGAGAGCTCTGTCCATTGTGCCTTCAGTCCCCATTGCAGGTGCCAAATGTGTAAATGGGTATACAGCACCACATAGATGGCCATTGCCATGTGGCCCGGCATGGTTAAGATCTGGCAGGCCGAGGTGTGAGTAGAGTCTCTCAGCTGAATGGCCAGTGTGCGCAGCATGTGGGCCCTATCCACCAGAAGGAATTCTCTGCCCTGCGCGTTACTTATATGGGCCCCAATAAACTGTAGGTTCTGCATTGGCTGAATACTGGACTTCTCGTAATTGATAATCCAGTTGAGCCCCTCCAGGCACTGGATTGTAGCTTGTAAGCTGCTCTGAAGAGTTGCCAGCTGCGGTGCCACTAACAACCAGTCATCGAGGTAAGGGAACAACTGGATTCCCTGCTTCCTGAGGTGGGCCACTGTTACTGCTAACACTTGGTGAAGACTCTCGGGTCAGATGAGAGACTAAAAGGGAGCACATTGTATTGGAAGTGGCGGTTGTTGACCTGAAAACACAGGTATCGCCAGGAGGAATGGTGCATAGGGATGTGAGAGTATGCATCCTTGAGGACCAGTGAACATATCCAATCATTGGGTTGTAGAAAGGGAAGGATGAACTTGAGAGATGTCATCTTGAATTTCTCCTTTTTCAGGAATTTGTTGAGAACTCATAAATCCGGGATTGGGTGGAGTCTTCCCGATCTTTTGGGAATGAGGAAGTATTGGGAGTAGAATCCCCGATTCAGCTGACTGCTGGGAACCTGCTGGATAGAACATTGTTGGAGTAGTTTGGCAACTTCCTCTTGGAGCCCATGATGGTTCTCTGAGGTGGGCCGATGTGGCCTTACTCAGTGGAGGGGGGGGGGGGGGTTAGTGTGTTCTTGAAGTTCAGGGGATGACCCTCTCTGATAATATTGAGCACCTAATGGTCGGAGGTGATCGCTTCCCAAGAGTGGTAGAAGCGGGAAATTCTCCCTCCTATTTGCAGCGGTAAGAGTGGCCCAGATACCTCTAAAAACCCTGCTGGGTTTTTGTGTTGTTGTTATTCAAGAGGAAGCACTGCTCTCTTTTGTTCTGCAGCATGCCACAACTTTGCTGTTGTTGTGATGGCTGTGGCCAGGTTTGCTGATATGGCGGTGGATGGTAAGATGAGTATGGCCTGTACAGCTATCTTTGGAAATAAGTCTTCCTGTATGATGGGTAATACTTCTTGCCCAAGGATTGCTCAGAGGGAGATGCCAGGGAGAAGACTGCTATGTTCTGCTCCTTTATTTGGGCCATAGTTTCACGCAGCTTGTCTCCGGAGGTTGTCCGGGAGACAGGGGAAGTCCGCCCATTTCTCCTGGATGTCCTCTTGAATGGCGCTGGCCCAAAGCCAGACTATGGCTCCTGCTGTGTTATGAGTGGAGGGTTCGAAGGCCTCTTATATTGTATGCAACAGATGTCTTAGTCCCTTCTCCAGGTCATGAAATTGCTGTGGTGGGGCCCCATCAGGAAAGCAGTAATAAAGAGAGGCTGAGCGTCTGTAGGCACTTATATAGATACTGAGTGAAATACAATTCGTGCTGCTGGATCTTCACGTTCAGCATACCTGACTGGAACATTCTTCTGCTGAAGTCATCCAGGTATTTACAGTTGCACCCTGGTGGAGTATTTGAATGAAGGCATGATTTTTTAGCCCTCTTCATGGCTGACTCAACCACTAAGGAGGCATGTGGGAGTTGGACCACACTGTAGAACGGAGATTGATGCATCCGGAATTTGAGATCTGTTTTCTGTGAGGTCGCTTGCCCAGGAAAGGGGGATTCCCAAGCCTTCGTCATGACTGCGTCTAGCACCGCATGGGAAGGCAAGGCAGTTGGCTGGGCTGGCGCTTCAAAAATATTTAGGATCCCTAAAACCTCAGTGTGAGGGTCTGGCACCTTTCAAGTTTCAATGTTGAGTCTAGTGCATACCTTCTCCACAAATTTCGAATAGGAGAGGTCTTCCAGAGGTGAGTCTTCCAGAGGTGAGTCTTCCGGAGGTGAGTCCCACAGTGTAGGAGGCAAGAGCTGTGGGGAGATGTCAGGTTGTGGAAAGTGCTCAGGAGCCGGGCTGCTGGACCGAAGTTCTGGACTAATGTCCCCTTGGAGAGGTAAAGGTGGTCTGTCCTGGGGGGAATCTTCGCGTGGAATAGTGCAGGACTTGCTGCTTCCCTGATCCTCCATGGAGGAGAGGAACTGGATCAAGATCTTGGAAATTTGAGACATTGCCTGTGAGGCCAAGACCCCGTGCCGTGTACGAGATGACGTCCTCTTTCGGGAGATTCCTTGGTGGCAGTGCCACGAGCAGGATGTCCGAGTCAGGTCCTCTGGGCTGGACTTTCACCTGCTCCCTTAAAGAAGACCTCTTATGCCACTTTCGGAGGAGCTCCTGCAACTGCCCTGCTGGCCTCTTTTGTCTGGAAACTGAAGACATGCTCTGGGGAGTGAGAGGAGCCCGTGGATGCATCTTAAGATGCCAGCTCATCATCAGAAAAAACGAGGTCCACTAAGTCAAGGGTGAAGGCCCCTTGCAGTTCCACAGCCGAAGGTGATTTCTGGGAGGACTTCCCAGTTGACGGGCTGAAGGCTGGTGAATCCCAGCGACATTTGGATGCTTTTTGCATTGAGGTGTATGACGCAGTGTGCGCTAGCATCGGCATCCGCGTCGACGGGCTGTCCCGAGTTGATCCCGATGACTTTCAGTAATGGTGCGTTGAAGCGTTGAGCGTAGACTCTTCCTTGCGCTTCGACTTCGGCGTATGCCTTGATGGCGCTTCACAGGTGGTGCGTCAGGGCGGTGCAGCACTTTGGCCAACTGCGTCAGGGCTTTGACTCCTGACAACACCAATTGCCTCAGTGGTTGGGTTGGCGCATCCCCCGACGCTCCACGCACCTGGATGGGCTGGGGACACTGAGAGGGATGGAGGGGGGTTGGCCCACCTGACCCTGATGTTTGTCCAGCGGTCCCACAGAGGAGGCCTTCTTTGATTTTTTTAGGGCAATCCAGTAGTGGATCCAGGGACAAATGTGCCGACAGGCACTCCAAGCTGTGGGCATAGGCCCCCAAGTTTCCCTCTCGAAGCTGGGCAATCTAGGCGGTGCGTTGACACTGGGCCCGGGGGGGAACATGGGGCCGCAGTCCCTGCATGCCTCCTGGTCATGGTCCAGGCAGAGGCATAAATAACAGTAATTATGCCCATCGGTGGCATACACAGAGCAAAGCTCTGTTATCTTTGAGAAGCTCTGCCTAGCCTCCCCGGAGGGACATCCCAGACAGCAGGGCTAATTCAGCCCGCTTATATGCGGGGAAAAAAACCAGAGTTTAGCTTCAGTTTGTCATTTGTGAAATATGAGAATGGTGTCTTAGTCATTCAACACAAAAAAGGAACTGAGAAAGAAGAGTGATATCTGAGGGCAGGTCCTGATACCTTATGATGTTCCTGCTTGAAGTCAGCTTTCTGTTTCAATCCTCCTGTGGGGCACTGCTGCATTCTGCTGTTCATAAATAGACTGCACTTGTGGGGGGCCGATGGAAGACAGATCAACTGTAAACTAGCTGTGGTCTATCTTATCTTTATTAGCCCTGAATTTATCTTTCTGTTCTTAGATACAATTCTGGGCGTGGAAGAGAAAGACAAGGAGGTGACAGAGAAGGTATGACTGGAGTGCCAGGCTTGCATGTATTAAGCAGGCTTTAACACGTGAATGTCCTATTAATTGCTGGGTTTCGTGCACACAGTACACATACAGCCCACAGACACGCAATCCTTGTCAACAAAGCTAAGCAAGGGAGTCTGGTAGAAGCTGGCAGGACACGATCACAGTACAGCTTTTTAAAACACCATAAATTAATCCTCTGAGCTAATTTGCCTGACAGCGATTAGAGACAATAAATCTTGATTTGTGGACGTTAAGGGTGCTTCCTGGAGAATCCACCTGACCTGCTGTGGCTGGAGCCATGCTATGACATGAGAAACAAAGGAGAAAGCCGAAAACCAGTGGCGCAAGGGTCCAACTCATCTTGGCACGATTCACGTTAAACATTCAAAAAGACTTTCCCCCTTGGAAAATCTCCCCAAGGTGAGGCAGCTTGTTAATAAGGGGGAGTGACCTCAGCCAGAAATAAATCCTTGTAGGAAAATTCCATTTTGCACAAGAAAAGGGTGTGCTTTGGAGGCAAAAGGATGTCCCCATTTTCATTCTCGATATTATTTCCCCCTCCCTGAATGGTGTTCCTGATTTATATTCTATCCAAGATCACAGTGAGGTCATGCTGTCCTGACACTGCCTCCTGAGTGGACTGAGGCTTGTCAGCAATGGAAGAAACCAACACTGATGCATGGAGCTTTGGATTCACGCAAGTTTTTCTTCTGGTGCAAGGGAAGCAGAACAGGCCAAGTGAGACTAATCCAGGATGCTTCTGTACCCTTCGGATCCTACCTCCACCACCACCACTGCCACCTCTCTATTTTGCTGGATTTTAGAAACAAACGCTTGTACGGATTTTCAATACTATTCACATCTGGGAACTGTGAAGGCCATTCCAACTCCTTCATCTTTCTTTCCTGTAAGTACTTCGTGGTTGATTTTGAGCTGTATTTCGGATCGCTGTCTTGCTGAAATATCTAGCCTCTTTTCTTGTTGGACAATAGTTTCTAGGATACGTTCCAGACAGTTACAGGCCTGTCAAGCTTTTCTTTTGCATATTTTAGATGTTGACTTTTGTGATGGGGGTCATAGAAAAGGTTTCCTTTTGACAATTCTCCCATACTGAACACTGTTGTGAAAGCAGCGCTGTACTGTGGACCTGTGGCTAACTGCTCCAATGTCAGCTAAACCTTTTAGTGGGTAATTTGCAGTGATCTGTGGGCAGTCCTTGGACTTCTCTTAGTTCCAGTGCTGCCTTCTCATTCTCTCTCTTTTATAATGCATTTTTTTCCCTCCCATTTCTTCAGTTTTTTAATTCTTTCTTCCATTTGTGCATCTCTATATGGGTCAGCAGCTCCAGTTTTCCCCTTTCCCCTCACCCCAGTCTGATACCTTCTTACCTCCTCCTTTTTCTTCCCTCTCCTCTCACAATTCTTCTATCAGCTTACCTCCTCCTATCAGCCTCTTCCCCTGTCAAGCCTAATTCCCTTTTCAGCTCTGCTCCTCTGCCAGTTCCTCTCCGCCTCCTACAGGCCACAGCGCACAGCTTAACACGCGATTGGACTCGCATCCATAACCCCCGATGCAAAATGAGGGTTAGGGTGTCCAAAACGCACATCCAATATAGCGCGTAGGTAATAGCGCTCATCACATGTAAATTCATGTTAATGAGACTATTAGCTATTTCCCCACCCCATGCAAAAAAAAATGTGTACCCGACGCACACATTTTTACCCTCAAAAATTAACACCTACCCAGAACAGGCGTTAAGTTTTGATATCGTGGCGATATTAAGTCAGAGGAACAGAAAAAGGAGAACATTAAAAAAAAAAAAAGTCAGGTTAGGAAAAGGGACACTCGTAAAATTGAGCGTCTGTATTCCTAACCCGCTGCTGAGGATGCCCTAGGGGCGTACAATTTCCCCCCAGCACCTCCTTTTTACTGGGGCAGTCCATTTCCATATTGCATTGGGCACCCGGAGAGGTCGATCGGCGCACATTAGGAGAGCGGACGCTCAATCATAAGCGCCCATTTTCCATGCACCGATATTGCATCTCCTCTTTGGTTTCGATGTGGCAGGAACTTATCCTGAAATTTTGAATACCTTTAATAGTTCTGCCAATGCAAGTGCAGTTGTGGCTTTTCCCAAAATGCTCTGCAAGCATTGCTGGTGCAGAACTTTTAAAAGCACAGTTGTGCCTGTACCTGCTCTTAAGACAAAGGGAAGATGTGGCCTTGCCTGAAAAGTGGAGAGGTAGGGGTAATTCTGCAGGGGGTGCACCAGGTGTTGCATAACCTTTGCCTCCCCCCACAGTACCCCACTGGATTATCCCGCTAATATAATTTTTTAACCATTTTGTAGGCCATTTAATTTGGAATTTAAAAGTACCTTACACATTACGTAAATTTATTATTCATGGACAGAATGTACAATAGCAAAAAACAGTGTCAGACTGGCCGTATTAAGGGCCGGATGTTTGGAGGATTTAGGCGCGTAACTGGGCTTATGTGCACCAGACCTATTTTCAAAAGGCCCGACGACACACGAGAAGCGTGTAAGTCCCGGGGCTTTATTAAAGGGGCGGAAAGGGGGCAGGGCATGGGTGGGGCGGGGTGGTCCGTGGGCAGGGCAGGGGTGGGGTTAGAGGCTCCCGGCATATTGGCCATTTGCCACTGTGCGGGGGATTGCGCGCCGGCAGTCGCTTGGCGTGCACAAATTACTTCAGCCCCAGGGCTGAAGTAAGTTTTAAAAAAGGAAAAGGAAGGGGGGAAATGGCGGGGGAGGTAAGGGAAGGGAAGGTGGGGTGGGGGGGTAGGGAACGGGGGAAGGCAGCGCACAATTGTGCACCCCCTTGCGCGTGCCGACCCCCGATTTTATAACTTACGTGCGCCTGCGCGCGCAAGTTATAAAATCGGGCATACATGTGCGCGCGCCAGGAAGCACGCACACATGTACACCCGCGTACTGTTTTGAAAATCTACCCCTAAATGTATTGCATTTCCTGAGGTGCGTGATGCTGGAGCAACCTTTATTACGAAAAAGTTGATTGTCAAAAAATTAGGTTAAAGAGAAAGCTGTGTTCAGAGGACATGGGGCAAGACTGCCTGATCTGCACTTCTATAATATAGCCTGTCTTATGAGTAGTAAATAGATAGTGAAGGTTTACTGCAGGAATGGTCTTGGCCATATAGAGTTAATCTCAGGCTGCTGTTTTTCAATTCTGCCCAAAATACATCCCCCTACACAAATGCAGCTGAAAGGATGCATTGTGGGATAGTGGGTGCACGTTCAGGAGGCCAATTTAGTCACATAAATTGCTATTTAACCACTTCTATGACTTTGAAAATTGTCCTCTCTATGTATATTTTTTAGGATGCAGTATAGAGCAGGTGTTTTTACTGCTAGGCAGTACGGTTTATTAATTTTCAGCTGCAATGTGTCCTAACAAGAAAAGGGTCACACAGTTGTTTCCATGTTCATTCTGTGAATACTGTTCAAGGGATGTGGAAGAACAACATGCACCAAAGAAATCCACTTACAGGAATCAATGCCATTTGGTCCAAAGACATATTTTAAAATAAAATCACATGTAAAAATGTTAAATAAGAAAAGTCTGCAATGATTTGCCTTGCATTACAATACATTCCCTTTCAGCACCAGATGCAGTCGTGCACAGTATCTTTACCCTGCCTTCCCCCAGATTCTCAGCCTGGTTCCCTCACTGCTGACCTCATCATTCTGTGCCCAGCACTGGGCGCAGTCAGTGATGTCAGCACCCCATCCCATCCCCTTTACCTAATGAACTCTTACCACTCTTCATCCTGCTCTAGCTACAGAGGCACGTGTATTCATAAAACTGCCCAGACACAAATAAATGGCTGTTCTGTGACTTTTAGTATTTATTATGATATTTGTTTATAGGTGAATTATTTTGGTCAGGAGATTGCCTGCCTTCCTATTAAGCTATCAGCCTCCTAATGAGAGGGGTTCACCTACCAGCTACAGAACCTGGCTTTGAAGTCATTTAACAGGCTAACAGGCCGATTCAGTAAAGTCCGCGGGAGAGCGGATGAACGCCCGCATTCAGTATGCAAATTAGGTGGTGCGGTAGAAACGGGAAAAAGGAGGCGCTAGGGACACTAGCGCGTCCATAGCGCCTCCTTTTAGCCCGGAGCGGCGGCTGTCAGCGGGTTTGAGAGCCGACGCTCAATTTTGCCGGCGTCGGTTCTCGAGCCCACTGACAGCCACGGGCTCGGAAACCAGACGCCGGCAAAATTGAGCATCCGGTTGTCGGCACGACAGCTGCCGGTCCATTTAAAACATTTTTTTTTCTTTTTTTCTTACTTTTTTTTACACTTCTGGACCTCCGACTTAATATCGCCATAATATTAAGTTGAAGGGTGCACAGAAAAGCAGTTTTTACTGCTTTCTGTGCACTTTCCCGGTGCCGGCAGAAACTAGTACCTACCTTTGGGTAGGCGCTAATTTCTTAAAGTAAAATGTGCGGCTTGGCTGCACATTTTACTTACTGTATCGCGCGAGCATACCTAATAGGGCCATCAACATGCATTTGCATGTTGAGGGCGCTATTAGGTGCCGAGGGTTGGACGCGCGTTTTCCTCCCCTTACTGAATAAGGGGTAAGGGAAAACGCGCGTCCAAGGGCAGGTTAACAGTGCGCTCTGTCGGAGCGCACTGTACTGTATCGGCCTGTTAGTAACTTATCTGAAAACAGCTGAATTTGTAACAGTGTTTTTCTCTTCATATAATTACTAATCCACCCTTTAAAATGTTATGTTATTTTGAAGGGGTTTATAGCAAATCATCTGGGTGTTTTCTTCGTGTGGTTTTTTTTTGTTTGTTTGTTTTTTGTTTTTAGCTGCAGGCAATCATTTATACGCAGCAAGCAGTCACTTGGGAGTGATAGAAAAAGGAATTTCAAAGAACAAAACCAGCTGAGAGGTACAGGATGGTTAATAGGCAGTTTTCTGGACGAGCAGGAACCTGAACTATGCGGAGGAATGTATGGCGGTGTGCATGGAGCCTCCTTAAACTAACTGTGGTGGCCTGGGAACCAAAGACAAGATAAGAGCCAAGGCTGATCCTGCCTGGTCAGAAAGATAAGTATCATTCTGTTACAGACATCTCGACCACTCATCTAGCCCTTTCAGTGTCTCTGGCTCCTTACCTTCACCCTTAATGAGCCAATCAATGCGGGGGAAGGTAGATAAGGAGAGAAAAGTGACTGCCAGGGAGAAAGGAGGTTGGGGGGGGGGGGGGAGAGAGGGGAGGGGAAGGGAAATGTAGAGGACTCTGAATGTGTGAAAGGTTCAAAAAGCGCACCTTCCTTATCAGGCAAGTAAAAACAGAGAAATTATTCACAGCCTAGGAAGGATCATTGCTCTTTTGCTCACACCTTATCATTGGAGACAGGTGTGCCAAAGGTCTGAAGTGTTTTATAAGCTCCTCATGCAGGGACCCCTCCCTTATGACATAAGGCTTAGTGCCCATCAAAGCTAATGCTCAGGCAACAGGTAAACCTGTTTATATTAGAGCTGGCCTGAACAACAGAGACGGGAGGGAGGATGGGTGACCAAGCTACACAGGGGAAAAGAAAGGCTAGGAGATGAGAAATGACTAGGGAGAAACAAATAGAGAGACAGAGATCCTGTGCTGCCTAGACGCTCATGATAGGGAGAGGGGAATGAGATAAAAAAAAAGGATTTTATTATTATTATTATTTATTATTATTTAAAACTTTTATATACCGGTATTAGTATGCAAACATCATACTGGTTTACATTATAACTGAAAGACTGAAAATACAAATAACAGGGTGGGGACGAGGAGGGAGTAAATATATAGAGTAGGAAGAGTAGAAGGAGAGAAGAGATCAAATTTGAACGGTGCCAGGTAACAAAATTACTGGGACTATGTACAATATTTACAAGAGGCTATAAACAATATACAGGCTATAAAACAATGTACAGTTTATATTTCAAAATGGATTGAGCTTGATATCAATTAGCTCCATATTCTGAAGCATTTAGCCGACTAACTCGGAAGTTAGCTAGCTAAATTAATATTTGGGCACTTATCTTGCTAAATTGTAGCCAGATAACTCAATAGCCAGCTGAATTTGGCCTGATAAGTTAGGGGTGTTCCGGGGCGTAACTAGGACGAGTTAAGTTAGCCGGCTAACTGGGCGATGCATCAAGCCGTGTTATGTGATCTAATATGTTTTATATTGCGCATATCATGTGATGTACTCGATATTTTGCATCTCCCCGCCCAGATTCTCTCCTCTATTACAATGGCCTTCTTTGCATGTGATTTGCATGTATGAATAATGCAAATGCATGCAAAGAAGGTCATTACTAGTCAATCTGATGTAAATATTTTATCGAGGCCGACCGAGAAGGTTGTCAGCCATGATAAAATAACATCTATTTGAAATGCGTTAGATGTGAAGCCGGAGGCCCGGAACCCTAATGTGGGTCTTGAAGCTCTCGCCTCACATTCAAAGCAGTGGAGAAAAAAAAAATTCATTTGCAAATGGGGAGGTAGAATGGGGATCAGTTCTGACCCCTGCTGGACCCAGGGCTGCCACTTGAGGTGACTCTGACTCTCCCAAAATGTTAATAAAAAAACAAAAAAACACGTGGCGAAAGCCCCAGGTCTCCATTCTCCCTCCACAAACCTAAAACAGAAAATGTGGCCCCAGCCCCATGCTACCATACCCCCCACCTTCCCAAGTGATAGAGATCCCCCACGATGCCATACCCCCAGCCTCCCAAGTGACAAAGATCTCCCCCAAATTAAAAAAAATCAAAAAAGGGTCCCAGGCCAGGCCCCTCCCAACCACCCAACCCCCCTCCCCCAAACTTTTAAAAGAATCCAACGTAGGGGCTGGCTGTAATCTTGCACTCGACCTGGTCAGCACCATTTTCCAAAATGTTGTCAAATTGACCTTGCCGTAGCCATGTGACTTTGTTATCCAGACTGAATATAGACTTCAATGAGGAAAATGTCATAGACTACAAAGTCAAATTAGGTGGATAAATCAGTTATTGCCTTGTAATAACTACTGTCCAGTTATTTCTGTTGTTATTTTTTTTGTCAAGCTTTATTTCCGTGCATTCAACTGGATTAACACAGCAACCACACTATTTTATCACAGAAATGAAATATAGTGGTTAGAGCAGTGGGCTATGAACCAGGAGACCAGGGTTCGAGTCCCGCTGTCGCTCCTTGTGACCTTGGGCAAGTCACTTTACCCTCCATTGCCTCAGGTACAAAACTTAGATTGTAAGCCCTCTGGGGATAGAGAAATACCTACAGTACCTGAATGTAAACCGATGTGATATCTCAGATCAAATGTCGGTATATAAAAAATAATAAATAAAATAAATAAATAGTGTGGCTTAAATGAAAACTTCATAGACCATGCATATAAAAAGAAATATACTGAGCATTCATAGGAAGGAGCTATCCTAAGAATCCCAGTGAAACGTGGGTCTTATAATTTTAGTGCAGTGGTTAGAATGCATTTTAAAAGAGTTTTCTTAATTATACTGGAAATTTTACAGAATCTTTGCTAGGGAATTGATGATTTTGTTGAAGGCTCAACCACCTCACAGGATTTGAAAATGCTGATAATGTCAACAAAACAGAAATGCATGGAGTACAGATACTTGAGATGTTTGATAAAATGCTGGAATTTGGGAGATTAGAACAGAGCTGGAAACTTGGTGACCTGGTTTGATTTTCTTGTCCATCATTCACTGTGCCACTTTCCAAAAATCTCTTTCATTTCCTATGGTTCCTTAGATCTTAAGCTCTTTTGGACAGGGAATCTTAACATACTAACATAAGAAGTCAATATTCAATGATGCGATCAGTGGCAAATTTATCCGGGGAAAGCTACAAGTGTAACTTGTATCGGATATTCAGCAGGACTTAAGTGTAGAAGTCTCCCACTGAATATACTCAGATAAAGTTATAGGCCAGGTAAAGTGAAGACTGTGATTTTTCCAACCTGATTTGTGGACATGATTTTATCAGGCCAGCACTGAATATTAGAGATGTGCATTCGTCCTGTTTCGGCAACCCCGAAAAACGAAGCAAAATTTCCCAAAAATTTGGGAAAATTCTTTTTTCAGGGTTAGTGTGCACTAACCCGAAATTCGGAGCAGCCAAAAAAAAAAAGACCCGAACTGCGGGAAACCGAAATTTCCTGTGGCGGGCCGATAACGAAGGCTGAACCACATCTCTACTGAATATGCATGCTCACCAGGTAAAGTTAAGCCCCTCCTTTGGAACGTCACCACTGATGCTCCTTTTTCTGAAGGTAAATTTTTTGTGCACAAAATTTATGCATTCGGTAGAGGAAAATATTTAAAGCTCAATTTTTGTGTGCATAACTTGAAAAGTTATGTGCTCAAAAGCTTTGAATATTGATCTGTTTGTAAATATTGGCTGATAAAGATTGATTGGTCCATCCAGCCTGCTCAGTTGAAATTCTTCCTCTCTGGTTCTCTACCATTTTGGGTAGTTTAGCATATTAATTCCCATTCTTAAACCAACACCAGCTTCCCTCCCTTCCATGATTTTTACTGGCCTCTCAACTTCACACTTACCACTGCCCTCTTTAACTCTTCCAAGCATTTTTAAATTGCAACCAGTGCTGACCTCCACTGGCAAGCTATTCTGGGCCTTGTTGTCTAGGGCAGCGGTTCTCAATCGGTGTGTCGTGACACCCCAGTGTGTTGCCAAGCACACGCACGTGTGTAGCCACATTTTCCAGTTCCTCGCTGCTCCCCCTGCCCCAACAAGATGAGAATTCTTCCTCCGCCCGGGCTTGAAATGCTGATAGCCTGGGCGGAACGCAGCAGGAGAGCTGGGGTCAGCAGCACTCGCAGCACGCTCCCTTCTTCTTGCCCCCTGCGGCCCGGAAGGTGGAAGTGGTGAGCAGTGGCCACGCGCACAGAAAGAAGAGACCATGCTAGGTACAAGTGTTACAGCATCGGCCCAAAACAATAGGGTAGTGTGGCCCGGAGCAATGTCAGCCCCCACAGCTGATAGGACTCCTTTCTTGAGGCCGCAAGAGCTGGAAGAGGAGGAGGTGCTGCTGCTGCTAGTTGTTCAGTGGGGGGAGAGAGAGTGAGCATATGTGTTTGAGATCCTGTGTGTGTGTGTGTGTGAGACAGTGATTGAGAGCCTGTTTGTGTGATTGAAATCCTTTGTGTGTGAGAGACAGCATGTATGTGTGTGATTGAGAACCTGTATGTTTAAGTGAGAGAGAGCATCTGTATGTATAACATAAGAACATAAGAAATTGCCATGCTGGGTCAGACCAAGGGTCCATCAAGCCCAGCATCCTGTTTCCAACAGAGGCCAAAACCAGGCCACAAGAACCTGGCAATTACCCAAACACTAAGAAGATCCCATGCTACTGATGCAATTAATAGCAGTGGCTATTCCCTAAGTAAACTTGATTAATAGCAATTAATGGACTTCTCCACCAAGAACTTATCCAAACCTTTTTTGAACCCAGCTACACTAACTGCACTAACCACATCCTCTGGCAACAAATTCCAGAGCTTTATTGTGCGTTGAGTGAAAAAGAATTTTCTCCGATTAGTCTTAAATGTGCTACTTGCTAACTTCATGGAATGCCCCCTAGTCCTTCTATTATTCGAAAGTGAAAATAACCGAGTCACATCTACTCGTTCAAGACCTCTCATGATCTAAAGACCTCTATCACATCCCCCCTCAGCCGTCTCTTCTCCAAACTGAACAACCCTAACCTCTTCAGCCTTTCCTCATAGGGGAGCTGTTCCATCCCCTTTATCATTTTGGTTGCCCTTCTCTGTACCTTCTCCATCGCAACTATATCTTTTTTGAGATGCGGCGACCAGAATATGTATGATTAAGAGCCTGTGTGTATAACAGAAAGAGAGCATGTGTGTAACTGTGTGATTGAGAGCCCACGTCAGTAAAAGAGAGAGAACATGTAAATATGTATGTGATTGAGAGCCTATGTAAGTGAGAGATCATGTGTATATGTGTTGTGACTGAGAGCCTATGTGAGAGAGAAAGCTTGTGTGTAACTGAGAGAGAGGAGAAAGTTGCAAGCAACCCCTCTCCTCCTCCTAATTCACAACAATCTCAGGGCACCTGGAAATCGAATGTTTCCAGGTATGGAGAGCAGAGCATTTTTTTTTTATCCATATTATTTTTAATTATTGGGTCTTTGTATCTGTTTTTAAATATTTTATTGGTGTCTAGAAATTTTTGATATGAATTTTTAGTTATTGGATATTCCATTCATCAGTTGTTTTGAAATAATCTGTTCTTTTTGTTAGAATGATTTTACTGCTATTGATTTTATATTTCTTGATTTGTTTTAAGTCTCTGGCTTACAGATGTTTCCAGTTCAGTTTTGGTCTGCATGTTATGCTTTATGGTCTCTTTATTCTTTGTTAGGTGAGGGTCAGCACGTGTGACTGAGGCAAGGTATTCTGCTGGCATGTAGTTTCTGTGTAGGGCTCTTAAGGCAGCCTGGCTTGTTCCATTTTCTAATAGGAGGAGTATTGGTGTTTTAAGGCCCGGTGTAATATTTTCAGTGTTGCCTTTTCTTAGGTAAAGTGGTTACTGTTTGAGTACTGGAAGCTGGTGTTGTTCTGGTTTACTATTTATGTTATTTCTGTTCAGAGACAGTACTTATCTTTCCCTTGTGTCATTCTTAACAATAAAAGTAATATGGGGCCTTTTTTTTATTTTTTGCCATGGATGGTAATGAGCAGTGTCACACATGTGAGCGTTGTCCATCAGGTGTGTCACAATGGGAAAAAGCAGTTGAGAACCACTGGTCTAGGGATGGGTGATTTATGGGTTTATTGTATTCTTAGATCACCAGGTCAAGCTAACTAGGCTTGCCAAACTGAATCAGAGTCATATGAAAGTCCCTCCAATTAGCCTCTTGCTGAGAAGACTCCTTAGAATGTGCTGTCAGTTCTAGGAATACAAGTAAGTGCACGGAGAATGATAACGGTTGATAGGTTGAGAATTGTACTCTAATGGTAAGAACACAAAGCTATATAACTTTGAGACTCAACTAACTACTGACTGTCCCTTTAACCTCCTTGTGGTCAAACTTATGGTACATCAAGGGAGTTTCTCATAGGCAAAAAAAAACCCAAAACACCCAAAGAAACACTGTGATAAAGTGGACCCTAAGAATATAAATTGTCTGGCTTCAGACAATGTAGAAAGGTTAGTCACTGTGCTCACACTGTTGATATTCAAAAGGGTTTCTCTGGGTAACTTCTGAGTTATCAGAACAAACCCCCAAATCTGAATTTCCGGTCCAGAGAAGTTATTACCTAGCAAAAATGTAACCAAATAAAAAGAGGCAGGATGAGGGGTGTTACAGGGGCATGGCTAAAATGTATCCAGCTGGTGCTGATAGTCAGCGCTAGCCAGATAAACATAGCCAGATAAGGCTAAATCATTGCCCTAAGTTAGCTGGGTACATTCAGCAGCAGAACGCTTACCCAGCTAAGCTCTGCTGAATATCCAGGTAAGTTACCTGGGTAGCTTTCCTAATCTCCAGTTTACTCAACATGGACCTCTAAGTTTTCATCTTTAATCCACACAGTCATAGCTACTCCAATCCTCCAAGACTATTGAAAATCATATTCTATGTCAAGAACACCTGGTTTAGTTGGGCATTTCCTAAGCTGAAGTATGATTGAAGCTCAAACTGCAGTCAAGTTTTTTACCTTTTAAGTACTGTCTACTAGAGATGTGAATCGTGTCCTCGATCGTCTTAACGATCAATTTCGGCTGGGAGGGGGAGGGAATCGTATTGTTGCCGTTTGGGGGGGTAAAATATCGTGAAAAATCGAAAAAACGTAAAATCGCAAAACCGGCACATTAAACCCCCTAAAACCCACCCCCGACCCTTTAAATTAAATCCCCCCCCCAAATGACTTAAATAACCTTCGGGTCCAGTGGCGGTCCGGAACGGCAGCGGTCCGGAATGGGCTCCTGCCTACTGAATCTTGTTGTCTTCAGCCGGCGCCATTTTCCAAAATGGCGCCGAAAAATGGCAGCGGCCATAGACGAACACGATTGGACGGCAGGAGGTCCTTCCGGACCCCCGCTGGACTTTTGGCAAGTCTTGTGGGGGTCAGGAGGCCCCCCCCAAGCTGGCCAAAAGTTCCTGGAGGTCCAGCGGGGGTCAGGGAGCGATTTCCCGCCGCGAATCGTTTTCGTACGGAAAATGGCGCCGGCAGGAGATCGACTGCAGGAGGTCGTTCAGCGAGGGTTCCGGCGCCTCGCTGAACGACCTCCTGCAGTCGATCTCCTGCCGGCGCCATTTTCCGTACGAAAACGATTCGCGGCGGGAAATCGCTCCCTGACCCCCGCTGGACCTCCAGGAACTTTTGGTCAGCTTGGGGGGGGCCTCCTGACCCCCACAAGACTTGCCAAAAGTCCAGCGGGGGTCCGGAAGGACCTCCTGCCGTCCAATCGTGTTCGTCTATGGCCGCCGCCATTTTTCGGCGCCATTTTGGAAAATGGCGCCGGCTGAAGACAACAAGATTCAGTAGCAGGAGCCCGTTCCGGACCGCTGCCGTTCCGGACCGCCGCTGGACCCGCAGGTTATTTAAGTCATTTGGGGGGGGGGGGTTCGGGAGGGTGGGGGATTTAATTTAAAGGGTCGGGGGGGGGTTTTGGGGGGTTTTAGTGTGCCGGCTCACGATTCTAACGATTTATAACGATAAATCGTTAGAATCTCTATTGTATTGTGTTCCATAACGGTTTAAGACGATATTAAAATTATCGGACGATAATTTTAATCGTCCTAAAACGATTCACATCCCTACTGTCTACTACCTCAATTATACTTTTCGAGTAGGAGGTCAAATTGTCACTTATTGCCTTAGCAAACACCATCAAGATTTGGAAACCTTTATTTTAATTATGTCTGGAGGGCCAACTAGGAAGGGAAGGGTCAGATAAGACTTAGACCAGATTCACAAAAGATTTGAATTTCTAAATTGAGCTCTCCTCCACCCCTCAGATCTAGGGAGCTTGAAGTTCAGATTGTATTCTATGGGCCTGATTTTCAAAAGCATTGACACATTTTAAAATGTTTTTTTCATATGTAAATGCACTTTACCCAAGTAAGTGGGCTTTTGAAAATTGCTTCAGTATATGCCATTAAATTGTGCATAAGATATTCATGTGTAAGTGCACTTTATGCGCATAAATGGCTTTTGAAGATTGCTATGAAAATATGTTACATTTATGCATGTAACTCCTTTGAAAAGTCACATTCTTCCCCATACTGAGGATAACTTTCAGCGGTCTGTGGAGGGATAAAGTCTGTGTGTGCAAGTATACTCAGACTTTGACCCAAATTTTCAAAGTGGACTTAAATGCATAAATATGCTTTGAAAATCAGCAGGTACATGCAGAACCCAGTGTGACACACATGCACACATTTATACCTGGTAGTAAGCAGGTGTATATGTATGTGAGTAGATTTATGTGCATGCTTTCACAAATTGCAAGTGACCCCAGAAACCTTCTTTGCTGTACGCGTACAAAATATGCAGAATTGCTTCTATGTGTACTTTGACACATACAACCCCATCCTAGGCAACTTTCAAAAGCACATTTACAGGCAGAAAACCAGGGTTGAAATTCAGCCCATTAAGAATTATTATTATAACTTGGCATACAGCAACGCTATCCTGAGCACTCAAGGAGTTAAAGCTTAAAAAGCAGTCCTGACAAAGGAAATAATAATAATCTCTTGGAGCACTAACATAGTTATGTAATATATGCTGTATAATACATTGTCTTGGAAAGGAAGAGAGCCCTCCAGTGATTTCACTGCTTGTGTGCACCTCCTGAAGTGGAAAACATCTTCATTACCAATGATTGAATCATCAATCCGCATTTCCCAGTGCTCGCATGCCATAGAGACTTTGCTCCACCACATGACTGGCATTGCTCCCTAGAGCTTCAGGAAGGTCTACAATCTAATTTCTGTCTTCTTCTCTCCTCTAACCTCTCCCCCACCACTACCACACTGCGCCCCCCCCCCCCCCCAGTCCTGTCCCCTTGTTTATCTTTCCTATCGTGTTTGCTATGATTGACAAATGCTTCTGAATTATGAAAAAGGGAAGCGAGAGCCTCAGTCCATTTCCCAAGCATGTTGAAGCTCCCATTTTTTTTTTATTCCCCCTTCCTTCCCCTCTTCGAAGGAATGCTTTCACGCACCAAAAAAAAAAAAAAAAAATCTATAAAACTCTCAAAGGAACCATTTTCAGCTCTTCTCAGCAGCCAGGGCTGGACTCGGGTCCCCTTTCAATAGACGGCTGGCTCCTAGCTGTCTGCTGATGGAAAGGATTAGCTGCAGAGGTGGCATGGTGGGCCAGGGGGAGGACTGAGGAAATAAAGCTCCTCCAAACCGAGGTCTGTTTTCTCCTGCCCCTCCGGCTTCCTCTCCCAAACGATGTCACTTTAGACACACACTGCTGTTTCGTTTCAGTTCCTGGTAAGGGGAACTGGGCATCTCTTCTTTCCTGCTTTCAGCCTACCTTAAACTGTGCTCCCGGCTCCTGTCTCTCAGCCTGCTGAAACTCTCTGACTTTCAACAGCTGAAGGGCAGAAATCTGGACATTTACAAGGCCAAAGCAAGAAAGTCTCTTGAAGGAAATGGTGTGCAGAAAGTGGCCTGGATGCTGCATGGGTGCATTCAGGCATGTATCTGGCTTCCTGCGTTACGAGCAGGAATCTTCGTTTTCTGTTTTTTATTTTATTTTGCTGGAAATGTGTCAGTGTTTATTACAAGAAGAACAAAAACAGGAGAAATCAGTGGGAGAAATGACATTATTTTTTTCGGGTTAAATATAATTTTTGTTCTTCTTGTAATAAACACTGATAAGTTTCTGATAAAAAGAAAATAAAATACTAAAACGAAAGCCCCTAAAATAAGACCATATTCTTAAATCTTCAGTTTGAATCAAGCACACTTGGCAAATATACCACAGAAAAATAGCTTTTGAATGTCGGAAAAGTGGCCCCAGAAAACTGCCATTCATAAGTACATTCATCACTTTTTTTCTCTTCTAATTTTTCTGTTAACAAACTTGTTCTGCATTCAACAAATAGTTGAACAGAAAATACCTGATACAATTTTGAATGCTTATAACTTTTTCTTCACTAGGAGAAAGACTTCTCAATCTTACTTGGAAAAAGATTGTACATTTTTCAACTTTGACATCCTAAAAATTCACTGAGGGTGTTATGTACTCGACCCACGGAGGTCCGCGGGCTGGCCCTTCACCTACCTCGGGATGTCTGGTAGCTGCCGCGGCTTCAGCTCTACTCTTCTCTATCCTCTGGAACTCCTCTTCAGACATTGACCCACAGGAGACCGCACATAAGTCCAAGCATCTCGGGTCCTCATGGGCTCCTCCTGGGGGAACCTCGGGCTTCCAGTGGTGAAGATCCCTCCGGTCTCCTGCCCTGTGCCACCTCCCAGCTTCGACTTCCACTGAGGGTCTTTCCACGGTGTGTCATCATCTATCCCAGCCGGCTCAAGGGCCCATGAATCCCACAGAGGGTGAGAGCATCTAGAAGTAATGAGTGCGAAGGGGATAAGAGCCACTTGAGGGAGGGATAGGGATAAGAGTGTCAGGAAGAAGGAGCTGAGAAGGGGAGAAAGAATGCTGGGAAGGAGGAAGAAGAAGTAGGAAAGAATATCTGGAAGGAGAATGAAGAGATTGGTGTGAAGGATCTGAAGGAGCTAAAAACAAATGTTGACAGGCAGTGTAAACAGGACTGTGGAGGGGAGAGAGACAGAGGAAAGTGATGTCTTTGAAGAGGTAAGAGAGTATTGAATGGGGCTAGGGAAAAGATGAAAGAGGGGGAATGAGAAGCCAGGTAGGGGGTAAGAGACAGCAGAAGGGAGCTGGGTACCAGGAGGGATAGAGGGAAGAAGAGTTAGAGGGAAGGATCTGGAGTTGGTAAGGGAATGAGAATCAGAGGAAAGTAGATGAGGGCTAAGGATGGGATGAATACAGAGGGTGAGAATAGGGGACTAGAGAGTGCGTGAAAAACAGGAGGAATAGGAGGATGGAAAGAAGTAAGAGACTGAGGGGAACAGGAGGGCAGGAAGGGAGTGAGAATGGGAGATGGAAAGCTGGTAGGAGGTGAAGGGTGAAAAGAAAGAGACTGAGAACTGGAGGGTAAAACAAGGGGAGAATGAGGTGTAAAATCTTGCTATGAGTGGACAGACAACTAGAGAAGGAGAAAAAGATGAAAGGGAAAGAAACCCTGGAAAAAAAATAGGAGACAACCAACATGAGGAAAGTGAAAAAGAGAGACTATGACCAACCAAATTGGAAAAATAAAACAGTCAGACAACAAAGGTGAAAAAAAAAGTTTTTCCATTGATAAGCAAGCTGAATTAATCATGCTGAATGGATGATGTCATCAGGTGGAGTTGTCTCTCAAAGCTTAAGCTTAAGCTCTCCCAGGCATGTGGAGTAGTTTCCACATGAAGGAGTATTCCAGACGTCTCTTCAGGAATACTCCTAGTATGGATGGTGGAATCCTGTCTCTCGGTTCCCCCTCAGTTAAATACAAAGAAACTTGCTTATGTGAACCCCACAAAAGCACTTTTCAGTGCTCATGGCTCAGAAAAAACCTTCTTGCTTCAAGTATTGTAATTGTGGCCACATTCTGTCTATCAAAGATGGCCACAATTACTGTCTTGGCCCGGATCATGACCAGGCTAATTTCCGGGACTGTGGAAGAATGTCCCCTAGAGCACAGAGGCAGCGTGCTGACAAGATAGCACGGCTCTAAGCAGATGTGCCAGTTTCCAATTCCTCAGCCTCCACATCACCTTCTTTGGGACTATACTTGGTTGACAAGATCCTCTCTGGGACATCAACATCAACTCCTGACCCAGGTGCGCCGGCCGGCCTCTGCGGGAGCACTACCAGGGTGGCCCCAAATTGTTGACCAGCATGTACAGGCCAAACGCGAGGTTATGGAGTATTGGGATGCATCACCCCGGCCACAAGCACTGAAGAAGGTGCACCAAATGTTGAATTTGATGCATCATGTGGCAAAAACTGTGTCCCAATCGACGGTCAGTAAAATCCCAGACTGCATTGAAGATTGCACCCCATGTGCCAAAAGCAGCACACCATGCACTAAAGACAATGCACCTTGAACCAAAGATGGCACACTTTATGCCAGAGACAACTCACCATGCACCAAAGACGGCACACCATGCCTGCCATAACGCACACCATGCCAACTCTACCTACACCAACGCACACATTTAAGACCAAGGGCGGGAAGACAGCTTAGGAACTGATACACTTAGCTGCTGCCCCTCCAGAAAAAAGAAGAGGGC
This sequence comes from Rhinatrema bivittatum, assembly GCF_901001135.1. NCBI lineage: Eukaryota > Metazoa > Chordata > Amphibia > Gymnophiona > Rhinatrematidae > Rhinatrema > Rhinatrema bivittatum. Next base: position 61,379,024 of record NC_042625.1, on the reverse strand, counting down.
AAGGGAGATACTTCTCTTTCCATCCCTATGCCTATATCTGAAGTTCCATCCTTGCCCACAACTAGATCCTCTATCAAAGATAACAAGCTAGTATGTGTGGATCCCATATCTCCAGAAGATACACTTATTCCCAGGGGATCCCTATCACCAAGTGATGTACTGGCTGTAGCGATCCCTCCTCCATGATTACCAAAGGGGCTATATCCTTCTTATCTGGTGCCAACTCAAGGGCCAGCCACAGCCCATGGCCTTGTCTGGCTGCCAGCCTCTGGCAACAAGGTCTTTGCTTACTTACACCTCACCCTATCCCCTCTGTCTTACCATGGGTGCCTTCACTATTGCTAGATCAGTTACATGTCATGGGAAAACAGGACCTGATTCCACCTTCTCCTAGTCACAGATCATTGACATTGTGAGGAACTTTTTCTCTTCATTGTTTCCACAAGCTCCACCACCATTGTTTCCTCCAGTGTACCCGATCTGACCAACAGAGTCGGAATTGGACCAACATGAAGTTTCTAGCTTGCCTCCCACAGGATTGTCCGGGGATAATGGGGATGAACCCCCAACCCCATTTCCAACTTCTTGGGAACCTTCACCAACACACTTCCCAAGATCAGAAAGTTCTATACCACCTTCTCCAGGGGAGTCCCAAGTAAGTTTAATGGGAATACCGTTAGATCCGCCAAATCATTCCTCTCCACCGAAAGATTTATCATATTCCTGTTTCCTTGAGAAAATGCGTACCGCTCTAAAAATGGAATTTCAAAAGAAACTGGTCTCTTGAGCGGAGGCTATGGGCCTTTTAAGAATTCTGGACATCCCAAGTGAGCCCACTGCGCTCCTATCTCATCCTATACTCCAAAAATCTCTCATGAAATTTTCAGAAACCCCTTACTCAAGAACCTAGAGAAGTCCCTAGAGGAAAAAACCTAGAGGAGTTCCTAGAGGACAAAAATCCATAAACTACTATTAATGGGTAAGGAATATAGCTTGAGATCTATTTAATGTTTGAGTGACTTGGATTGGCCACTGTTGGAAACAGGATGCTAGGCTTGATGGACCCTTGGTCTGACCCAGTATAGTATATCTTATGTTGTTATGTTCTAACCAACTCTGCCCACAAATTAGACCTCAAGTTTTGCCTACAGAAAGCACCAGGATATGGAATTGTACAACTTCCCCACAGTTCCATAGTGGTCAAATCAGCTATGAAGACAGGCAAAAAATCTAGGCTCCATTCAAAATCTCCCCCGGGAAAAGACCATAAGTTGTTGGATGACTTTAGGAAGAAAGTCTTCCAAGGTTCCATGCCAACAACATCAGTTTTACATGGTGCAATATCTATATGACTATCTTCAATCACTGAAACCATTCATCAGATCCAAAGAGGGTCAATCAATCTCTCCCCAACCTCTTCAAGATATAGGTGAGGGTCTCAGGCATATGTTGAGGGTAGTCTATGAAGGCTTTGACACAGTGGCAAGGACATCAGCAATGTCGATTACAGCATGGTGCATGGCATGGCTGTAAGTGAGTGGTATACTGGAAAATATACATCGAAGGTTGGCAAATTTGTCTTGCCTGGGTGATAATCTCTTCAGGAGAAATTAAAGGAAACTGTCACCCAAATCAAGGGTTTGCAGAACAATCCCTCTTCCACAGGAAGGGACCAAGCATCCACATCATGCTGCTTCTACCCGCAGTACAAGAGGCCTTTCTACCAGAGAAAATCTTTTCAGCTTACCAAGGTCACTGTCAACCCACATACTGGCAACAACATCCTGAGCAACCATCTTCCCAATCAAGGGGATGACAGTGAGATAGGCGCCAACAGACACCTAAACTGTAGCAGCCTTTTTAAAAGGAACACTGCCATAGCATCCAACACCAGTAGGGGGTAGAATCCAATCTTTATTGGAATCATAACAATGGACCAATAGATATTAATGATAGTCAAAAAGGGTTATTGCCAAACTTCAAAAGCCAACCCCATATACCTCACTTATCCACATTTCCACTCGAGCAATCCTAACTAGATCATCTACACCTGGAAGTGCAAGCCCTCATAAAACAGCATGCTATACAAGAGCTAGCCCACTCCCAGATCAGTTAGGGCTATTACTCAAAGTACTTCCTCATCCCCAAGAAATCAGGGTGTCTCCAGTCCATACTGGACATCAGGGGTCTCAACAGGCACCTCTGCAGGGAAACGTTTATGATGACTTCCCTCAGCACCATCTTGCTTTCATCCAACAATGGTACTGGATGTGCTCCCTGGATCTCAAGGATGCTTATGCTCATATACATATGTACCCATCCTTTTGGCAGCACCTCTGCTTCATGGTGGAGGACAAACATTATCAAAACAAGGTATTCCCCTATGGCCTATCATCAGCCCCCTCAAAAGAAGACCTTCACTTTCACACAGAATGTCTGGAGGATCTCAGATTTGTCAAACTTGCATCCGACTCAATTGATTTAGTTCATAGGAGCTTGGATAGATTCACTTCAATCCAGGGCCTTCCTTCCAAATGACAGAATTGTCAAACTGCGGCACCTACCCAAACAAATACAGCTTCAGTCAGCTGCACCAGCTTGGCTCATTCTCATGTTATTAGGCTATCTGGCAGCAGTAATTCATGTGGTCCCATTAACTCACCTACACATGAGACACCTGCATTGGGGACTAGGAGCGCAATGGAATCAATTCCTAAAGCCACTATCATCTCGTATCATAACCGACTTCATGAAGGACAGAGCATGGTGGCTGCACCTAGGGGTACTGAGATTGAGAACCCTTCTGCAGCTGCTGCCCCACCAGATCAATCTCACCATGGATGCCCCCACTCAGGGCTAGGGTGCACATTTCCTATAATTCAAAACGTACTCCAGGAGTCACGTTGTCAAATAAACTTACTAGAATTAAAAGCTGTGTACCATGCCCTCAAAGCATTCCAGCACATATTCAGAGGCCAAAGTATAATGATCCACACTGATAAGCAAGTCGCAATTTATTACCTCAAAAAGAAGGGGGGATGGAATCATGGACCCCCCTGCCAAGAAACTTTACTAATCTGGCACTGAGCACACGTCAACTTCGCCTCTCTGCAGGCAATTTACCTATCGAGGATAGCAAACACAGAAGCAGACAGACTCAACAGAGTATTCCAGACATACAAATGGGCTCTATCTCAAGCAGTGGCTGACTGCCTGTTTCATCGCTGGGGGCACCCTTGGATAGATCTGTTTGCAACTGAACAGAAAGGAAAAGTGGATTGATTCAACTTCCTCTATCCAAGCCATTACAGAGAGGCTCCAGATGCATTCCTGATCTCATGGTCTCAGGGACTTCTATACACTTTCCCACCGATACCACTAATTTCCAAGACAGTACAGAAGTACCTACAAGATCAAGCCAAAATTATACTGATAGCTCCAGCATGACCGAGACAACCATGGTATGCATATCTCGTACAATAATCAGAAAATGCCCTGCAAAGTCTGGGAGCCAATCCATCACTTCTCACCCAGGAGGAAGAACTGCTCCTTCACTCCTTGCAACCTTCCCTCAATCTCTCAGCATGGATATTGAGCGCACAACTCTAGCATGCTTCCATTTATCTTCAAAGATTGAAGATATCTTATTTTTGCTACGAAAGCCATCCACGTGATGTAACTATGACGTCAAATGGAACTGCTATACCACATGGAGTTCTGAGCGTTCCTTGGATCCATTAACATGCAAGCCATGCCTACTATTTGACTACCTCCATCACCTTTCCAGCAATGTCCTTGCAATGTCCTCCTTTTTCGTCCACTTAAGTGCCTTAGCAGCTTACCACACCTTAGCGGATGGAACCCCCATATCGCAACACCCGTTCAAATCACAATTCATGAAAAGTTTGCTACACTTACAACCTCCAGTTAAAAAACCTCAGTACTTTGAGACATAAATATAGTTCTGCAAAGGTTAATGCATGCTCCATTTGAACCCTTGGAAACAGCCAAACTGAAATTCCTGACATGGAAAGTCATTTTCTTGGTGGCTATCACTTCAGCAAGGAGGGTGACTGAACTGCCAACTCTTGAGCATTTTCTACCCTATTTGCAATTCTTTCATGACAACGTAGTTCTGTGAACTCATCTGAAGTTCTTGCCTAAAGTGATCTCTGCCTTCCACTTAAATCAGTTCATTACACTTCCCACTTTTTTTCCCAAAACTGCATCAAGGTGAGCGTCATAGACAGTTACATTCTCTGCATTGCAAAAGGGCTTTAGCCTGTTACAAATGAAGAAGGCAGAACCCACAGGCAATCTACTCAGCTTTTTGTGTCCTACAACCCTAACAGATTGGGAACCGCAAACATGAAGAGAACCCTATTTAACTGGATTACTTCCTGCACACAGCACTGTTATATGGCATAATCCCTTTCTCTGACGAATTCCATGAAAGTGCATCAAGTACGGGCAGCAGCAACTTCCCTGGCACACTTGGAAAGGTACCCATTGAGGAAAACTGGAAATATCAATGATTCTATGAGGATTTTTGCCTTAGCTGCACCAATGGGAGAAGCCCCTTAGCAACCTGAATCTTTATAACAGAACATATTGGTATTAAAAAAAAACAACAAAAAGAAACCACACATACACACACAAAGTTCAAATCAGATAAAATCCAGAGATGTACATGAATATTAAGGGCAGGAAGCACTTTGACACACTTTTGGAAGTCAAAACCTTCCCCACAACTAAATCAACTCTAAAAATGCAAAAAAAAACAAACCCCAACTTGTATTCTTTTCCTGGTGTGCTCCCTGCTGCCCTGTGACCTAGTACCAGATGGTTCCATTGTTTGAAAGCTGAGATGGTCCCATGGGGACTCCTTTTATAGTTTCTATCTTACTACATTCTGGGTTGGACTGCCACCTGACCCAGAGCATCTTTGAACTTCCCTTCGGTGACTTTCTGCTTCACTGTATGTCTTACCCTGACAGTGAGGGGCCGGCACAGCACTTTCCTGTTCAGTGTTGTTGCTCACCTTCCACTTTCTGTCTAGATGATGCTGCAGTTGTACCTCTTCCCAGTATACTACGTATCACGACTGACTAAAAAATTATTCTTTATTTGTAAAATAGGAGCTCGCTGGTCGATGACGGGCAAGAAATCTGCCTTTTTACTAAGGTGTGATATCATCTGTTTGACAGGAAGCTTATGGAAACTCAAAATCATTCCCTCCCTGTCATCGAGGGTGTTCACGTGAGCAATGAATAAAATAAGCAATAAACACAAACATATTTGGTTGTAATTAAAATTCTTACAAACAAAATAAAAACATACTTCTGATCAGCTCAGAATTATCTTTCTGAAGTGGAACCCTAAAGGAACATATTTATTTGCTTCCAAACTAACTTCCAAACCAGACATGTTATGAATCATCATATTCCCTTTTCTTGGCAGTACCTTTGTCACAGAATTTCCCCAAATAATATTTCAAACAGGTTAAAGCATGAAGTATTTCGCTAACTGTCATTTCTGACTTCTCTAAAGGAATTCATGTAACTTCAGGAACTTGGGTCACATCACTTCACACTTTCTCACAAAACTTTTAAAAAACAAATTTCTCCAGTAGTATCTAAGCCTCTCCACCTCAGGACTGGAGCCAAATCAAATGAACTTGGGCTAGTTTTTACTGAAATTGTCACTGAAAGAAAACTGCTTTGAAAACATTTCTTATTATAGACTCTGATGGCCCATAATCGAAACTGGAAACCAGAATCAATAAATGTGCCCAATTTATATGTCATCTGAAACAAATATTAACACTCTATCAGATGACACATCATGCACTTAAATCTGACTTTTACAGCCAAAATGGGATTAAACTTAACACATTTGTAGTCCTTAGCCCTGAACTACAAACATGGCTACCTATATGGGGAACTCTCGGACAAGTGATGTCATTAATAGGTACCTCATGTTTTTGGCACTAGACAGGGAGGGACCCCAGTCAAATAAAAAAATAACTGGGTGTGCTGACTATTCTGTCTCTGCTATGCATTTCCTATGCATAGCTCTAACAGGTAGCTTACCTTGGGCCCTTATTCACAGACAGAAGAGGCCTCTTCTTCACTCCAAACTGTATTAACATGTGAAATAAATAGCAGAGTCTTACTGTGCATAAACTGAAGATTACTATGACTAGCGTAATCTGGGCCACAGAAATAAGGGCAGCAAAGTGAAAATAATTATGCAGGGTTGGCCAAGTTAGCTGCTGAATCACATAGACCTGACCAGTGTGATTAGGTCAGTGGGCAATGAACCAGGGAGACCAGCATTCAAATCCTGCTGCTGCTTCTTATCACCTTGGGTCAAGTCGCTTTACACCTTGTTGCCTCAGCTACAAATTTACTTGTTGATTTTAAAACGAGTTCAAACATGCACCCATATATGCACATATTAACAGCACGCAAGCGAGGATACACTAGAATTTTTAATCCTGCGCGCACCTTTGCACGTATGTTTTAAAATGCACCAACTGCGTGTAAGTATACTCCTAATTTTAAGAGGTTACTAGCACGCGTGTGTCTTTATTCATTTACTTATTTATTTGAATGTTTTATATACCGTCATTCCATGTGAGAATCACTAGTTCATAACGGTTTACGGGTAAAACATTCACAATTATGAGTGTTACAAGGTGGACAAATAAACGGAAGTATTACAATGGTAGATTATAGGACTTCAATAGGACCCTGTCGGCTTTCATGCACATATGCTAGCAAACTTTAAAACTTGCTTGCGCGAGGCACATTCCCAGTTTTCCAATTAGTCCCCCAGTTTGTCCAGTAAACAGCGAGGTCTTTCAGACCCCGCTGGTTCTTCATCCTGCACGCTGCCCAATTTCCCCGGATCCCTCACCCTGTCCTATAAGCCCTAAAAGCTGAGACCTACAGATTTGCACCTCATCAGGAGCAGCAGTACAGTTGTGCCGATATCTACAATACGCGCGCCATGGGTTTTGTTTCTAAAATTCGGACTTGGCCTCATCTATAATAACACTCTGTGTTAAAAATTATATATAAAATCAATGACCAAACCATCTCTCCAGGATATCTGTCTTGGGTCCTAACTCTTGTACATACATAAAATCACAAGACATATTGTAAGCACCCACCCTGTGTATTATTTTTAACATTTAATTTTTTTATATTCTGCCTTTTGTGGCACTTCAGAGTTGATTACATTCAGGTACTGTCGGTAATTCCCCGTCCCCAGAGGGCTCACAATCTAAGGGCCTCATTTACTAAGCATTTTGCCCATAGTCACAGAAAGGGAGAAAAGCCTTTGCACCTGAGGTAATGGAACGTAAAGTGATTTGCCCAAGGTCACAAGGAGCAGCAGTGGGATTTGAACCCTGGCTTCCTTAGCTCCTGTGTCTCTTCTCCCTCTGTAACATTACCATCTAACCTTTCACCAGAAGGTGCATGCTGGCATGTATTTTGCATGCAGGAATGAGGGAACTGGGATTAGGGTTGGGGAATAGAGGAGGTGAGAGACAGCCAGAGTGAGGGGGTGCATGAGAACCTTATGTAAAGGCCCCACCCTAACACCCTGGCCTGCCCCTGGGTGGGGGGGGAGCAGGGGTTGTGTGTGAAAGAGTGTAAGAGTGTTGAAGGGAAGTGCAAAGGCATAAGAGCTGGGGAGGAGGTATGCAAGAGCTAATGGAAAAGGGGTAGAAGAGTGCAAGAGAGCCGGGGGGGGGGGGGGTGTAAAAGTAAGCCAAAGGTGCTAACGGGTGAGTGGGGATAAGGAGAACCAGAGATGGTGTTAGGGTGGGGCATAGGTGATGATGGAGGGAGTATGCAAGAGAAAGCCAGAGGTGATGATATGGAGTAGAGGAGGTGAGAGAAAGGCAGATACGCATGCAGAGGGGTGATGGGGTAGAGATGGGTGGGTGTGTGAAAGTCAAAAGGGGTCATGGCGGATGGTGTTTGAGAGAAAGGAAGCAAAGGAAGAAGACTGAGGGGAAGGGGAAATTATGCAAGGGGATGTCTCGGGGTGAAAGTGAACCAGAGAGAGGATGATTGGGTGAGCATGAGAGGGAATAATTGGGGATGTGGGAGTCAAACTGGAGGAGAACAAAGAACATTATATTGTGAGTGAAACAGAATTGCTGAGAGGGAATGTGAGAGATCCAGAAAAGAGGTGGCTCTTGGGGAGAAGAGAGCCATATAACAGGCAGGACTCGCTGGATGGGTGTTCAAAATAATATTTACTTCTATAAAGAAGGAACATTGAGAGAGCTGTGGTGTTCCTGTTTGGATCCTCTTTCCAGCAAGGGATCCAGAGAGAAAGAGAGACCTGCTGGAGAACTGTGAGTAAGACCATCTTGAAATATTCTGAGGACCTTCACTTGGAGTCTTCATCCTGGGGAACGAGAGAAGTTTGGACTCTCTGCACATGCTGTTTTCAATGACAGAACATCCATAGTTTTTCTAAAATCTTAGTGGTTACCTCCAGATCCGTTTGATGCTCACATCAGAACTTATATGGAGTTAGTGCTTCACGATGTAATTGCATATGAACAATGCTTTTCCTGGCATACACATAATCTTTCTCGTACTGAGGTACAAGCATTGCAGGAATTAAAAACTAATACAAGCTGAAGATTTATTTATTTTTATTTATTTAGGTTTTTTATATACCGGCATTCATGATACAATCACATCATGCTGGTTTACAGTTGAACAGGGGTGCATAATAACTTCAAACTGTAACTAAGGTGCAGAGATGGCATGCTTTGCTTTCTGATATGCTCAAAAAGTGCCCTCTTTTGGGACAAAGCGCTGATAGTGATTCACACTTGCACAGGATTGAGGCTCCCCTGTGAGGGGAAGACTGTTTTACAAGGCAACACATCTGGCCTTTCGAAAAGCCTTCAGGACTATGCAAAATTTCTGATCTGGCCTTACTAATGGCCTGCCATTGTATTCTTCTTATCTAGATAGGGGATACAGTGCCCACCATGGCAATCGAAAATGTCCCAGGTTTTGCAGCTGGAATGGCTCGATGCGAAGGTGGCTAAATGCAAAGTTGCAAAAAAGTATGTGGCGGCATGGAGAGCCTTTTATGAACAGCTTTAACAAGATTCCCAAAAGCGGGTTACTTTGTGAACTGGGGAGGGGGGGGGGTGTCCTGGGATGCACTGGAGTTAGTCCCTGAATTGTAACATGGACTATGTTCCGGTACAACTATTTACCTTGGGCATGCCCTGTTTTCTTTTACTTTTTTTTTGCTTCCCTTGAGAGGATATCTGGTAATACTGAATCAAGCAGATTGCGAACCAAAATGTGCGCGCGTCAAATGAGTGGGTGCCGGACACTGCCGCACTTTTTTTTATGCATCGGTACTGTATCGGTCTGTTTATGATGTTTAAATGTCTCTGTGCTATTTATTTATGTGCATTATTTTTCCATATCAGTGTATTTTGTATCCTTATAATTATCTCTAAGGCCCATGGCTTCATGGACCATCTTGTTGGTGTAACTCTTTTTTGGGGAATATTGATGATGCCAAAGAGGCATGAAGGAATTTCTTTATGTGGGCTAGCTTCTCTGCCCTACCCCAACTCTTTTGTTTCCCAGAGGGGAATGCTTCTCTATTGTGTGTGTGTGTGTGTGTGTGTGTGTGTGTGTGTGAGAGAGAGAGAGAGAGATATCACATAATTTCCAGTTAAAATCCAATATATACCACCTATATGAAACTCTTTGAATTGTAGGCAAAGTTTACAATTACCCATCAAACATGCAATGTTCTGCCTTTGCAGAATATTTAAATGTATATGTATATATGTTTTCTTTTTAAGCTGCCATCTAGTGTCATTTTGTAATATTGTTCAGCTCAAATTCTCTACATGTTGTAGAATTCTTTTTTCTTTTTGGATATTATTTGAATGTTGCTGAACACTTGTTGGATATGTTCTTGTTTGTCCTCTATCTCTGATTGTGTTCTCTCTCCTCTTCTTATTGTCCCTCCCTTGATTCAAAGCAATCTGGAATAGTCTATAACCCTTTTTCGGAAGAATTTACTGTTTCCTAAGGGTACACAAAATAATTTATTTCTGGGGCTAACTCAACATGCACTTCTTCCCTCACTGCTTGTCCCAAGGAATGAGTTCTTTCTGTGGGGGGAAGGCTAAACTTCTTGGACCAGATAGTAGTGTGATCTCCCATCCTGTGTGTGAATAGTTTACTTCCTTTGGTGATGCTGCACTGCAAGGATTAGACAGGACACAGTGTTGGGTGTTAAAAATTAATTTACTAATGATTCTTCAAAAATGAAATCAATATCCAATCAAACAATAATATCCTCTTTACATCTGTGGTTTTACTAGGTATGTACAAGAGAAAGCTCTACTTCCTGTCTTCTGTGTCCTCAGTACCAGAGCCTTTGCTATTCCTTATCCCTCAGGGAGTAAGCTGATAAAGAAAAAATCCCAATTTGTCAAGATAATCCCTATTTATGTGTAGGATCCCTTAAATCTCAAGATTGTATCTGAGGTCCATGAGTCTAATTGTTCCCCAGCCTGTGGCTGGGGAACAATTGTGTCCCAAAAGCGAAGATCCTGTTGTGGGTCTCCAAAACTCCCGTCTTCTCTGTTCTTTGGACTCATTCTGGTGTGACCTCTCTGGAGGAAAGGTCTTTACTGAAAAACAAGCTAATATAGCCTACATGCAACCATGAGGAGGGGTAGCACTAAACCTCCTCACAACCCAAAAATGGGTAAAACCACTATCACAATTCAAAACTCTCTTGAGGTGGGGAGTCACTGCTCCACTTCAGGGGAAATAGCACACAGTTCTTCTTCTTTCCCCAGCTGTTGGATTCGGGGCTTGTCCCTCTCCAAATGGAACCAGGGTATCACCCCAGCAAAATCAGAAAAAATGCCCCAAAACATAAATTAAAGACTCTCTTGCAACTACAGGTAGACCATGATATGCAAGAGGGGCACTGCAGAGATCTCCCCAAACCAATCCTTCAGCTCTCTACATTGACTCCTTACGGTCCAGAAATCAACTGAAAATGACCACACTCTCTAAACCACTATCCCCCACAAATGAACTAAGGAGCTACCATCACAGCCAGCCTCAAGAGGAGGTGCTATAATGGAATGGTTTCTCCCACTAAGCTGGAAATACCTAGGGCAAGGATCTAGGGGAGATGTGAGGGTCTCTACATATCTAACTTCCTGCTGAGGTTCAGTTAGAAGAAGACTCTTACAAGTTAACAGATCTCCTTCATCCTCTTCAAGCTCCTAGAAAGCCATCATCCTTTCACCTTACTTTCTACATCTATTTCTCATATGCTTCTAGTCTGCCTTAATTGCTAGTAGCTACAACTTCTACCACATGCAGCAGTGGACTTTGTCCAATTTCTGAGCTTTGGATTTCATAACAGCTAACCAGACTGAAGTCTGTACGGCTACTATTCTCATCTTGGAAGTCACTGTGAGTGTTGAAACTATTTCTCTCCATTCTAATAAACATTGTTTGCCGTTAAGAACTGAGTTCTCTGATGTTTGGAAGTTGGGAAGACAAGATTTAGCTGACTGTCTAGGAATTTAAACTAGAGAGTGAACTCCGAGGGCAGGACATTGAAAGGATGTTGAAGAATTAAAGGAGTTATAAGTCAAGGATTACTGGAAGTCTGGCTTTATAAATTTTCAAGGGAACAAAGTGGAAAGACTCCTCAGTCTTGTGAATTACTGCTTGCCTGTCTCCAAAAATCTGTCTACTGTGCAAGGCAGTGAGTCATGCTCAGTGAAAATGCAAATGAGTCTGACTTGTCATTAGTCATAGCCACTGCCTGTAAGCAAAAGCATGTGTTTATAGCAGTGATGGCAAACTCCAATGTTCAAGTGCCACAAACAAGCCAGGTTTTTAGGATATCCACAATGAATATGCATGAGATAGATTTGCATACAATGGAGGCAGTGCATGCAAATCTTTCTCATGGTAATATTATGGAGAATTGAACAGTACTATGGCAGTCTTGAAATCATTGAAGATGCTGTTTTCTGAAGAATTGAGAATTTCCCAAGAATCTCAAACAGAGACAGTCAGAAGCTACAAGAACTTGGAGATTTGCTCTTAGAACTGGAAGCAACCAAGGCTGATCCATATCTGTGAGGCCTCAGATTTCTGGACACTGCTCATGCAGTGAAGCCAATTGTACAAAAACTGCCACATATCCTGCAGGAAAAATCGGTTTCCCTAAGATAACATAACTGGCTAGAATTTAGTCAGCTAAGTTAGGGGCCTTCCAGGGACATAACTGGGAAGAGTTGAGTTAGCCAGTTGTTAGCCTGCTAACTCCGATATTCAGACTCAACATTTAAATTTAACTTTGCTATTAGAATATTTATACCTAGATTACCTATATACTGTAGATAGATATGTATTTTATACATGTTTCTAATCAGTTTAGCCCTTGTGAAAGGTACTGGATTAACATTACTGGAAACCGAAGTCCTTCGTTTCTCCACAGGAGTGTATCAGAGACAGCACCAGCTGTCCCCACACTGCCCTGCCAAAGTGCCACAACCCTGCTCTGGAGGGACTACTTCTAGTGGTGGGAGGGTAACTCAGTCTCAATGCCTGGCAATCTTTGGCATCTCTGCTCAGACTGCCAACAGTGAGGCCATGAAGTGCCAGACCCGCTTAGGTTAATAAGCAGTCGAAAGGACTTTAAGAAGGCTTTGAAAACCTACCTCTTTCAGGAAGCTTTTAATGATTTAGAAATATCTTAGTTGAAGTAAATAAGACTAATTATGTTTGATTTATATAGTATTACTTTTACTTATTCCTGCTTTTCATTTTTTAACGGAAACTGGCCAAGCTCTGTTTTAGTCATTATTATTTTTATTGATCATGTAATATCCTGTATTTTTATTCATATCTATTTATTTCTTTAAGTTTTATTTTATTACAAATTTTTTAACCTTTTAATTTTAAGGTTATTTATTGTTGTAAACCGCTTTGGTCAGTATTTTTTTACTGGAAAACGGTATATAAATCTGTTTAAATAAATAAATAAATAAATAAATAAATAAATAAATCTATCTGTGTTGAGGATTTTAGCAATGAGTACATCTGCACATTCAGGAGCTGGACTGAATACAGTTCATAGGCTACCCCAACATTAAAATCTATTGTAACAACTTTACTTTCAGAAATAATCTTTAATCAGAGATATGTTTTTTAGGAATTAGCCACTCATGGCTGAAGCAAGTAAAATCTCATAACACTTGAGACTAGCTGGTAACGATAAATCTTATATTTAGTTTTCATTCAGGCCTTGCAGCATAACAGAAAGAGAAAGATGTCATGCTTGAAAGCCTGTTCTTTTCTCACCCAAAGATCTCAGGCCATGGCATTGACTTCCTGTTCTGATTAGTGAAAGCAGAGGGCAGGCTGCCAAGGACTAATATAGTCCTAGATCTAAATTTAACAACAATAAAACGGCTCCAGTCTGACCCCACGAAGAATAAGACAACAAGAAAACAGCAATTCTTCACATATTAGGAAAACAATAAAGGTTCCTTTCAAGTGTCAAGAAATATTTTTAGTCAGCCTGCAACACCTAAATCAAGAAAAAGGCCATTAAGGAGGCATAATACCAGGAAGCTTGCCTACAGGGCCTACTTCCTCTTTGGAGACTGAGGCCTAGTGTGTAGGAGTCAGTCAGTGCTAAGACGGGGCGGAGGGAAAATTGTGGCTGAACTGGATAGCATCCTCAGAAAATTAAACTAAAGCTGTGAACAGCCCAATCTGAAAGCTTTTAGACTGGAGATAATAGGACAGACAATAGCACTTTTGGTTCTTTCCCACCTGCTATTTCCTGTTAATGTCCCCAGCAGCACAGAGGTAAACCATGCACAGAAAACTGAAAAATAAAAATGGAAAATTACACCATGAGAATATTAGTAACTGCTAGTGTTGCCAGACTACCCCTCAGAGGAATAATTTACAACTGGGTGGTGGGCAGAACAAAAGAGTATGGAATGATACACGCCTTCTCTCACTATTAGATTACATAAAGATTTGAGCTGTGTTAAGGGCAGTCTCTCGTTCACTGTTGTTTCTGCTAAGACCATGAATCATGGAAAGTGTGAAAATAATCAACAATGATTACTGTTGAAGGGAGTGCCAAGGCCATGGCAAGGCCTCCATTGGGAATCCCAGGGAGTGAAGCTTTTTATGTGGATGTTCTTGCCACAAGAAAAACATCATATTTGCTAACATGCCTCTTCATTTGATTTATATATTCCTAAGCAGAGACTACTTTCTGGCAAATGTAAACAGAAATATTTAGGACATGGGGCAATCTAGGTATGAAGGGGGGCAAGCCAAAATGACATTTCCGCACATTGTATCCACCCCCATGGCATGGCCCCACCTTTAAAGTGGCTATAAATGACACTACAAGAAAAAGTCCCATTAGCTTTCCATGCAATATTCAATAGCATCATTATAGTAATAGAGTAACATAGTAAATGATGGCAAGTGAAGACCAAATGGTCCATCCAGCCTGCCTAACAAATTTTTGGTAGTAATTGCTGTTGCGTGCAGTTTACCCCCTTGCATCTGTTAAGGGTAGTAAATGCTGCTGTATTATAGCATCATTCAACCAATTATTATAGCATCATTCAAACAATTATTATTGTTCCTTATGTTCTACAGTTCTATGTAAAGCCCCCATCCGCTGTTGGGCAGTTCATCGTTTTATGTAAACCGGAGTGATTTGTAATTCCCACAAGAACTTCGGTATATAAAAATTAAAAATAAATAAATAAATAAATTGTTCTGTATGGGAGTGAAGTCTAGATTCTAGTCAGGATAGGACAGAACCCCAATGCAAATCCGATACCTTGAGGACTATAAACATATCCAGCTTGCACAGAAACTCCCCTAACAGTGGGAGTAGAGCAGATTCTGACATTTCCCCTTAAATTCACCATGGAAAGATAACATTAAAATTCAGGTGTCATCTCACTGTGACGCAACACAAAATTCTGCCAAAAAAAAAATTCCACATCTGTGTAGCAAACCTGCCACACCATCATAGCACTAAATCCCAGGGCTCAAACAGCAGCAGAGAAATATGAAACAGAAACATGGCAACAGAAAAAGAATATACGACCTATCTATTATGCAGCAAAGCTATCTATGAAAAGGCAACACTGCAAATATTATACCTTAAACACCATCATATATCCTATTACTTGGGATAACAGGACAAGCTGGACTGCAACAGATTCCTATATAGTAACTACGGTAAATACTAGTAAAATCCCTTACCTCTGTCACCTGCAGAACACAGGCAATCCCTCTCTAATACCGAAAAAGGGATCACAATTAAAAATAGAAACATCCAGACAAAAAGTGAACTGGAAACCCCAAGAAGCATACCTGGGAACTTTTTAGTTCTGGTCAGGGTGAATTAGTGAGAGCGGAGGGAACTTTCTCTCATTCACACACCTGAGCACCCCCACCTCCCATAGACTCTCACAATTCCACTCTCTCGGCCCTCCTCCAGGACCCACCCCAGACTTGTCTCTCCTCTCCCACTTTCCCAGACTTGTTTCTTATCATTTACACATCCCATGAAAATGTCTCTCCTTTTTGGTTATTTTTTATAATGCCAATGGTGAAAACTCTCATTAAGCAGTCAATAATAACAAGATAATGTACACTCTTGTAAACCGTTATGATGGCTCAACCGAATAACGGTATATAAAACTCATCAAATAAATAAATAAATAAATAACAGAATGGGTGAAACACAAACAGCCGCTTTCCTAGAGTCAGAGAACTCAGGCTCCGACAGTTCTTCCTCAAACTCTGTTAGTTGAAAAGAGAGCATCCCGTTTCTCTGTGTCCCCATGGAGGCTGAAAAAATGGTCCACTTTGACTGTAGTTGTACATTGCACAGGGACTGGAAATGCCAGGAAGAATATGTTGCTTTAAAAAGTTGAATGCTGGCTTATACTATATTTTCCCCAATGTAGATAATGATATAGTCAAAACATTGGCCGATGCAGAGATTTTAGTTCAGGGAGAACATTTAGACACGGACTGGAGAAGAACAATTTTTTCACGCTACCACAAGGACACAAAGAAATTTGTAAAAAAAAAATAAAAAAAATAAAAACAATTTAGAGACATATTTGCAGGGTAAATGATAGAAACTAAGAGCATTTACTACCGCATTCAGATACCCCATTAATCATTTTTATATATTGTAAGAAACGCATTGCACCATAGATTTGTGCTATTGTTCATACATGTACTGGACTCTCTCTTATCCATAAGGTGTTATATCTTGTGAGGGTCAAGGTGGGGCATTTTTTTTTTTTTGTATACATATATTATACTGCATCAACAGGCCATTGGGCATGGGCACAAAATATATCAAATATAGGAATTGTCTCTTATATGTCCCTGTACAGTGCTGAGTACATATGGTATGTACTATACAAAGCACGATAATGTACAATAAAATAAATGAATGTGACTGTTAAAAAAAAAGAAAAGAAAAAATAATACAATAGAGCCAGCTAGTGCCTCATGGATCACAAATAAATGCAGCCTGTGACTGTGTCATGCTGTACATAATTTGTCTCCAGAGGTAAGTGAACTGGGTGCAGAACAAGAGAACACCTGTGAATCAAACAATATCTGCTCAAATAACTTGGTTAAAATGACTTACGTGCTTAGTTGTGCACGATGCATTACATCCTGAGCTGATATCATTCAGGGGCCCGTGTTTTCCATGACTCCGTGGCTTTGGGGACTGCTCCAGAATCTGGCCCTTGTCACAGAATCACAGAATATGTCCTCGTGGTAATAATGCTCACTGAGCTGTCAAACTTGGTCCCCAGCAGCCTCAGTCACTTTTGCCTCTTCTGTTCCTTTCTCACGCCATTTTGAAGTCCATCTTCCACAGCCTTCACTCTGAGATTGTTTCATGTTTTAACCAACATTTCTCTGTAGAAATACTTGCTTATGTTATTCCTGCATTTATCACCTGCAGTCTCATATCTCCTTTTCCTTCCAAACAATTTTTGCCTCCTCTCCAAGTTACGTTATATTTAGGTCTGTAAGTTTGATGTTCAGTGGACTATCACCATCTCCATTTCATTTTTATCCCTCTAGATATCTAACCTTCAACATTCCAACTCCTTCTGGAAGCTACATTTCTCCCTGTGCACCCGAGCATTTCACTGGCTCTCTACACTATTTTATTACAATGTTTGTTTATTTTGTGGTCATCAGACATGATCAACCATCGCCTCTCTCCCCAATGCCCCAATCTCTCGCTTGTGTAATCACTGTTAGAACCTCTCTCCTCATCAGGAGTTTCTGGATCCACAAATACTGTATGTGGCAGACTTCAAACTGATAAAGGGAAAGTGAAAGCAAGTCTAGACAATTTATCTCTGCCCCACAAAGTGGAATTGGGGTAATTCAAATAAATAAACACAAGCATACTACATAATAAAACCTCAGTAAAGGATATGTGCTGCATTCAGGAGACACTATGCAGCGCCATGTTCTGCAGCTCAGAAAATGGCGTGTTTGGGGGGGGGGGGGATTGGATGGGTTCTTGGGGGAGAGGTCCATTGCCTGCTGTTGATTGGGTTGACTTGGAGAATAGTGGTAGCATGGAGTGGACTTGGTTTTTGGGTACTTGCCAGGTTCTTGTGGCCTGGATTGGCCACTGTTGGAAAACAGGATGCTGGGCTTGATAGACCCTTGGTCTGACCCAGTATGGCATGTTCTTATGTTCTTATGTATTGCATGTTCTTATGTTCTTATGTATTACACTGCCTGCTTCAGTAAAAATCGTGGTAGTCCCATTCTGCTGAACACGGAATCTGGCAGGGTAGAACAGCGTATATGAAATCCTCTGTGCATACAGCTCCATTATTACGTCAGAAAAACTTTGGCGTTTCTTCTGAATGTTGATGGAAAAGTTCTGGAAAAAGTATACTCATCGGCCCTGGTGCAATATTTCTTTTTTCTTGTGAATGGCTTCCAGAATATGATGGGTTTTTTTTATCACCGTAATGATGCAGTTTTAGAATCAAAGCCCTAGGCTGCCCTTCTGCCGATTGGAGCTGAAGGTAATGCTCTGTGCTCACAATCAATTTTCACCCTTCCATTGTTTCACTCCATACCTAGGGCCGAAGGGATCCACTTCTCCAAGAATCCTACCGGGTCAGCGCCTTCACTTTCTTTGGCAAACCCATGATATGCAAATCATTTCACCGGCCATGATTTTTTAAGTCATCTAACTTTTCAATTGTGCATTTGTGAGCCCACTAAAGCACTTCTAGGCACTGCCTAGATGCAGTAAAAGCAGCTCATTTCCTCCACGCAGTCAATTTCACCATCCAACTTCACATTAGTTTCACCAACAATGGAGACCAGCTGGCCAACCTTATTTACCACGGACTCTAATTTCACTTCAAGGCTGGTATGTATTTTGTCACCTAGCTGCTGTATCACAGTCTTCATGGCATCAATTATTTCATTATGCAGCATGGTTTCTGTAGAAGCCTTATTCTCAAAAGCCATATTCTCTGGAGCCATCTTATCTGCAGTAGTTGGCCTATACAAACTTTTAGAATGAAGCATTTGTTTACCCCAAAGTATTGGGCATGATTTCTTGGAGCCTTTATCTGCCATCCAAACCCAAAAAAGATGCTGGAGAGAGGTGGAAAGTATTATATATGTTAGATAGGAGCCGTAACCAAACGGGTGTTTCACCAAACCGGGTTAGTGCTCTAGTGCACGTTATATCCTAGATATATATATATATATATATATATATATATATATATATATATACTCCCTCCCCTACCCCTAGTGACACAGAAGACCGCCCCCCCCCCCCCCCCCCAAGTGGCCGAGGTCTGATCCCTGGGCAAGGTCAGGTTGGTGCCATTTTGGAAAATGGTGCAGACCGTGCTGAGTGCTAAGGTTGTCCATGGCTACAAGATTTTGCCCATGCATATCCTGTACCTGCACCTCATCTGCACATGTAATTCACTTCTTAAATGGAAGATGAATGGCACCATTTAAAAGAGGCATAGATCTCAGCAGGGATCTTGAGAATCTCTCACATATCTCTTGAAAAGTTCCACTGGGTGAATCAAGGGTACTTGTGCCAAATTAAGGATTCTCAAATTCAAATTCCTCATCTTTTAGTCTCCTTCATGTTTGAAGCACTCAAAGATTTTGTCATGAAATTTTACTTCAGATTTAAAGAAAGTTTATTTATGGGTCAAAAATCAGGCTTTTTCCAGTCGTGTAACTCACTCTAGATGTAAGGAAATTTTGCTGATGCTTCAAAAGATTTTGAATTTAAGCGGAGATTTTTTTTTTCTTTGTTTTCCTTGTAAATGCTTGCTGAAATATAATAGTATATGTTACAGTTTTTTCCCCCCTAAACAAAAAGTTTCTTGATGCTAAAGTTTCACCAAGTTAGCTGTTGATTCATTTAGAGATGTTCTCTGGTTTATTTTCCTTATTTGATTTTAAAATAGTTATGGATTATCTCTCCTTCCCAGGTCTTTTGCACTTTCCTGCCTTCCTCGTTTCTGAAACTTAAATCTGATACTCAGTATTATAATTATGCTTACTTTCAATCACCAGAATGCTTTCAATCCAAGCTACCCTCCTGTTTCCACTGCACTGAGGGGTAAAGTCAATTGTTTGGACATGGTCAACAGATGTACATGCTTAAGATTCAATTTTTACAGCTTTAATGGAGGTATGTCAGCAAGATACTTGACACCATAATTTGACCTCCAGGAGCTTCAGTATTAACATCCTAAAATAAATAATTTAGCAGAAGGAAAAGAAGGATACTCGCAGTGAGTTAAAGGTCCTGTACTACTTTTGCCTCTATCCTGTCCTCCCCTCTCCATCCTCTTAACATGACTATGAGCAAGAAATGGAATAATTGATGCATGTTAGCATTATCATTATCTCAGGTTACATATTTATTTTCAGGTTTATTTTAGACTTTGATTTCAATTTCCATTTAATTGTTTTATTTTATTTTTGTTTTTAAATCAGATTGTAACATTGTTTGTGCAACACACACAGACACTAGTTGGCAAAATTAAAATAAGATTCTAAGAGAGAAGTATTATTCAGGCAAGCTGTATTCTCTCTAAGATGACTGCATACCATTAATGAAGTCCCCACACTAGGAATGTGCATTTGTTTGAATGAGTAAAATGTAGTGAATGAGTCCATTTTTGTTTCATTCATGAACCACTGAAACAAATAGAAGGTGTCCACAAATTTAAATAAAAACTTTTGTTTCATTTGTTTATGTTTCCCATTCAAGACTTGTAACATAGTAAGACAGTGAATGACATCAGATAAACACTAAAATGGTCAATCCAATTTGCATGGTAATGTTTTATTTATTTATCATTTTTTATTATTATTTTAGTTTTAGGGTAGTAGCAACTGCCACTCCGTGCAGGTCATCCCCTAGCCTTCTGTTAAGGCTGCTGCTCCATGCAGGCTACCCACAAGCTTCTGGTTGAGGGTAGTAGCAACTGCCATACTGTAAGCCTAAATGTAAACTATAGGTGTAATAGAAAAGTTACCCCATTTCTTCGTTTCCATTCTCTAGCCAGCCAGGATCCTCTGTGTTTGCCGCATGCCCTTTTGAATTCCATTACCATTCTCGTCTGGGAGGGCAATTCATGCATCCACTATCTTTTCCATGAAGAATTATTTCCTGACATTGTAGTCTTCCTCCTTGGAGTTTCATATTATGACCTCTAGTTTTACAGCTCCCTTTCCATCAGAAAAGATTTGATTTTTGCATATCATTAAATTCTTTAAGGCATTTGAAGGTCTATTAATTCCTTTCAGGTATCTCCTGTGTCTCTCCTCTCTTCAAGGGTATACTTATGTTCCTTCACTCTCATTTCATATGGTTTTCCATACAGACCCCATACCATATTGGTTGCCTTTCTCTGGATCACTTCCCATTCTGTTCTTATCCTTTTTGAGATGAGGCCTCCAGAACTGAGTGCAGTACTCTAGGTGAGGCCTCACCAAGGATCTGTACAGTTGTATTATCTCCTCCTTTTTCCTGCTGGTTGTGTCTCTCTTTATGCAGCCCAGCATCCCTCTGGTTTTAGCCACCTCCTAGTCATATTGCTTCACTACCTTCAGATTGTCAGGGGAAAATGTGTGTTTCTTGAACTGGGATCTGCCCAGTTCAAGACTAGTGTGTATGTACTGAGCTGATCTGAAGGATGGCTCAGAAAAAGGCAGTCAGCTTGGAGAAGAGACGACTGAGGGGGGATATGATAGAGGTGTTTAAAATCATGAGAGGTCTAGAACGGGTAGATGTGAATCGGTTATTTACTCTTTCGGATAGTAGAAAGACTAGGGGGCACTCCATGAAGTTAGCATGGGGCACATTTAAAACTAATTGGAGAAAGTTCTTTTTTACTCAACGCACAATTAAACTCTGGAATTTGTTGCCAGAGAATGTGGTTCGTGCAGTTAGTATAGCTGTGTTTAAAAAAGGATTGGATAAGTTCTTGGAGGAGAAGTCCATTACCTGCTATTAAGTTCACTTAGAGAATAGCCACTGCCATTATCAATGGTTACATGGAATAGACTTAGTTTTTGGGTACTTGCCAGGTTCTTATGGCCTGGATTGGCCACTGTTGGAAACAGGATGCTGGGCTTGATGGACCCTTGGTCTGACCCAGTATGGCATTTTCTTATGTTCTTATGCCATATGGCCCCACCCGGGAGGATCCGGATTGGTCCTCAGGGGACTCAAAAGGAGTACAGGGACACCTCGCAGGCATCCCAGCATTTAGATGGCATGGAGGCCAAAGTGAAGCATGGGATCCCAGAGGAGACCTGTGAGTTCTACCTCCTATGTATTAATGTGCTGTTGTATTATGAAGTGTGTATGCATTGTCGCTAAAGGAGTCTACTGTGCAAAAGATCTGAACTGCTTATCTGGACTAGGAGTATGCTTTATCCTACACGTTACATACCACTAAGTTACTTGCAGTGCAAAGGTCAGGAGCTGTTTTGTGTTTCAATCTTAAAATAAAGCCACTATTGCAACATATTCCTGTGTCCGTATGCTGCAGAGTATTCAGCCTGACAACATGCTGGGAAACCTCCACTCTGCTTCCAGCTTCTGTAGCTAGCTGGCCAGAGGACCATAGCGCAAGTAAGACTCTGAATACCTTTATTACCACAGTAAAGTTACAACCCCTGTGGGGTTTTGTTGTGTGTGTGTTTCAGACTCAAAGGGAGCTAGCCTTGCATCTGAAGCTAGTTAGAAAATTAAGTTTAGTCAGTGCTTGGTTAGAGCTAGGATTTTATTTTATGAGGGATTTTTTTTTGTTTGGTTGGGGTGCTGGCGAGAAAGAGACTCCCCAGGTGGGAGCTAACTAGGCTGCAGCCAGAGTGCTTTCAAATGTTGCCTATGCAACCTGCCACACACTACAAGCTGTGCTATCTGCAAGATGTGCTACAAATCCTCCATTCCAGTCCTTGTTTTTTTTGCTGGAACAAAAGAGCTGTGACTTTCTAGCTGAGTGCTGTGCCACTATTTTTCCCTAAGCTGAAATCAAGGGATCTGGGGATGGTGGTTTCCCTGCAACAATGTTTGGTGGAAACCCCAAGAAATTACAGGCTTTTGTTAATGGGTGCCACTACCGGTGTTGCAAAAGCTTTATTGCTGTGATGACTTTTACAGAGATAGCTAAAAGAGCCTTTATTCGCCAGAAACTCCAGGGAGAAGCAAAAATGTTTGCCCAGGACCGGTTCTGGACAACACCTCAAAGGAATCCCAGGGCTTTCCTGGAGATCTAGAGAACCTGAAATCTCACCCAAACCAGCTTCTATTGCAGCTTCTACAAGGGAAGTAACATCCATTACAAGTAATATCTGGACCGTTGCCTTTACCCAAACTGCACCTCCATATCTTAAACCTTTTGATGGCACCAGAGGGCAACTGCAGAGATATCTGAACCAGTGCCACGCCTGGATACAGCAAACCTCACCTCACTTCAGAGATGAGACTACCAAAGTGAGTCTACGGGGGGGCTAGATAAGTCTGAGATGTTGAGGAATATTTCTTTCCGAGCAAGTACAACTAACCACTCTGTTCTTGTTTCAGAAGACACTGATTGAGAACCTGCCCCTCTGCTGACAGGTCCTGGGAGTGTGAATTTCCACCCAGAATTAATACACTCATTTCCCTTGCAGGGCTTCTTGCGATACCTCCTGACAAAGGCACCACTGATAGGGATAGAATGGGCCTTCTGATGCCAGGTCCGGATGAAATTTTAGGATCCCAGGAGGGCCCCCCTGGGGGAATTCTGTTAGGGAAAAGATGTGTCACCTGGTATGGAACTAGGGTCTGCTCAGTTCAGGGCTGGTGTGCTGTGCTGCGCTGTGCTATGCACTGAGTCACAGGATATCTCAGAAAAAGGCAAAGTCAGCTTAAGCATAGCCTACCATAGAGCCCCCACCCTTGCGATCCAGATCGGTTCTCAATTGACTCAAAAGAAGTGCTGGGACACCGCTCAAATTTTGCCAGCATTTAGAACCAGGTGTGGAGGCCATGAGTTCTGCTACCTATGTATTAATGTGCTATTGTATTGAAGTGTGAATGTATTGTCACCGAAGGATTCTACAGACCAGGGCTACTTATCTGGGCTAAGAGTAAGCTTTATCCTACATGTTACTTACCATTTAGTTACCTGCCATGCTTAAGTCAGGAGCTGTTTTGTTTTTTCATCTTAATAAAAACACACTACTGCTTCCTCTATTGACTTTAATAGGAAATGAATGAACGCATAAAAGACATGAAAAAAACCAAAAACATTTTAGCTGAAACAAAGCAAATGAATGATTATGGTCTACAAAATTAATAAATTGAACCAAAATGACATTTTTACCTTTGCACATCCCTATTCCACATCTCCTGCAAATGTCTTCCAGCACCAGGAGAACACAGCAGGTACTGCCAGAATCACTCCGATCAAAGTTTAAAAAAGCCATTCAGACAAAAATTAGGGAGAGGAGACAGGACACAGGAAGAACAGGGAAGGAAAGAGGCTGCAGAGAAAAGACAAGCCACAGGAGCTCCACACCAGCCACTCTAGCTTATTCTAGTGGGTATTTTCTTAGAGAAATGTGTGGAACAATCGAAACTAAAACTTCATGTGCACACTAGGGTAAAATCAGGAGTGGAACAGCTTGTTTTTGTATTTATGTATGAATTGATTTACAATATATGTAGTCCACTTTTTCTACAGTTCAAGGTAGAGTACATTAAAAAAAACCATTCATAATGGTGATACATAATATAACGGATATTCAAGACATACAAAAGATTCTTCAGTGTTGATAGTGATGGACTGTGTCATAATAAGTCCTGCTGAAAATTATTTATTTGTTACTCCCAAAAAGCATCTAATCCTTAAGACATGGACGCCTGCGCGCAACTTTATAAAATCTACCTCAAATGTGCAAAAATACCTTAAACTTGCAATGTGCATCCAAACTTCAAATCTTAGGGCCTGATTTTAAAAAGCATTTACATGCTTAAAACTGAGTTTTATATGTATCAATGCATTTTACCTGTGTAAGTGGACTTTTGACAATTGCTGCAATATATGCCACTGAATTGCCATTGAATTGTCAATAGGTTTTACCTGCATTAAGTGCATTTAGTATGGATAAATGGCTTTTGAAAATTGCAACAAAAGTATGTTACATTTACATGTGTAAGTCCTTTGAAATTTCACCTATTGTTGAAATATCTCACAATATTTTAAACAACATAAACCCCCCACAAATTCCTTATTTAAAGACCATTGCTCCGGTTATTGCTGGTACAAATAAATAGCATCAAGATCCACATTTAAAGAGTTAAATAGCAATGAGCCCCAACAAAGGACCTCTGTTTCGCTGAAAACATAGTTTTTTCAAGGGGACTTATATTTAATGACTAATGTTATATAATGTCCTTCCAACGCTGAGTCCAATTGTTTGGTGCATTTGGAAGTATGTTCACTCAGCCCACAAAATGATGAACTGGAGCTCCAGGCTTGAGTTAAATCACATTTTCAACATTGTGCGGCCTCCATAGACGTTGCTAGTTTACTTAGAAGCTCTCTAAAGTCACCTAAGTTTCAGTAGGCTATGTTTAATGTTAAATATTTTATGCCTTTGATATACTTATTTTTTGATTTGCATATATTCTGGTTTGATAATGTCTATGTCATTAGACCATTTTGAGACTCTTGTTTTAAGTTTTTCATTTTTGACGCTGATATTACTTTCAGTTGCCGCCTTTGTTTTATTTGCTTTTCTCCAACATATTAATTGAAGACACCAAACAAATAATTTAAAAACCCTAGACAAATTTAAAAATCCTTAAATTGAGAGGCATACCTACTCCTGGGGGAATTCTGCACAAAAAAATTTAAAATTCTGCACACAAAAACTGAAAATTCTGTAAAATTCTGCAAACTTTTTATTGGTCAAAATAACACAATTTACATGTCAGTCTTTAAGTGATTACATTTTAAATTATTACAGAAAAACATTATTAAAGTTGCAGAATTTTAAATATTTTGAGCAGAATTTCCCTAGAAATTCACTGTAATGTAAGAGTGTCCCTTCCACATACACACACCCTCATACAGGCTCCCTCACTCTCTCGCGCACACACATCCCCTCATACAGGGCCCTCTCTCTTGCATACACACCTATACAAGCTCCCTTTCTCTTTCACACATACATCCTCACACAGGCTACCTGTGTCTCTCTCGTGCAGCCCTTCACACAGGCTCTGTCTCACCCATAGACAATCCCTTCACACAGGCTAGCACCCTCACATACACACGATCCCTTTTTCATACACACGAGCTCCCAATCTCTCACACACATACACACTCCTTCAAAATCTCCTCATATAGGCTCCCTCTCTCTGAAACCGACACTCAAGCATCTCCCCACCCACCCTCTCTTACCTCCCATGCTGTCTCTCACACCCTCCTGCTCTCTCTCACCCTCCCCACCCCCCCTCTTACCAACCATGATCTCTGTCACCCTCCCTTCTCACACACACACATTCTCTCACCGGCATCCCCCCCCCCCCATGCTCTCTCTCACCCTCCCCGACACACATTCTCTCTCACCGGCATGCCGCGGGATGCGCTCTGTTCGCGGCGAAGATGAAGGCCCGGTGCGCCATTCACGGCAAAAAGGGAAGGCCCCCGTGTGCCGGAAACGGCGCGCCGGGCCTTCATCTTCGCCGTGAAAGGAGCATGTCCCGCGGCACACGGGGTCCTTCCCCCCGTTCGCGGCATGCCGGGGTCTCCTCTGCTATTTTCTGCGCAGGGGCGGGGGAAAGTTCTGCAGAAATTCTGTGTTCCGTAGTAGCACAGAATTCCCCCAGGAGTAGGCATACCTATTTCTTAATCAGCTTTCAAAATTTAGCAACTCAATAAAACTAAGATGCAGACAGAAATCCAGCAGCGAGTTAGAGGTTATCGTCTTTTGCACCAAGTGCCATATGCACGATTATTTATGTGAACCCCCAGTGCACAGAGCTCCTGTTACCGTGCTTATCTGGGATGAAGGTGCAAACCCAAGAATCCTGCGGAGTGGCATGTATGTGTTTGGTTGCTCGATTGAATTAGAGCACTCATCTAGCCTTGGATCAGATATTCTTATAATAAAAAGGCAAAGAACAGTCACTTTAGAAATATGGCATTTTGTTGTTTTTGCATTGATTGGACCAACTTACGCACTTTGGTTTGTTACTGTGTTGAGTCAGCAACTATAAGCCTTGATTTATGAAGATAAACGTTCTGTAGAGACTGAACTGTGTTGTTCCTTTGTCTGAACCTTAACTACCTTAACAGAGTAGAGCAAGCATGTAGGAAACAGCAGCCACTCTGTGGAAATTCAGTTAATCACATAAGTTAAAGTTGCACTGTTCCTTCCCCAGGGGAACTGTTACAATCTCTGAGTCAAAGCACAAGTTTATGTCAGCATGTTAGGCTAACAGCATCTTCTGTAAAAATCAGTTTATGGGGTCCTGAAACTAATGGACAGGATGTTAATGCTGTGGCATCAGAAGCCAAGGTCCTACTATTGGAATGAACTACAGGTGTCACATTAAAAAAACAATAGAAACAGGACATCTAGGGAGATCCAAGATGGCTGACGCATAGTCAGCACTGTGAACACCATCGGGCTGAACTCTTAAAAGAATTACCTGTTATTTTGTTTAGCCTGAATGGGAAGGGGAAGGAAACCATGAGCTGGGAACTTCCCTGCAGTACCTGCTCCTGCTACCTTGACTGGCCCGATGGATGTGCACAATATGCAAAGCACCCCAATTTCGGGGCCTCAGCTGCTGGAGGGAGGGGGAGGGGAATTGGAGCTCCCCTCTCTCCCTGGCTCAATTTCGCCTTTGAGCCCCGAGGAGAGACTACCACTCGATAATCCTGCATTCGCCAGGAGCAACCGCGAATCGGAGGAAACGCCAACAGTCCACGCGGCAGTTGGGGCATCACCAGTAGGGTCCGTAGCGGTAGTAATGGCGGTGGAGAGTCCAGGTTATAGCCTGAGCCAGCTGCAGGACATCGAGCAAGGAGCCAGCAAAGGTACTGTTCCCTTACAACCTGGTGGGATTTCAGCTTTGACTTCAGTAATAAGACCATCTGTCTTCACCTTAGAGAATATCTGGGATGCTATCTTGGAGTTAAAAGCTTTAATTACTCAGTAAGTCTCAATTTTGACTTTGAAATGTGGGGACTTGGAAAGCAAAATGACTGAGATATCCAATGTGACAACTGAATATGAACAACAACTAATGTCAGTAAGGTTCAATCTAACTCTGTGCAACAGACGCAAGTGGCACTAATTAAAGAAAATATAAATTTGAACACAAGGATAGAAGTGCTAGAGAACGCTGTAAGAAACAGGAACCTTAGATTAATAAATTTTCCAAAATTGCCATTAATTCCTCCCAGGGAGATGTTTAAGAGCAGGGATGTGAATCGTGTCCTCGATCGTCTTAACGATCGATTTCGGCTGGGAGGGGGAGGGAATCGTATTGTTGCCGTTTGGGGGGGTAAAATATCGTGAAAAATCGTTAAAAATCGTGAAAAATCGAAAAATCGAAAAACCGGCACATTAAAACCCCCTAAAACCCACCCCCGACCCTTTAAATTAAATCCCCCACCCTCCCGAACCCCCCCCAAATAACTTAAATAACCTGCGGGTCCAGCGGCGGTCCGGAACGGCAGCGGTCCGGAACGGGCTCCTGCTCTGAATCTTGTCGTCTTCAGCCGGCGCCATTTTCCAAAATGGCGCCGAAAAATGGCGGCGGCCATAGACGAAAAAGATTGGACGGCAGGAGGTCCTTCCGGACCCCCGCTGGACTTTTGGCAAGTCTCGTGGGGGTCAGGAGGCCCCCCACAAGCTGGCCAAAAGTTCCTGGAGGTCCAGCGGGGGTCAGGGAGCGATTTCCCGCCGCGAATCGTTTTCGTACGGAAAATGGCGCCGGCAGGAGATCGACTGCAGGAGGTCGTTCAGCGAGGCGCCGGAACCCTCGCTGAACGACCTCCTGCAGTCGATCTCCTGCCGGCGCCATTTTCCGTACGGAAAATGGCGCCGGCCATACACGTATGGCCGGCGCCATTTTCCGTACGAAAACGATTCGCGGCGGGAAATCGCTCCCTGACCCCCGCTGGACCTCCAGGAACTTTTGGCCAGCTTGTGGGGGGCCTCCTGACCCCCACGAGACTTGCCAAAAGTCCAGCGGGGGTCCGGAAGGACCTCCTGCCGTCCAATCTTTTTCGTCTATGGCCGCCGCCATTTTTCGGCGCCATTTTGGAAAATGGCGCCGGCTGAAGACGACAAGATTCAGAGCAGGAGCCCGTTCCGGACCGCTGCCGTTCCGGACCGCCGCTGGACCCGCAGGTTATTTAAGTTATTTGGGGGGGGGGCTCGGGAGGGTGGGGGATTTAATTTAAAGGGTCGGGGGTGGGTTTTAGGGGGTTTTAGTGTGCCAGCTCACGATTCTAACGATTTATAACGATAAATCGTTAGAATCTGTATTGTATTGTGTTCCATAACGGTTTAAGACGATATTAAAATTATCGGACGATAATTTTAATCGTCCTAAAACGATTCACATCCCTATTTAAGAGATACCTGGTAGAGGTATTGAAGGTTCCGGAAAATGCGATCCCTCTGGTTTCGAAAATATATTACCTACCACAGCTTAGAAAGGCTCCTGAGAACCAGCGTGGAAATCAGGCTGAAGATGAGGTGTTTACACCATTAGTACCAGTGAGAGAGCCTACTATAGATGTGTCAGCATTGCTTGAAACCTCTGACACAGAGATGGCTGTACCCACCACGTTAATTGTAACCTTAACTTTAGAACCAGATAAAGACTAGTTATTAAAATTGTATTTTCGTCATAGAACTGAGCAGTTCCTACACCACGAGGTCAAAATATTTCCAGACGTCGCCAGGCAGACTCAAAAGAAGAGCAGACAGTTTTTGTTAATGTGTATACAAGTTCAACAAGATGGGGGGAGTATTCTTTCTTAAATTCCCATGCAAATGCATGATTAAATTTCAAAATAAATCATATGTTTTTTATGATCCCCCCCAACTTACTCAGTTTTTGGTTGGGAAAACACAACCTGCTGTACTTGATGAGAAACCTCAGGCATAATCTCTTTGCTAAATCTCATTGTATAATGGTTGTTTTGTGACTATTGCTATTTCTTCGTGAATATTTTGATTCTTTCTTTAGGTAGAGAGATGGATCTCCCCTGCTTTGAGGGCTAGAATTTAAAGACTGAGAGAAATTATTGAAATTTTGGCATATGGTATATGTTAAAAATGTTCTTTGATTAATACTGGTGATAGTCTCATATCTTTTATTTTTTTCTGTTAAGATGTAATGTCTCGTTTAATTGAAATTTGCATAAATAAAAAATATAGAAACAGAAGATCCAATTTTTAAAACAAAAGCTGTTCAAAAAATCACAGTTATGGTAGGTGATTGCAGGGTTTACTTACAATAATATTCTAACCGTAATGTTGCATGGCATCATTACACATAACTTATGCACAACCATTTGCAAATATATCTTAAAACTGCCACTGAATTTTCTAAGTCTTGCCTCAGCAGAATCTATTTCTAATTGCCTTGAAAAAAAATCTAGGGACCTTGGGAAGCACCCCTCAAGTTTTCTGTGATTCCTTTGCAGCTCTAAAAGTAAGAGACTAGGTAGAGGCCAAGAAACAGTTTTCCAACTAGAGTCTAGTACACAAAAGTGGTTTAGGTTCACAACTATTTACAAGTTGCTTTCAGGGCCACAAGCAGGGTGCCAGCTCTTTATACAGCACTTTTATAAAAAAAAAAACAAGCCAAATCCCAGCTCCACCTGGAGCCTCAGTCATACATTAATTGGTTTTCTAAAAGGAAACTGCACAGACCTTTTTCCACAGACCAGCAGGGACCAGCTAAACTAGGACTTCCTAAACTCACCTACACATAAACCAAAATTACCTACCCTCAAGCGGCTTCTTAAATAGGTGCAGACCACCTCCCAGGTGGGTTTTCCACACCTCTTCTGACTAGATGGGCCAATTGATCCTTACTTGCCGTCATCTACTCCTTTACTATCTTCCATTTATTTATTTATTTATTAAAAGTCTTATATTCCGCATATTCCAAACATGTTCAGTGTGGAGTAGAACACACTAATAATACAATCGATAGTATGTTTTAATATATTACTATCATAAAACAAACAAACAGATTAAAACCTCACCCCATACTCTTCTATCAAAAGCATTGCCTTTACCTGTTTTCTAAAAACTTTAATATCCCTTTTCCTAGGCAAAGCTGATGGTATTGAGTTCCAAAGATCAGACACAAAGTAAGAAAAAGCATACATTTTCTCTTCCTCTGCTCTGTAATAGCTTGTAAATTTGGTAGGATTCTTCTACCCAGAACTAACCTCACTGATGATTTCTCACTTGTCACCAGCTGCTATTGTCGACAAAGGAAGAACATCTTTGCCATCTTACAAGTAAGATACACCCCCCTGCTCTGTTCTGTTATCAAGCTGTGTCTCATTGCCACAGGGTCTTCCTTATAGCTACTGAATATAGAGTTTGCTTTGCATATAGCTGCACAAAGCTAGTCACCTACAGCTCCTGAAAATACTCAGAAATGAGAGGTGCATTTTCAGATCAAACCAGACCCTTCAAAGATGTGAATCATTAGCCTTTAACTAGCCTGCCATGTACCTATTGAATGGGGAAATCTAGGTCTAAATGAGAGGTAGCTGTATCAGAGTGGATGAGGTGCCTTCTCTCATTGTAGTGTTGCCTGGTCTCCTGTTTCCTGTTCTTTATCGGCCTCTTATATCCACTTACAGCACTATCTTCAGGCTGAGCAGAAAGAGCTCTGTCTGGCCACCAGGATCTCACTGCAAAGTAATGACCCATGAAATGCTCCTCTGCCCCTGGAGGTGTATGCATCCACACTACCAGGAGGGGTCAGGGGTCATTAGCAATCTGAGGATAATGACTACTAATAAGGTCATCCAGAAGTGAGATGGGACAGCCCAAGGGAAAAGAATGGAAACCTGATCAAGGAAAGGAAAAAGATTCCTCTCTCAGCGCCCTCCAACATTTCTTTTTGTTTTTTAGTTTATTCGGGTTTGTCATAAGCTCATTACATAGCAGGGCTACTGTAGAACATAGCAACACTTACCAGATCCTAAGGGGTCTATTACCCTATCTGCTTCAGTGGTGCCAGGCTCCCGTTCTGAGAGCGTGAAAGAGGGCAGAAGAGTAAAACGGAGCAGCCATAAGAGAAAGTAGATGAAGGGAGAGGGAAGGAATAGGAGCAGGGAGGGAAATGGAGAGATAAGAGAGTGCAGGGAAGAAAGAAAGAATAGCAAAACAAATATTGAGTACGGCAGAATAAAAAAATCACAAAATGAGAGAAGAAAGAAAGGGAAGGAGGGAATCTTGCTCACTGTTGACCGTCTTCAGCTCAATTATCGCAGAGGAGAAATCATAGGATGTAAGAATGGGTCTCCCCCTCTGCCATGAATTTTCTGTGTGATCTTCAGCAAATCATTATCTCTCTGGGCCTCATTTTATCCAGCTGTAATAATAAATTACAATAATACCATGGGTCCTTCTGCCCTCCTACAGCCCAGACACTGCTGCTAGGCTGTGAGCAGAGGTGAGGTTGGGTCGGTTTAGGGCTTCCGTTTTAGGTTTTAACTGATAAAGAGTGATAAAACACTCCTGATTCAGAAAAGAAAATTGGCGTTTATTGGATAAGCAAAGGTACTCTCTGACCCCACTTGTGGGCCTTGGATCATTCCTTCTGTTCTTGTGTCTTACCACTCACACGATTCCTTTGCAAGTTTTTAGCAGTTGTTGGGTCTTCATTCTCCTTCTCCTCCTCCCTTGGCTCTCTGCTGCTCGGCTGTTCCCAATGACGAGCATGAGAGCTGATGGGAAGAAGACAGATAGAGCAAGGTTGGGAAGTGCAAGAGAGAGTGGTAGGGATGGACTACTGGGGGAAATACAAAAATCTGTTTGGTTTTTTTTCAGGGTAGCAATATAAAACTCTAAAATAGCTAAAAAAAAAAACAAAACAAAAAAAAAACATACCGAAATTTATAAACGCCTATGAATGGAAGCCCTAGATATGATTTTGCAGTGTTGGATCGCAACATGTTTGGGATCTGTTTCCACGAAAGGTGCTAACTAAATCCAAAAATATTAACATTGTAACATAGTAATGATGGCAGATTAAAAACCAAATGGTCCATCCAATCTGCCCAGCAAGATTTTTATGGTAGTAATGGCTGCTCCATGCAGATTACTGTACACCCCATATTTCTGTTCAGGGTAGTAACTGCTAGGGATGTGAATCGTGTGCCCGATCATCTTAACGATCGAAATCGTCTGGCAGGAGAAGAAAATCGTGTTTGGCACGATTGTTTAGTTAAAAAATCGTTTTTTCTGATTAGTGCGCACTAACCATTGTTAGTGCGCGCTAACAGAAAATAATACAATTTGACACTTTTCAGGTCAGTTTAGGAATGAATATGTATTCCTATTGGCTGCCCTCTTATTTATTCATGTTACCAAGGTTCCCACTGACAATATATGGGGGATGGGAAATGGAAACAGTTGGTAGCTTGACAAAAAAAGTAATGTGATCAGTCAATGTGACTAGAACTTGTGCCCTATCCCTGATACCGGGAGTGTTGTGATCTTCCTGCATGCAGTGCCGTATCCCTGATACCAGGGGTGTTGTGATATTCCTGCATGCAGTGCCCTATCCCTAATACCAGGAGTGTTGTGATCTTCCTGCACACAGTGCCCTAACCCTGATACCGGGAGTGTTGTGATCTTCCTGCACGCAGTGCCCTAACCCTGATACCAGGGGTGTTGTGATCTTCCTGCACACAGTGCCCTAACCCTGATACCGGGAGTGTTGTGATCTTCCTGCATGCAGTGCCATATCCCTGCTCAGTGCAGGAAGATCACAACACCCCCGGTATCAGGGATAGGGCACTGCGTGCAGGAAGATCACAACACTCCCGGTATCAGGGTTAGGGCACTGTGTGCAGGAAGATCACAACACCCCTGGTATCAGGGTTAGGGCACTGCATGCAGGAAGATCACAACACTCCCGGTATCAGGGTTAGGGCACTGCGTGCAGGAAGATCACAACACTCCCGGTATCAGGGTTAGGGAACTGTGTGCAGGAAGATCACAACACTCCCGGTATCAGAGATAGGCACAAGTTCTAGTCACATTGACTGATCACATTACTTTTTTTGTCAAGCTACCAACCGTTTCCATTTCCCATCCCCCCAACCATCACCTCAGTGGGAACCTTGGTAACATCAATAAATAAGAGGGAAGCCAGCCAATAAGACTACATATTCATTCCTAACTGACCTGAAAAGTGTCAATTTGTATCATTTTCTGTTAGTGCGCACTAACTCCCGGTTAGTGCGCACTAACCCGATTAATGATTTTTTAACGATAAATCGTTAGAATTCCTATTGTATCGTGTTCTTTAACGATTTAAGATGATTTTAAAATTATCGGATGATAATTTTAATCGTTGAAAAACGATTCACATCCCTAGTAACTGCCGCTCCATGCAGGTTGCCCCCATGCTGTCTATAAATGGTAGTAACTGCTGCTTCATGCAGATTACCCCATGTTTCTGTTAACGGTAGTAACAGCGACTCCATGCAGGATACCACCATGCACCCGTTTTTTCATTTCCAACATCTAGCTTCTAGGGATGTGCAGTGTTGTTCCCATATCTCTCATATTTGCAGTAGGAAATATTAGAAAAATTTGACAAAAGTTTGGCTAAAAGTTAGTATTAATCCATTCTATAGAAACTTCAACATACCTACAATTGAACAATTCTGTGCATTGTGATTCAGAGGAAGGCAAAAACCTTGTGGAACATTAATCAATTATATTGAAGGGAAAGCAAACATCCTTTCTTGAGAAAATCCCTGGATCAGTACCTATCAAACATCCTGCGTTGATTGTGCCCTCTGACAGTGGTAGATATATAGAGTTATGGTCACCCTCTTACAGTTCTCTCTCTCCCTCCCTCTCTCTCGTTGCACAAATTTAGCAAGCGCCCTGTGACTGCTGTCGTCTCTTCTTTAACATTTTGAAAATATAGCTCTCGCGTACTCCAGCGTCGCCCAGCCCACGGATGCCGTCCTAGGCAATCATCTAGACCTGACTAATGGTCATGCCGGCCCTGCATTTGGGTCTTTATCTCCTAGCATTTGAACTGCATCTGAACTGGCTTTATTACAACTGAAAAGTGATTGTGAAAATAACAGAGAACCATTGCTATTTTGAATCGGACTACATTATCTTGTTTTCAGGTGTGGAGGATTAGGGATGTGCAGGAGTATTTTTTTTCATTTCATTGCTGGAGTGATTTCATTTTTTTTTTTTAATTTCATATGGTTTTAGTGCACACTGTTTTACAATAGCTAACACTAAAACCAAATCCTGGCCATCATTTAAAAAACACTGCATCCCACACTCTCCCAGGCTTTCTCCCATCCATAGACTGCCCCTTTTCTTATATTGTATATTTAAATATGGGTATTTATTTCTAATCTGTTTAGAACTGTCAATATAGTGATTATACAAATTTTAAACATTTGGGATCCTGCCAGGTACTTGTGACCTGGATTGGCCACTATTGGAAACAGGATACTGGGCTTGATAGACCTTTGGTCTGACCCAGTACGGCCTATCTTATTTTATATTCTTATGCTCTAGCTTACATTCCTTGGGGCCAGGTGATTTTACCACACACATTATGAAAAACCCACACTAAAATGTAACTCTTGTTTTAGCACGAGTTTTATTACATCGGCTCCAAAGTGGGTAGACTTAGGGAAAATATTAGAAAATATTTCTGCAGAGAATGGGTAGTGGATATATGTAGGGTACAACCTCCCAGCATAGATGCAAAAACAGTACTGGAACTCAAGCCTGGCACAGCTACAGAAAATCCTTAGTTGTGATGCAATGTAGGGAAAGATCAGCGATGAACTGGGGTCTATGGCAATGCAAAAGGAAACAAACTGGGCAGACTGGATAGTCCTTACAGTCCTTATCTGCCATCATATACTATGTTTCAATGAATCTGTACTAAGAAAAAACAACAGTCTGTAAATTACTGCTGTAACTGATTGAACAATCAATAGAGATAACTGAATACCTTCGGACCAATCATTGTAGTGTGCTGCTAGAGCTGAGAGGATAAGAGGGAATGAGTAGTGTTATAGCAGGAATTGCTGCAGGGCAGAGCTGCTTGTGGGGTTTAAATACTGAAATAAGTAACAGGTGGTGCCAAAGGACAGGACTGAGGTGCAAGGGTAGCTATGTTTTTCATAACCCTGGTAACCAGAGTGTCTCTTCCCCTGCTGGGCCAACCATCGAACAAACATGGACCTCTTGTACAGATGTGGAATAAAAACAGGGCTACAGCTTTATTAGGGTAATTAAAAACATAGCACACAATACTATCCCCAGGGTGGAATTAGTTTCTGCTGGAAGCATTGGTAGCTGAGGAAGAAGGGCTAGGAGGTGTGGGGGTGGGAAGAAGAGCCCTGGAGCCATGCTAACTACACTTCTGGGCCACCAAGCATCTCCGGGAGCCTCTCTATACTGCTAACTGCTCAAGATTAATGTGCATTGTCAGATCTATCTATGTGAGGGGATATTCTGCCATGGGATAGCCACAGGTCAGGAATGAGGTGCGCTGGCAGAGCTGTGTGAGGACCCATGACAAAAAGAAATAGCCAGAAGTGTTGCCATGAATTCTCCAAAGTTTTGCAAACCTGAAGATAGGATTTGGCTAATTTAAAGCAATTATGGTCTGCTACAATGTCTTCTCTTCAGAAATAAGCAACAACTCAGCAAAAGCAAAAAGGTAGCGGAGAAAACTTGAAAGACAGTGAATGAGTGTGAGTCAATGAGAGAAAATGGAGGAAGTGGGAAATGAAAGACTCAGACGTGAAAAGAATGAAAAAGAGAAAGTCAAAAAGTGATAGGATTCAAAGATGTATCCCTTCTTTCTCTCATTAAAAGATGCTTTTGGATAATTGTTCAGTGAAACTAAAAGTTACTTCCAAAAATGAGAAAACTCTGCACATGTAAACACAAGTGGAGGTCATCTGAAAAAAGAATTTCACAGGATTTCTCAATCTCTACCACCCTCAGCTGGGTTATCAAATATTAATCGACAACAGGACTGGCTCATGTTAGCTTGACTTTGTAACAGGATCAAGCAGAAGAAAATCAATTCTGGGGAAGAAGGAGCATGCTGAAAATGTGGTGTGTGCATGGATAAAGGACACACGTGTAGATGAATGTGCGCGTACCCTGTGTGAGTGTCCATGGATGCATGTATACAGGCAAATTTACAAGTTTATACACAAAAACGTATAAATATTTCTATTCAAATGGACAGACCTCCCTACAGTGCATTTATGTTCAGGACAAATGGTCTGGTCCTCAGTATACAAGTTATACTGTTACTGTGTGCATGTGTATGTCACACATATAAGCTGTGTGGATGCATGCTCTTTTCTGTCTACTGAGTTATTTATTTATTTAAGGATGGACTCAAGGTGGATTACAATTAAATGCAGGTGGTAC
Organism: Rhinatrema bivittatum; assembly: GCF_901001135.1. Classification (NCBI taxonomy): domain Eukaryota; kingdom Metazoa; phylum Chordata; class Amphibia; order Gymnophiona; family Rhinatrematidae; genus Rhinatrema; species Rhinatrema bivittatum. Next base: position 61,341,639 of record NC_042625.1, on the reverse strand, counting down.
AGACGAGTGTGTGCGCATGTAGGTCCCTGATCACAAAACACCAAAACTTGAGGCAATTTCATTGGCTCCTAGTCCAATACTGGAAACAATTTAAGACTCTTTGCTTTGTCTTCAAATGTATAAACAACTCGATTCCTGATTAGCTCTCCCAACATCTGCTATCCTCCCAAAAGGCCCTCTTTTCCTTCCCCCCCCTGTGTACTTACACAGGTTCATGGGCGGGACTTACATGGGGAAATGTTATGCACACAACCAATTAAAATATAAAACATTGTAATGCATGCAAGGGTTGCTTGCTTTATTGCTCAATCTTACGCTTTTAACCTCTATGGCTGTGCAGTGATGGCAAACACTGACTCCTCTATGGCCGCCCCACCCCCTCCCAAAAGCTATGAGGGGTACCTAATTTAAACAATGCTATTGCAGAGGATGCATTTCCACTCAATGGCCCATTGTCTGATAGTTGACTTCATGCATATTCAAAGAGATAAATAAGAATACCTGACTGCCTAGTTGTATGATTGGGTGAAGAATGGTAGTTTAATTGGTTGAATGCTAACTCTATCCATATTTTCTGCCTCTTCGCTTGCCACCACAGGGTTCCTTTGGTGAGAAAGCAATGTGAACCACACCAGCAAACTTTCTGACGCTCTATCAGCAACAGAACAGTGTCCCTCAACATATGCACCCCACCTTCAGGCCGATGTAATATCGGCACACGTTAAACGGGCGCTCATGATTAAGCGCCCGCTCCCTTAACGCACGCCAATCCACCTCGTAGGTGAGATTTACTGCCTTCTACCGTCAGCACACACAATTAAAAATTCCACATTTATAAGAACCAATTTTACATGAAAAAGGGCATTGAAAGTATAGTCTTCTGTGGTAAATATATCTCAATCCTGCAATAAACAGACTTGGATTGCATATGGTATTAAGCCTATTGTAATACTTTGGGTATAGGCTTTGCCCTCAGAAAGCTCAGAATAAACTGAATTACAATTATAATATAGCAAGCTTCCCATACTAAAAGAACACTAACTAGCAGAGCTCAAAAAGTAAAAACCCTATGTGTTGTGTCCGTCGCTGTCCGACGTCTCTGCTCCGCCCACCTTATTTTATTTATTTATTTATTTGCTTTTATATACCGACATTCGATCGAGATATTACATCGGTTTACATATAACTGAGTGAATAGGGCAAGGTTTGCCTTATTTTACATTGTAACATGGTAACTTGTCAAGGAACTAACGAGAAGAGTATATATTTTAAACATTTATAGGATTTTAACATTTATAAGAATATTAAAGTGATAGTATATAATATAACATTTGTAATATATAAAAATAAATACGGAAATACAAAGTAGTTAAAGATTTACATTGCGATGAGGTAGCTTGAGTTCGGTCTGGGGGAACATTTCTAAAAAAGAAAAGGAGGTATTGAATTGGGAGGGTAGAGGAGAAGGCTTTGGGAGGCTAGGGGAGAAGGCTTTTGAGGGGGGAGGGGTGAGAGGTGGGCAGGGGAGGGGAGGGACAATTAAGGGGAGGTGGGGGAGGTAGAGAGGGGGCAAGGGGGCGGGAAGGGAGGTACGGAGGGGGTGGGCGTGGAGCCTGGGGACGGGGTGATGTGTCTGGCAGGAGGGTTTCATTGGTAGAGATGTGATGGATTCTGGAAAGGGGCTAAGAGTCTGGTGGGAAGGCTTTTCTGAATAACCATGTTTTAAGTTGGTTTTTCAACACTTGGGAGGAGGGTTCATTTCTGAGATGGAGTTGGCGACTTACCTTACCTCGTTGGCGACTCCCTCTGGGATTGTTGGAAGGCTAGCTGCTGCGGCGTCTCCAGGCCGTCCTCCTCCGGCGTTCCCGGACCAGCTTGACGCTGCAAGCCGCCATGTTGACCAGATGCCTAAGGGTGCGTGCGGCCCGACTGATGTACCGGCTTTGGCGCGAACCTCGGGGGCGTTCCCTTGAGATGACGTCATCAGCTCCAGTTATTTAAGGTCTCAGTTTTCACTAACAAGACGAGTTAGCAAGGGGATTCGCTACCTCCGGGTATCGTTGCAGATGGGATTCGCTCTCCGCAAACCTAGCTACTCTGCCTCCTCGGACTTCACTAGAGGTACCCACTCCTCGGGGGCCTCGCTCTCTCTTTTTCTTTTCAGGTCGCAGTCCGGAACCGGTACTGGCTCCTCGAGGGCCCACGTCCCGGACCAGCTCCTGAATACCACTTCTGCTAAGAAGTCATCGCTGCTTACATTAGTGAGTTTCCATCTATCTCTCAAAGCTTTCCCTGGAACCAGGTACTTGCACCTCGAGGGCCTAATGCATACCAACTCCTGGGCTGCCTCAAGAGACTATTGTGTGAGTGTTACCATCAAGGACTTGTTCCTGAACTCTGCATGTCTTGCCTACTCACTTTCTTAGTTTCTCTACAGCTCAGCCACCTTGGGATCGCTGTTCCAGTACCTGAGAGACTATAGCCCAGCCGGGTGCTTCCAGCTCACTACTGCCACCTCTAGTGGTTTAATATATTGTCTAATAAAAGAACTAGTGTGTGTCTGTCTCCTACACTAAGCCTGACCAGTGGTCCCTCTCGGGAGCTCCCCCGAGGGCGTGATCACCTGCCACTTGTCCAAGGATCCACCCACAACTATTTTAAATAATAACAGATTGCTATCTCTTAGCTTTAACAACAGAGCTCTAATAACAGATTGCTAATTCCCAACTTTAACAACAGAGCTTTAATAACAGTATGAAAAGGCTTGTTCTATTTTCCTCATAGGAGGGGTATTGGTGCAGAACACAGATGAACCTCACCAAATACAGAATAAAGAGACCATAAAGTGTAAATAGAAATATACAGAGAAAAAATGAACTGGAAACCACAACAAGCTGTATGCAGTACAAAAATGGAAAAACAGAAATCACATTCTCCAAAACAATAAAATCAAAGAATATAAAACATTGTAATAGTAAACACATACTTATAAAAAGAATAAGTATTTCAAAACATAGCTGATTAATAGAATATCAACCAATAATTCAAAACTCATACAAAAATTATAAAAAAAATTTCCCAAGCATCAATAAAATATTTAAAAATAGCAAAATCAAATAACACCCAATAATTAAAACTAATAAAAGTTAAAAAGTCCCTGTTTTCCATACATGGGAACTTTTAATTTCTAGTTGCCCTGAGGTTGCTGTGGATTAGTGCAGGGAGGGGGATCTTTCTCCTTTCATATATACGAACCCAGTTCACTCTCTGTCACGCATATACACACACCCACACCCAGCTGATTTCATACATGCTCTTTCACACACATACATATATGCTCTTATATATGTACATTCACTCACACACACTCACAATCTCCCTCAAACTCACTCATAAGGGATGAGCTCAGCAGGCAGCCTAATTTTGTTCTGCCGCTGGCTGCTGCTGGTCATCCTCCCATTCTGCGGCCACTCAACAGGCATTCTCCCATTCTTTGCTGCTGTCAAGTTGGATTCCACCGGCGGCCCTAGTGGCTTCCTCCCATTCTTTGCCTCCAGTGGATTGGGCTCCGCTGGCAGCCCAATGGGCTTTCTCCCATTCTTTGCCACCGGTGGGTTGGGCTGTGCCAGTGGCCCAACAGGCCTCCTCTCATGCTTCACTGCTGGTGGGTTGGGCTCTCTGGCGGCCCCCACAGGCCCTTCTTTGCCGCTGGCGGCCTCTTCTCAATTTTGGCCGCTAGGCCTCTTTCTTTTTTCACCTCGCAAGGTCATCATTTTCCTGCTCACCACAAGTCAACTTTTCCCACCCGCGAGGGGTGGGAACCCCCTGGGCATATTGATAAATCTATTTGGTGGCGTGGTGAAGTGACCATCGGACTGTTTTAGGGGGCACTTTTTGCAGCTTCAAAAATTTGCCACCCAAGGCGTCCACCTCACCCTGCCTCATTATAAAACTGCCTCTGTTTTTAACGCCTGCTTCAGGTGTGCAGATCACAAGGCCAGAAAGAAGTGGCTGCTGTAACAGACCAACAAAAGCTCTAAAGGCTGCATAGCTTGCTCTTCGAGTATGATCCTGATGGATTTGAAATAGGTTTTTCACAGCTATTGTTTTAGTTGCCCTGAAGGGATCTCTTCTTGTCATCAGTCTGCTGTATAGTTAGGCCTTTGCATTCAGGCAAATGCCTGTGAGACAGGAGAGAGGTAGACTGCATACAGTTCCTTTATGGCAGTTAGGCCTAGCAACTGAATGGAAACCAAACTGTAACTTTTATTTTTTGTCACGTGTCACTCAGGGGACATTGACTGTTCTTTATATACCTTTACTAAAACCCTTACACCTGCAGCACAATAAGACTGCTGGTGGATGGGAGAGCAGAAAGTCTGGGTTCAGCAAGAGAAGGACAATAGGGAATGTTAGGAGGCAGACAGGCAAGGATGGGATTTCCCCCAGCAGGAGTAGGGCCAGACTCGGGGTCAGGGTTGGACTGGGTCTTCTGCCTATACCAGCCACCTCCCCCGCAGATTGGGTTCTGGCAGCCAGCAGAACTTATCCGAAAGCATGGCTGGTGCTGGAACACATCACAGGCTGGGAGCTACAAAACAGTACAGGCTATGAGTTAGAACAAGGCAGGGCTGGAGACAAGGCTGGAATCAAGGGCAGATTTGAACTAGAGGCAAGGGTAAGGCCTGAGATAGCATACAAGGGGCAGGACTGGGCAGGTTAAGACAAGGACTGGACTAGACAAGAAATGGAAAAGGACAGGACTGGACAAGGACAGGATTAGACAAGCAACAGGTAACAAGAAAGCCCAAACAGGGCACAAGGCTGGCTAGGCATAGCTAGAAGGCCCAAAGGCCGCAAGGTAGGACAGCAAAGCCCAAGGAGTCACTGAGCATGGCAGGTGGGCCTGAAAAGCCGGAGAGCACGGCCAGACGGTCTGGAAGGGCCCACAGCAAGGCAGATAGGCGTGGAGTGCCAAAAGCAAGGTAGGAGGCCAAAGTAGGCCATAAGGCAAGGCAGAAGACTAGATAGACCACAAAGCAAGGCATGAGGCTGAGACGGGCCACAAGGCAAGGCAGAATAGCAAGGCAAGGATGATCAGGTCAAGGAGCCGAAGTGCCTTGATGAAGAGGTACAGAGGGAATGGACAGGCTGGGTTAAGTAGGCCTGGAGTTGCCATCCCATGGGATTAACAATGGCTTGAGTTATTGTTGATAACAGCACCAACCACGGACTATATGTTTAAAACTACTCTACTGCATTTTATTTGTACACTTCCAAATGAGAGTTCTAAGCTATTTTGTCTTGCAGACAAATCATTTTCAGAAGCAGAGGCAAATCCACCTCAGAAGCAGGGTGTTTTTCTTATTAATACTGGAGAATGCCACCACCCACTATATCTTCAGTGACAGATTACTTCTCTATTTACTGGTTTTTTCCCCACTAACAAATTCTTCCCCATAAAAGAATCTGATGTGGTACATCTGACCCTGCCTGTTTGTGTACATTTTAGGCAGAGTTCTCGCTCACTAACCAACCATTCTTACTGCTGGAATCTGATGGAGTGGGTCTGCACACCTCAGAGAAAGCCATTCTGTCTCCTACTGACCAAACTTTCTTAGCACTAAAAGAGCTGATGCAATGCATCTGCAGATCTCAGGTAGGTGACAGTGCCAACTTCTAAAAAGCTGCAGATTTCTGTGGGCAATCCAGGGGCTGCTCCATTTAAAGTAATGGAGCTGCTGTGGGTTTCACATCTTTGCTCACATGTTGCCCCTCGATCCCCTGTGAGAAGTGGAAGAGGTTTTATTGTGGGTTGCTACTCTGTCTCTGAGGCACACCCCCTGCACCTGAGCCTAATACAATGAGTCTTCCTCAAGTACAGGGAGGTTCCCTCTAATAAACCAGCCATTCTAAAAACCGTTCCAGTTTTAATTTACCAGTTGCTGTATTTCACATGCATAACGTAACTGTGCTTGGGAATGGACACAAGGGAGGTTTCAGCAGTGCTATAATGTTAAGATGAGAGCACAATGCTGTTACAGATCCAAAGGGAACAATATTAGAAAAAGAGGAAGCTAAGACGAGACTAATGGATGGAACAGAGGTTATGAGAAAGCATTATAAAAGCAGTCCAAAAAATAAACCTAGGACGATTGTCAGACAGATCTAGGCACATTAAAATAGATTAACCCAGCTATACTGGGTTGTTTGAACCTCCCCTCCCCCCGACATGGGTAAAAGTGAAAGTTTCATAGGATGCGTAAAGGGTAGGTCCAGGGGCAGGTTAAAGGGAATGGAAAAGTACATGCAGGTATCTTATTTTGGAAGACCCTGCAGGTAATTTGGTGCATTTACCTTACACCTACTGTAAAACAGATACAGAGTATGTGGGTTCAAAGGAACCTGGCCCCTTCATGGGAGGTTCTCTTTGGAAAATTAGCGTGCAGATCTAAAGGAAGCTGCCTGTGGTGATTAAATATTGCTCTCATTATATTTATTTCAAAGATTCAAAAAGTAACTTCTGTGCAAGTGAAATCATTTTCATACAAGGTATAGATGTAACAGTGATAATCAAGACAAACATTTCCATTTTCCATTTATTAAAACTTATTAAACGCCTAACACAAAAAGGTCTAGGCGATTTACAACATAGATACATAATATCATTAAAACAACAACATAACAAAAGAAAACACAGCTCATCAAGTTTCATAGAAACCACAGTATCAACAATATTATGTAAACACATAATACAATTATAATCAGACAAAAATAAGTCCTGAATCATACCTAAAAAGGTAAGAAAGTCTGTCACAGTCATAGATTCTAGAAAATGCTAAAGACCCGATGGAGCAGAAAATCTTTCAAAAGCCTCTTGAACTTCTTTACATTATCCAAGGAACGCAACTCAAAAGGAATGAGATTCCATAAAGATGGAGCAACAATTGAAAACGATGCCTCTCTCGTATAGAATAGGCGAGCTTGCCGCATAGAAGGAATATCCAGCAAATTTAGTTGAGAAGATCTCAAAACTCTAGTTGGTTTGTAAATACGCAGCAATGCATTTGTCCAAAGCGAATCATCCAAGCTGAGAAGTTTAAACACGATCATTACAATTTTAAATTCAATGCGTTCACGCACAGGTAACCAATTCAATTTACAAAGGATTGGTGAAATATGTTCGGTCCGTTTTCGTATGAGAAACCAGCCGGGCAGCAGCATTTAGTAAAAGTTGCAGAGGTTGCAATGTGATCTTGGGTAACCCTATAAACAGGCTGTTACAATAATCTAGATGTGGAAACAGTATAGAACAAACTACAGTCAGAAAATCATAATCATAGAAAAGATGCCTTAAACCAGCAATCAAACGAAGCTTAAAAAAACCAGTTTTGATGACCGCTCTAACCTGTGGTTTAAAGAAAAAGGACGCATCAAGCAAAATTCCCAGACTCTTTAGGGGCTTAGTAATAGAGAATGAAATATTGTCAATCACATTAAACTCTTGATCAGATTTAACATGAGGAGCATGAATTAACAATATTTCGGTTTTCTTAGTATTCAAGGATAATTTATTTTGTTTTAACCAATGCTTTATCGAATCAATACACAGTTGAAGCAGATCTACAGTTTCTTGCCAAGGCTTCTGCATCTTGATATAGAACTGTATATCGTCGGCATACAGTTTATAACCGTCTGTAATAATAGCCAACAATTTTGTGATAGGGGCAAGATATACATTGAATAATGTGGCCGATAAAGCCAACCCTTGTGGGACCCCTGTTTTTAAACTGTTGTGGGGCAGAAGATTGTTGATTCAGCCTAAATACTTGGTTCCAGTCAGTGAGATAGCTCTTAAACCAGGAAAAAACTACACCTGTTATACCGCCTTCATGAAGGCGGTATAATAAAATCTTATGGTCAATAGAATCAAAAGCAGAAGAAATATCTAGCGATACCAAAAGAAACTGTTGTCCCTGATCTAATCTACATTTAATGGAATTGATCAATGATATAAGAAGAAGCTCAGTACTTAAGCTTCGAAAACCAAATTGATGAGGATTTAATACTTCATTATTTTCCAGAAATTCTGCCAGTTGTTTGAGAACAGCACCTTCAATAATTTTTGCAATAAGCGGAAGAGAAGAAATCAGTCTGTAATTGGCTAGATTATTAGCATCTAAATTCCATAATATATGAATGCATAAATTTACAAACACTACAAAGTGAATCTTAGCAGAAAACATACATACAACTGTAGAACAACACAGATGCCACTAAAAACAAGTTTGCTCACTATAAATGGTGTTGTTTTCCATAGATAGCAGGATGTCTTAGCTATTACATGTGGGTGACATCATCCAGCAGCACCAAATGGACTCATCTCTCCAAGCTAGCAGAGCTTTGAGCTATACTGAGCATGTGCAGGAGAACTTGTGTGGGTATTGCCTTGTGAGCTTCCTCAGTCTATATCAGAGCTAAATCTAGCTCTGCAATCCATTCTCCATGGGGGCAGGTGGGCTAATTCATCCAACTATCTACAGAAAACACCATTTACGGTAAACAAAATTGCTTTTTCCACTGAAAAGCAGGCTGAATTAGCCATTGCATGTCGGGAGTCCCAAGATGAGGGTTGCAGCAGAGCATTTACTTAGTAAGCAACCTAGCCCCCTACATGGAGAACAGACTACAGCGAGAACAGATTTTGCAAAACTGCTTGTCCAAATTTACTGTCAGTCTTTGAGAGGTTATCAAGACAATATTGGAATGTAAATATATATTCAAGAACAAGCTGCAGCTTTGCAGATATACTCAATGGGTACTTCTTGAAGATGAGCAACAGAAGCAGCTATAGCTCTCACTTGATGAGCCTTCACAGAGTCTGTGACCTTCAGACTTGCTAAGGTATAGAAGTGGTAAATGTACTTTGCCAGCCAATTAGACTAGGTATGCTTGGCGACTGCTACTCTTTGTTTGTTGGGGTCATATTAGAAGGTTTTACGATGTGGCTGAGTTTGTTTGTTATAATATGCTAAGGCCCTTTGACAGTCGAGAATATGTAGGGCTTTTTCACCTTCATGCACGGGGGCCTAGGAAAGAAAGTAAGCAACATGATGGATTGATATGGAAAGGCAAGACAACCTTCAGCAGAAACTTTGGGTAAATATGGAGAACCACCATGTTGAGGAAGTAACTGTATGTGTGACCAAAAAGCCCCGCCCAGTCCGTCACTGTGTGCCTTAGTTCTATTTCCCTTTCCTTAAACATCCAGAGCTATCCATCCCCTTTTGCCCTCCTCCCATCTAGGAGAGCTGGGATTGGTTGCTCATGCCCTTTATAACCAGCTATTTTACATTTTAAGATGTAGCTAGAGTCAGTGCAGAGCAGACACCAGAGAGACAAGTTGATTTTTTTTTCCCTTACTGATGAAGCCTCCCAGCCTCACCAGTTTCCCTTCTTTTTGGGGGGAAGCGGAGGAGGATTTGCTGTGCACAATCTACCAGTGGATTCTAGATATTTAATTACAAATAAGGATATCTTTTTGGCCTGAATCCTCTTTGGAACTTACACTCCATGACTGAAGACCAGTGAGCCCATTCATTTCCTGAATGTGGAAAGCACCTGTGACAGGTTTGGCTGCGTGAGGTGCGTGAAGGCTGGACGAACTCTACCACAGAAGGGACTATTTCACCCTGCTCCCTTGAGGAATGTCACTCGCTGGCTGTACCCAAAGGACAGGGGCTGAAGACCAGTGAGCCCATTCTTCCCATGAATGTACAACATTTACTTGTATTTTAATACAGGAACACCGGTATATAAAAATCTAAAAATAAATAAATAAATAAATGAATGTGGCAAGTACCTGTGACTGCAGAAGTCCAGCCTAGAAAGGTTTTATAGAAGAAAGTATTTCTCTTTTGTTGTAAGGAGTATTTTTGGCCACCCCTCCTCACAGGGAACTTGGCTGGGTCAGCAGGTTCCCACCCTCAGCTTTTCAACCCTAGGAGTCACCAATGCAGAAAGAAGTAAGATCAAGGAGATCCCTTCTGGATCTCCACAAGTATGGGACCATGACACAGGGCTGGGTGCTTGGGAAGATGCTGAACTTTCAGGTAGGATTTCTGCTATGCTAGAAGGGGACCCCTGACATAGGAATCCCAGTTAAGTTGTTGGAAAAGCTTAAGTGCATACTTTACATCACCATGGGAAGCTCAATCAGTTTGCTGAAGGAAAGGAATCATGCTGAGGGAGTTTATTTTGAATTTCTCTTACAGAATATGTTTGTTCAGATGTCTCAAATCCAGAAAGGGCTGCAATCTCCTCGTTTTCTTGGGGATAAGGAAAGATCACAAATAGAAGCACCACTTATGCTGAGACGGTGGGATTGGCTCTCTCTCTTGTTGTTGGAGAAGCGATTGGACTTCCAGACAAAGCCACAGAAGATGAGATGGATCCAGATGGAGTTCCAAGCAATGTGGAAAGAATGGTGATCAGGAGACACCCAGCCAGTACCTAATCTACACAATTTGGAGGTCCCAGAGGTCCTTGGTGATCTGTCACTACTCCTTCACAAAATGTTGGATTCTTCCCCCTACTGGGAGACAGTGATGTAATGAGCGGGAGTGCAAGAGGGGCCTTTTTTGGATTCTTTTTATCAGCTGCAGGTAGTAACTCTCCGGATTTGTCTTGGAGACTCCAGAATTCTAAAAGAATTGCTGGTTCTCTGGGCCAATATCAGAAAACTCCAGGTCCTTCTACAAAAGCAGGGAACTCCAGGTCCTTCTACAAAAGAGGGAACTCTTTTTTTTGCTCCCCCCCCACCTTTCCCTCCCTTCCCCTATCTAACCCACCCCCCAGCCCTACCTAAATCCCCCCCCCCACCTTATTCCACAGAGTTACGCCTGCCAGCGCACGAACCTCCGGCATGGCCGCTGTGCCGGAGGACTCGGGACCGCCCCGGCCCCGCCCCCAGCCCACCATCCCGCCCCTGGCCACACCCCCAGACCGCCCCTTTTTCAAAGCCCCGGAGATACGCGAGTCCTGGGGCTTGCGCACGCCACCGAGCCTATGCAAAATAGGCTCGGCACGTGTGCAGGTTTTTTTTTTTAAAGGGTTACGTGCGTATCTTACGCGCGAAACCCTTTGAAAATCTACCCCACTTTGTATATATATGTACATAGTTTAGTCCTTATTCAGTGGTACTCATGGCAAGATAGCTACAACTAGAGGTTCAGATTTTTGCCGGGAGGATCAGCAGGCTAAGATGCCTGCCACTGCTCCCGGATTGCCATTTAAAGGGGCCACAGTCCAAGTAAGAAGTTCTCTCCATTCTAGCAAGACCTTTCTCGTTAAGCCATAATACAAGTAGCATCCCCCAGCAGTCTGAGATTAAACAGCACCCATGTTTATGGGAAAAAATGTGGGATACTCCAGGGACTAAGGACAAGGTTGCCTGAAAGGAAGCTCATTTTTTGGAAAGGGGACAGGGCTTTTAGACCAGGAGCAAGACTTAACAGGGTATGTTAAAAAAAATAAAAATGTATGGGCCAGGTGAGGGTGCGTGCAGAGGGAACTCTGGATGCTAAGATGCCTCATAGACCACCAGAGAATTTTTATGGTGGGAGGGGGGGGGGGGAGGTATTTATAGGGTCTTGTAGCCCCTTTAAGATGCCAGCCCCAAAATGTCTGCCAGGGTGCATTGTCACACCTAGAATCTCGTGAATTTCCCAGCCACAGCAACACAAATTAAAACACAGAATTTATTAAACTGTGGTACTCAGGTACCATAGTTTAGTAAATCCTGCAAAGTATTTCCCCATAGTACTCCAGTCCCTTGGACTGAAAATCCTTTGGGGCAAGAACTTTACAACATCATCTTGTACAAGGCTGAATATTCTTAATATTCTACTATCCACATATCATTAGATTATGACTTGTATATTAGCTTTCATCCAAACATGATTTTCATTGGTTTTACTATAATCCTTTGATTACATTCACCTTTTCTTTCACTGTTTGAGCCTTCCTCCCCAGCTATGTGCAAATGTCTTTCACTAGTAAGAGACTGAGAAAATTAGGGACGCTGGCAAACAGACAGAATCCAGCTGTAACTGCAGGAGCCAAAAAACTCCCATAACTGTAAAGGGCATTAAAAATTCACAATTAATTAAATACAGCACCGGGACACTGCACTCACTCTCCATTGCCAACAGTGGGGGTCCTACTCTCCCAGGCTTTCGTGGGTTACCGCAAAGAGATAACAGACATATAGTGTGTACTGTCTCTCTCTGTCTGTGACTCTCCCAGGTGGGAACACATTAAGTCAATAATTACTTAAATACATGATGCAAAATGAAAGCCCCCAGCTTCATCTTTTATGGTCCTTAGGTGTATGTCTGCCTCTCTCCCTTTTCCTCCTATCCTTCCACCTCCCCCATCAATCCTTCTCATGCTTCCCAGTCAGACGGACTGCATTACTACAATTAGCACTAGCCCAGTGGCGCCAATTAGCAGTCAATAGTGTATATATTATTAGGAGAGAGGAGGGGTTCCTATGTCTCTAGGCTGCCTTCACACTCAATTAGATTAAGTGGAGTCTGCAAGTTGCGGTTGGTTGGAGAGTTAGTGTAGTAACATTGGCTCTTCAGTATTACTGGAGACCACCTCTTCCCAGAGTCTCTCTGATATCTTTTTATCGACTCCCTGCCTTGTTCTCTTAGCTCAACCCGTGGCTACGGTACATGAGGAAAAAAAACAGAGAGGGGGGCTGGAAGATCAGAGACCATCTTCAAGGTGCACAACTAGCAAAAAAAAAAGAAAAAAATTAATGCATTAAATAATTCAGTTAGCAGTCAAAACAAACAGGATCAATAATATCTCTCATGTTTGTTCAGGCTTTTTATTTCGGTCCTGAGAAGATATTAGTGTTTAAAGTTTTTTAAAAGTTCCTCCTACTTAGCGTTCTCTCAGCAATGAGAATACAAATAAATCAGAGAGCTGCTCTGCTAATCCTCATCAGGGCAGCATGCATGGATAGACATAGCCTGGTCGCTCAGTTGGCAAGTACTGTGCAGTGCACTAAGGAAACAAGACGGTAGATCGGTCTTCCTCGAGTACTGTGAGTGTGCACTGCCATGCAGAGGACCTGCTGTTATTTTATTTATTTATTTTTATATACCGGAATTCCTGTATGCAATACAAATCAGTCCGGTTTACAAGTAACGAAAAGGTTGCCCTGGTCTGGGAGGTTAGACTGGGGTTTTTTACATAGAACATAGAACAATAACAATCAACTATTGAACATTATTACAAGGAACGGTGAAAGTAACAATAGTATTTAACAAACAGATAATATTATTATAACATTATTTGTGTTCACATTTTACAAGGAACTTTAGTAGCGTATATAGTCTGCAAGTAATCGGTTAAATAATATAATATGAGAAGGATGACTTAAATAAATAGATATTGAGAATAATCAAGTCCGTGTATGAAATTGAGTGTCAATGTGTTTGTGACACCTTGCAATGGTTGGATCTGAAAGACAGGAGGAGGTGCCTAGTTACACTCTGGGAATTGGAACGCTTGCCTGAAGAGCCAGGTTTTTAACCTTTTTTTGAACTCTGGTAGGTTGGGTTCGAGTCTTATGTCTGGTGGGAGCGCATTCCATTGATGTGGTCCCGCAGTGGATAGTGCTCTTTTTCTTAGCGTTGATTTGGCGGGAGCTGCGACTAATGTGCCTTTGTAGGCGCTTCTGATGGGTCTGGCTGATGAGTGTAGGCGAAGTTGAGTTTGTAGAGATATAGGTGCGACGTTATGAATTGTTTTATGGATAATGGTTAAGGTTTTATATATGATTCTCTGTTTGATGGGTAGCCAGTTAGATCTTGCACTCTCTGGGCTGGCTGAGGCTAGGGATGCCACAGAAGCAGCGTTCACAGCCCTTGGGGGGAGGGAGTCTGTCACCATGCACTGGGGACAACCAGTGGCCAGAGTCTGCATTAGCCATGCTATGGAGGAAGCCTCGTCCCCCGTCCCCCCCCTGGGTGAGGACTGTCACTGAAATGGCTGGATAGAATTGCAAGGAGGGATATAGAAATAGGGGGAAAAGCTCCGGGTACTTGTGCATGAAGGCTTCTGGTGCTAGATGCCAGCCCTGGTTCCAATAGAGCAGGAGGAAACTGGGGCCCCCACAAAATAAAAATAATGTACAAACAGCTCAAGTGAAAAGGGGGGCGGCAGTGGCGTACCTAAAGTTTTTGGCACCCAGGCAGATATTTCCTATTGCACCAAAATTTTCCTAAACATCAATAAAATATTTCAGAACAGCAAACCACCCAATAATTACAATTAAAAAGGATTTTAGAAAGCTCCCGCTCTTCATATCTGTCATCCTAGGATGCACCCACAAAATATGCTCCCTCTCTCCCACACACACATATACGTGCTTGGTGAGACAGACACACACACTTCCTGCCTCTCACATACAGATAAGTTTCCTCTCTCTCTCTCTTTCTCAGTCTGATACCATACACACATGCAGACAAAAACTGAACTGGAAACCACAAACAGCTAGACTCTGTATGCAGTGCAACAATCAAAACATCACTATTCCTCAAAATACAATCAAGAAATATAAATCAATCAGAATAGTAAAATCATACAAAAAAATTATACATATCAAAACAGCTGATGAATAGAATTACCAAACACTAATAAAATGTTTCAAAACAGCAGACACATCACATCCAATAATTAAAACAAGGATAAACAAAAAATCTCACTCTCCATATTTGGGAACTTTAGATTTCTAGTCATTCTGAGATTGTCGTGGACTAGAAGAGAACACACAAACTTTAACCCCTCTCACACACATATATACAGGCACACATGTGTAGGCACAAGCAGGGACTCTCTCATACACATGCAGGCACATGATCTCTCTCTCACCTGCGCAGACACAGGGATTCTCTCTCACAGACACCCACACAGGTGCTCACACACACATAGACCCACATATATATACACACACACACCTTCTCATATACACACACAGGCACACTCACTCTTATATACACTCATATACAGGCACTCACTCTCACGGGGCCAGTCTCTTGCTCTCTCACACACACATTCTGAACATCTTCTTAGGCCACTGACTGCACAATAGGGCCTCTTTTTCCACCACCGGCCCCAAGGAAATGGCGGCACCATAAGGCCTCTTCATCTGCCGCCAGGTATGGGGAAATACCAGTGGCACCGCAGGATTTCTTCATCTGCCGCTGGCTCAGAGGAATCATCGGTGGCACAGTAGGGCCTCGCTTTTGCTGGTGGGGAGTAGGAACCCTGCTAGTTATCACTTTGCGCCACAACAGGACCTTCCTATATGCTGGCAGCAATGGCACCCCTCCTCCTATTGTCACCCAGGGTGGACCACCCCCTCACCCTTAGTATGCCACTGGGTGGGCACTCATATACCCCTACCCCACTCTCAACAGCATGCCTGGGCGATAGGGTTGCCAACTGGCTCCATATTTTCAGGACAGGCTGATCCAGCCCTGGTTTTACCCCATTGCATGCTGGGACTTATTCAGATTTACCTATTGCATTCCCTAAAAAAAATCAAGACTATAAGTACCTGCAAGTAGGGGAGTAAAACCAGGACTGGATCAACTTGTCCTGAAAATATGGAGCCAGTTGGCAACCCTACCAGGCAACTCTGCAAACCTCACTGGCCCGATGACTGAAGGGAAGTCTCTTTCAAGAATATCCCTTGGTGCTGCTTTCTGGCTGGCACGGGTCACCCTTCCCAACAGTGAATAGCACATCCCTTGCCCCCAGCCAGCCCTGCTGGACAGCAAAATCTAGCAGGGGTCTGCTGCTCTGCAGTGCTATAGCTTCCCCCAGGGACCAGCTCAAAGTACACAACTTTCATTAAAAAGAAATAATACATAATAGGTCAAAACAATAAATAAGAAAGGACAATTAGGAATAAGACCAGAAGCAAAAGCAATAAAGAAATTAAAAAAACAAAACTAAACTAAGTCAAATTAATATTTTGAGCAGTGAAAGTCATACTACTGTTTTCAGCATTCAGTCTCCAGACGTGGGCAGCTGCTCCTGCATTTATGAGTACTCCTATTAACACAGTCCCAGTTCTCTTCCTTTTAGTGCAGTGCACATCAGAGACTTTACAGCCATTAAATAAAGGTCTCTGAAGTGCTTGTAAAAAAAAAAAAATTCCAAAGCAACAAAAAAACATCTTCATTGGATACAGAGATCCCAACTACCCAGCTTAGGAACTTTGCTGTGAGAACTATTACTAGACTTCCACAGTGGGGAGTTAAGACCTGGTCAGACTCTCTGCAGGAAGAGACCATAAGAAAAATTATCTGGGAGCTATTTTGACAGACCAGAGTTCTGCTACCTTATGGAGGCAATTTTCAAACTATATACATTGTGACAAAGAGTATAACTTTAAACTATTCGCGAGCGCACCCACATACACAGCTATATGGATATGCACATACACTATAAAATACACGATCTACCCAAGAACATGTGCACATATCAAAAAATATCCGGCATATATTTAAACATAGCCAGATAAGTTTCGACTTATCCCGCTAAGTGGCATCAAAAGTATGGCCAAGTACTGCTGAGGCAACTTATCTGGCTAAGGCCTGCATTTTCTAAGGTCGGTAACGGGGCGGCGTGGCGAAGCGGGGGGCGGGCCTGCGAAAGCCCCATCATAAAAGATGGTCCTATTGGGTGCGAAACTGGCGGTGAAAAGGGCCCTTACCTTTTCGCCGTCAGCGACGTCTTTGCAGCGTCCACCCCGACTCCTCCCCTTCCGGTGCAGACGCCACCCAGAACCTGCCCCAATCTAGGTTTCGCATGCGATCCCTTTTGAAAATGACCCCTTAAGTATTGCTATTTAAGACTTATCTGGCTAAGTAAGATAGTTGGATAAGTAAAAGTAAAATGTTACTTGACCGAATAAGCAAGATAGATGGATAACTATCCAGCTTACTTATTTGGCTGAGTGCTTTTTAAGACTTACCCAGATAAGTTGCAGTTTTGCGGCCATTTAGCCAAAATTTATCGAAATAAGAGGCGGACGTCTGCTATGCACACGTTTTTGTGTGCTCCTAATTTCAATCATTTATACGAGGAAATATATATATATATTTTTAGCACTTGTCGACTTTTGTGTGTGTAAATTCTCGAATTTTATAACATGCACACATGAAGGAAATTACCTGTTTTACCAATAAGTCTGCCAGTTTGCCCAGTCTATCGCTAGATCATCAAGACCCTCCTGGTTCTCCAAACTGCATGCCACCCAATTGACCCAGATCCCTCACCCTGTCAGTATTTAAGAACATAAGAAATTGCCATGCTGGGTCAGACCAAGCCCAGCATCCTGTTTCCAACAGAGGCCAAACCAGGCCACAAGAACCTGGCAATTACCCAAACACTAAGAAGATCCCATGCTACTGATGCAACTATTAGCAGTGGCTATTCCCTACGTAAACTTGATTAATAGCCGTTAATGGACTTCTCCTCCAAGATCTTATCCAAACCTTTTTTTAACCCAGCTACACTAACTGCACTAACCACATCCTCTGGCAACAAATTCCAGAGCTTTATTGTGCCTTGAGTGAAAAAGAATTTTCTCCGATTAGTCTTACATGTGCTACTTGCTAACTTCATGGAATGCCCCCCTAGTCCATTATTCGAAAGTGTAAATAACCGATTCACATCTACTCGTTCAAGACCTCTCATGATCTTAAAGACTTCTATCATATCCCCCCTCAGCCATCTCTTCTCCAAGCTGAACAGCCCTAACCTCTTCAGCCTTTCCTCATAGGGGAGCTGTTCCATTCCCCTTATCATTTTGGTTGCCCTTCTCTTTACCTTCTCCATCGCAATTATATCTTTTTTGAGATGCGGCGACCAGAATTGTACACAGTATTCAAGGTGCGGTCTCACCATGGAGCGATACAGAGGCATTATGACATTTTCCTCTCTTTTTTTTTTATTATTATTTATTTATAGAATTTTAACCATCAATACAGGTAATTTATTAAGAAAAATACAAATAAATTTTGTAGTTATCTTAGTATCGCGTTATACCAAAGTTACATAGTACAAGAAATAGTTCTATTGCAAACATGCTAACCCAAGCTGCAAAATTTACTATGTAATATTAATGAAACGAAAGACAATTCCTACCATGAACGATCAAAAAAAAAGAAATATAATCATAATAGAAAATAATGGAACTAGAGATATTAGTGTTACATTTCACTTAATCATACCGTAATCAAGAAAGTCCCTAATTTGAATTCACCAAGGGTCTAAAGTCTAAAAAATTACGTAACTGATCAGGTTCAAAGTATACATTTTTAACACCCTGTCTATTCACTATACATTGGCATGGGAACCTAAGACTAAACTTCGCTCCCATACCAACTACTTTGTCTCGCATCAAAAGAAACTTTTTCCTCCTTTCCTGAGTGGAACGTGTAATATCTGGAAAGACCCATATGGACTGACCAAAAAAAAGTGATTTCCTGTTACGAAAGAAAGCTTTAAGTATCATTTCTCTATCTTGGGCAAATACACATGCTGGGGTAGATTTTATAAATTTGCGCGAGCGCGAACAAAAGTACGCTGGATTTTATAAGATGCGCGCGCAAGGGGGTGCACATTTGTGCAACTTGCGAGCGCTGAGCCCGGCGCACGCTGCCTGTTCCCTCCAAGGCCGCTCCGAAATCGGAGCGGCCTCAGAGGGAACTTTCTTTCCACCCCCCCCCCGGCACCTTCCCCTCCCTTCCCCTACCTAACCCACCCCCCCAGCCCTATCTAACCCCCCCCTACCTTTGTTGGCAGATTTACGCCTGCTGAAAGCATCTTCGCCGGCGGGGGCCGCTGGAAGCTGCTTTCACCGCCGGCTGCCCCCGGGAGGCAGGGGAGCCGCGGCGCGCGCCTCCGGAGGAGGGCAGAGAGGGCTGAAGGAAAAAAAAAGTAAGTTTACTTTGGTTACACTTATTCACAATACTTTAAATGTCGAGTCGCTTTTCGCCTGCCTTGCTTCGGGAGGAGGGGATTTTAGGTTTTCTTTTGGTTAAAGTTGGGATCCACTTCCTGGTACCTGTCATTTCAAATGTCATTTGAAATGACAGGTACCAGCGCACCCAGGATACTGTATAGGCGCTGTATAGCGCCTATACAGTAAAATGGATTGCGCTTCATGGACGCAGCTTGCATTTGCATGCCATTTAAATAGAGTATCGAGCGGTATGTAATCCGAACCGTGCGTGCGGCAAACGCGGGTGCGCCCGGTCCTAACGCACCTCTTTCTACCGCACCTTACTGTATCGGCCCGTTTCAAAGCTGACTTATGGGCATCAATCTGCTCTGAAAATTAGCGGGGGTGCATGGAACCCCGTGCGGCTTATGCCCACACAGCTTCTTAGCAGATGTAAATGTATGTATGGAGATTTGTGCGCACACAGTTTTGCCCCCCTTAACACCTCTTTCTAGTTCATGCAAAATCACCTTTTTGTGCACTTTTATATACCCAAACCAACCCTCCCCACTACCACCACACACACAGGCAAATAAAGTCCATTTATGTGTATAAAACCAGGTTTTATGCGTGTCAGACTTTTTGAAAATTCAGCCCATAATCTACTACAGATGTGCATTTCTTCTGTTCATTTTACGTACAAAATTCAATTTTATGCATGTTAATAGAACTTCCATGCATTAAATTCAATTTTATGTGCATACAAGGGCATTTACACACAAACTGAAAGCAAACAGAAAATGATTATTTTGCAATAAATAAAGGAAATTTCCATTGATCAGAAAACGATTCAATCAAAAAAATTTCCCATGTACATCCCTATAATTAGGGATCTTCATTTCTAGTTTTTATTTTATTTTTCCCTAGAGTTGATCAGTGTTCAATATAACAAATTAAAACAATAGTAAAATCAGTGGAAAAAGATTCCTGTTTTCCACCCACACTGTTCTCCCATTTTTGTTCGTTATAATAAACACTGATAAATTCCTGGGAAAAGTAAAATAAAAAGTGAAAATGAAGGTTCCTGTCTATTACCTATAGGATATAGAGATGTGCATTAGTTTTCAACGAAACAGACAATAGCAACAAATTTTCTATTTCATCTTGTTTCAGGAGTGCCACGAAATGAGAAAAAAAAAAAAGATGAAATTTCGGAAAACTTAAGGGCAGATTTTCAAAAGGCCATGCGCGTAAAAACAGACCTTCATGCACGTGGCCGGGCCTAGTGCGCACCGAGCCTATTTTCAAAAAGGCCCAGCCATGTTCGTAAAGGCCAGTACACGCATAAGCGTAGGCCTTTCTGAAAGGGGTAAGCCGGGTGGCGTTTTCTGGGCAGGGCGATACAGGGCTAGAAGCGCCCGGTACAACGGCCATTTGCCGCTGTGCCGGGGGACTGCGCCATTTGCCAATATGGCAAGTCTTATGTTCTGATGGTCCCTCTGACTTTTTACTAGTGGTGGAATATCCTCTTCTGAAACTAGAATGGAATCTTATACATCTTTCAGATGCTGTAAAACTTGGGTTGGAGGCTAATATCCATAAAGAGACATCACTGCACAATGTAAATAAGTTACCTCTGTAAATATTTTTTACGCCGCTATCCTTGTCTCCTTCCTCCCCCTGTTCTACAACCCTGTTTTATTGTAACTTTTGCTTCCTCCGCACTTGTTAAAAGAACAAAGTTTTTTGCACCCCCTGTTATCTGTAAACCGGCATGATATGATCTTATCATGAATGCTGGTATAGAAAAACCTTAAATAAATAAATAAATAAACAAACAAACAAACAATTAATTAATTAATTAATTGGAAATACCTGAGAATAAATGGGATCTGGTGTTTCTAGACCTAATCCTTTTATCAGTAATTTTGTTGGTGACTGTGCTCTGGTCATAGTTGGTGGCAGGAAGATCATGTCCCTTTCTGCTCCAGAGTAACAGCCTGGCCAGCCAGCATACAGCAGTTAGGAAGATCTGCAGCATGATGCATCAGTGTCTCTGATGATTTAATAGCCACAGACATTGAGAATCCATGTTCTGTGGCTTGATGAATCATGGACTTATGTGTCAACACATTAGGGCTTTGTGCTTTAAAGGCACTGATAGAGCTTTGTGTGTCAACAGCACTGATAAGAGCCTTGATGCATGGTGCATTGGTGCCGTCAATTCTCAACAGTGCTGGTGTATCAAGCCTCTGTGCTTTTTCAATGCAGACTGCTCTGGTGGTTCTGCAGAGTGGCACCTTTTTCTCTTCAGTGCATGTCAGCTATGGAAGGAGATATTTTTAGGAGATCCTGCTCAACTTCATTCCCAGTGAGGCAGATGAGGTTGCACCTTGGGAAAAGACTGACTGTGGCTTCTCTGAGACTTGCATGGTTCTTCCATTTTTCAGGCTTTTAATCTTTGGGCATATTGGGTCATCCATCCACAATTGTAACAGCTGGCCTGATCGAGGTCCAGTCCCATCTATAATGGGCATTTTTCCTGCCACATATATAGTCCTTGAACCCACTTACTGTGGCCTTTTTCTTGCCAGACATTCTATGGGGAAAAAAATCTTCTCTTTTCCTTTTTGTTTATTTTTAAAGGTAGCACTGAAAAGTGCTGGGGGATGCTAAGACAGCAAGGCATCTTTTTAGATAGATAGAAATTCACAGAAATAAAAGAAATAGATATACATGTCCATGCTAGTGGTTGGATGAAATAAAAAGACTGAAGAGGCTCATGAGGTAACATCCAAGTGGGAATTCTCGCACATGCTCAGTAGAGCAAAGTTCTACTAGGTAAGAAAGAGGCCTGTTTGGTGCTGCTGGATGATGTCACTCATGTGATATGGTTAATTCAACCCTACTTATCGATAGAAAAAACTGGGTTAAATTTTAAACCTAACTCAAATCCGACTCATTTTAGCTTTCTTAATCAAATATCTAATTTCAAAATCTCTGATATAGTTATGTCCAATTGAATTAAAAAAAAACAACTCTAAAAAGAGTGTGTATGTTTGGGGGGTGGGGGGTTGGAGAGGGCAGGATTCCCCCTTAAAAATGAAAAAAAAAAAAAAAAAGATGGTTTCCTGACTTTTTCTGTTAGGACTGAATTTGCATAAAACTATGCTTCATGTGTGTAAATATTTTGATTTTATTTTGTATGTCATGTGAATGATAAATGTATTTTTATTATGCCTGTTTTGTTGTAAATCACAGTGAACTACCTTGTGGAAAACTAGTAGTATATAAATAAATAAAAATAAATAGCTGTTAGAAAAAAGTCGGTGCTCAGCACACGAATACGTACGCGTGTAATCCGATTTCATGTCTACTTTTCCGTGCACTGCTCAGGGGTGCACAGGCAGAACTTCCTCACATACTTTTGGATTTTAAAAGGTATGCCTGCCTACCCCTCCAAGTTATGCCCTCTGAAAAGGAGATGTAACTTTATGCGGGTTATTCTATGCGCCTATTATGCCAATTACCAGATTTTCAAAGCACACAAGTTCACTTTGAAAATTGGAGGTATAGGTATAGACTGACTTTACCCAACTGCGCAGTTCTAAAATTACCCACTAAATTAGTGTGCATTTTCAGCTCCCTGCCTGTTTAGAATTTTTATACATCTATTTAAGCAAGAAGCAGCCAGTTATTCTGAGACAGATAATCAAAATATCCATGCCCTGGCAAACTCTGTGGGGCGTTTTTACACACACAGCCCCAATGCAATACTTTTGAGCATTAAGAAAATGTGCAGATTTTCAGGGCACATTTTTAACACTCATATGAAATGTGTTGTTTTTTTTTTTTAACTCTTGATACAGCAAATTAATGCAATGCAAATGTATCGGGAGTTTAAAAACATGCAAAAACTGTAAAATGTGCATTCGTACTTTTTTTTTATAATTTTTTCTTTATTAAATTTGATTACAATAAGATAAAGAAAATACAATTGTTGTAAAGCACAATTGCTATATAATCTTCAATATAAACAAATATACAGCAATTGTATGCCCTATAAATTGGGGAGTTAAGGAAATTATACTACCATAACAATAACAATGTTATCCAGAAAAGGAGAATATTACCTGAGTAATCAATATTTTCTAAGACCTTCCCCGTAACTACTTTCAAATCATAGATAACTCTGGTCTGCTGAATCTGTCTCTGCATTTTTATTAAAAATTAAATTGGATGCTCTCTCAATGCAAGGGCCTTAATTTTTAAAGAAAGAAAATGTCTCCTACATAATTGTGTAGAATGAGAGACATCAGAAAATATTTGTATTTTTTGTCCACAAAAGGAGATTTCCTTATTTTTCCAAGTATTTATAAAACATCAGATCTTTATCACGCTCTGCACAAAAGGAAACTATTAAGGGAGCTCTATTAATTATTAGATCTACCAATTCCTCAAGAAACGTTGAGAGAACAGGGCTATCTAAAGTAGGTTGGTTTATCTCATCTGGTCCTTTCCGCTTAGACATATAAAATCTTAGAAATATAAGGTATATCAACTTCCGAAAAGGACAAAACCTCTTATAAATATTTTTTTAATCATTTTATATGCTAATAATCTAGTATATGGAAAATTAATTATATGAAGGTTTTTAACTCTAGCAAGATTTTCTTATGCCTCAGCCTCGTTATGTAATGCCAACTTATCCTGAATATGTGCCGATTCAGCATTACGTAACAATAGAATTTGTAAGTTCAAAGCAGATGTCATTTTTTCCAGCTCTTGTAATTTATTTTCTTGTTCTAAGATAGTAGTTTTAGTCTCAGTCATGAAGACATTAAACTGAGAAATAGATTGAGTCATATAATTATCCAACTTCTTGATCAATGTCCATAGATGATACCTTACAATTTAACCTTAGAATCCTCAGGACCAGATTTATCTATAGCCACCAAATCAATAGGCATAATAGAATCAATTGCCTGCTGTGCGGGACTTGGGTCATTCCCAATAGATCTCAAAAATTGGAGAGAGAGTCCAACCTCTCAACTTGTAATAGAGGAGCTGTTGGTTGGGAAGGAAGTCTATCATCAGCAGGACTCAAGGAAACTCCCGTTGAGGAGCTTCCAGCGCAGTCACTGGTGGACAACTCACCAATCTGCAGTAAATGGTTGTCCTTCGGGCCTTGAAAAACAGCTGGAGCAGGAGAAGAATGTTAGTACTTTCGATTTTCTCTTCTTCCCCATCAAGACAGGGACGCATGCGGCTTCGGCAGCTCACCAACGGCTCGCGCCGTAGGCCTCTGGATTTTATCGAGGCAGATGTCCCTTCGAGATGACATCTGTGATGATGTCGGAGAGGGGGTAGGACGTCGCCGCAGCTGGAACCACCGCCCAGGAAGAGCTCGCAGTGGCCCTTGGTCTTGCACCCAGGTGTCTCCAACAAAGAAGCTCCCCTGCATTCGTACACTAACTTGGGAAGGGAGGGAGGCATCCCTGACAGGCCATAAATGACAACAGCTGTTGCCACTCAGCTGGATAAATACTGATTTATCCGGCGCAGGTGATTGCTACTTAACCTGATAAGTATTTATCCGGCTAAGTAGCCGTGAATTGCGCCAGACAGCTGGATAAGTACTGACTTATCTGGCAGCTGTTACCCTCTGGTAGACAGCCAGCTAAGTCAGAATTTATCCCGGTTATCAGCGGCAGTCGCTACTTAGCCAGACAAGTCAGTATTTCTTCACAGACATTTTTAAACTTTTTTCCTTTTTTTTAAGGGTTTTAAGTGCCAGTACAGTAGCACTGGAAACTTATCTCCAGCTATGACCCAAGAGTTAATTTTCCAGCTCTAAGAAAGGTGTGCTGGCCAAATGCTTCTGCAGTGCAGGCAGAAGGGTGCATTTGACTGAATGCACCTTTCTACATCATCCTGAAGGTTTGCTGCAATAATCAAAGCAAAACTGCAGGTAGTTTAGCTTTGATTATCATCTACCTCAAAAGAATCTGCACCAAGTATCACCTGCAATATGTGCAGCCAGGACCAAGGTCCCCTCCCCGCAGCTCCTCACAGGTTCGTGTTATCAATAATAGCACACATCAGACAGATTGGGATATAAACAAGGCCACAGTTTTATTTATAACATTCAACAACCAACAAACACCAGAGCCAATTTATAAGAACAATTATTATCTCCCCACCCCAGGACCCATTTGCCACGCCCCAGCACAATGAGTCCTCCACAGACCACCAGACCTGCGATATCCAGAGGCCTCCCGCCGCTAACCGGGACCCCCACCAAGGGGTCCCTGCCATGTGGTTGACCTCAGTCACATGACATAAACCAGAGACAAGGAGACCCGCCACCTAGCGGTTCCTTGCTCTAAACCCGGCTCCCATATTAGTCATGGCTCTGATACACCACCGAAACCTCCCCAAGCTGCGACAACAATAATTACCCCACAACAGAAATTCAGGGAGGGAGGGGATCACCAGCTGCACCGAGGAAAGAGGCAGGGAAGAAGGTGCCACCCCCTTTTATTTTCCTCCCCCTATGACGCTGTAACTTCCCCTGGTGCACCGGGGCCAGCCAACCCGACCGGATGATCTTACAGGGTTGGCCCCGGGCACCAATCAAATTGAATCGCCAGCCCCCACGAAGAGGGAGGAGGCGGCGGGGAGGGGCCAGAGGCAAGGCCAACCGTCCTGCATCGAACCCCTTCCCCCACCATGCCTGATCGCGCACGCCGGTCGGAGGAGACAGCCTGGCGCCCACATTACCGCGGGCCTCCCAGGCTGCGCTCCTCCGGCCCTTCCAATTTTTATGCAGGTACTTTTTATAAGACAAAACTACGCAGATAGTTGCCTCCTCCAACTTAAAGCCTCCCTGGGAACAGCTACCAAATACACAGGTAAAAGTGCACAATAATCAAACAGCCCCTTTCTGTGGGTAAAACCCTGGCATGTCTGATTATTGCACTCATTATATACACGTACATGGATACAGATAGATAGCTTGGTCGTCAGATTTGCAATACAAGTACATTTGAATACGTGAATATCGCCAGTCTTTCACCGTATACATAGCCTCATTATGTAATGTTGCCTGTCTTTTGTAGTCTCTCTGTGTAATAGTGTTTTCACTTTCCCTGTTATCATGTCCTCAGTTCTTCCAGAGCCAAAAGCTTTTATCGGAGTAACTCAAGCCATTCTTGGCTTGTTGGACATGCTACCCAAGTGCAAGAGACACAAGTTTCTTTCTTTATTACCTCCTGAACCTTGCAGCAGCCTGGTTCCTGGACTATAATGTTTCCTCCAAACTGCCTGGTAAGCCTTTATCATTTTCTGTTTACTGTGTATTGTTACAAATACAAAGGGTGCTAATCTCTTAGTAATTAACATCACATTGGCAGGGGCACTGAAACTATCATTTCCAGGATGAACAACCAGCAACTACAAACTAACAGAATTAGATTTATGTCTAACGGTGAGTTGTGTGTGTGTGTGGGGGGGGGGGGGGGCGTGGTGGAATGACTTCATGGTTGTAAGGTTTGCAGAGAGTCAAAATCAGAGACAAAGCCTCAGTTGTGACTGGGATATGGACAGCTGCAGGCTTTGCTGGTGCTCCAAGGAGCTACAACACCTACAGTATGGTGAGCAGTGTCAGGGAGCAAGGGGGTCAGTGGCTCTTATGTTTCAGATTTGCTTGAGATAACAGGTTGTAGAAGTATCCCATTCTGTCAGTGGAGTGCCAGAGAAACAATGACTTCCATTTTACAAAAGCAAAACTCAGTACCTTTCCATCAAATCAGTGGCGGAGGTACTTGGGGACAGGGGGAGGTTGTGGAGGTGGGGAAGGAGAGGGGAAATTTTCAGTTGTAACCTAGCCGGCTAAGCAAGGTTGACCCCAGGGTGCTGCAAAACCCAGGATGAATAGGCCCCATTGAGACTGAAGGCTGAAGTGAAGAGCAGGGTGGGGAGGGGGCTCTACCAAGAGGCTGCAGAATAAGAGAAAGATGTGGAATGCCTGCAAATGAACCTCTTTGCTGAATGGACTGCTACTGTTTCTGGTCCATGGACCGACAGAAGCTCTAACATACTCCTCCCCCTAACCATAGGGGAAGAATGGGAAGTGACAGCAGGCAGAATGTGACCGACGCAGGCCTTCCATATCAATGCAAGGCCTGGGGCAATCCCCCTGATTCGTCCCCCACCTATGGATGGTCCTGCGGATAAGACGCCATTCTGAGGCACTCAGTTATAGGACGCTCTTCACAATGGCGTCTTATCCACAGGTCCATCCCAACGTGGACAGGTTGAAAATATTCTGTGGCAGCACACATGCCCTTGGAATAGCCCCCGACCAGGGTGAAGAAGCAGGCAGACAAGCAAAATAAATTAAAATAAAAGGAAAAGGGGTGAGGAAGCTGCAGGGGAACTAAAGCAAGCCCCACTATAAGGAGCAGGACCCTTAGCCCCTCGGGATAAGCAGTATTGCACTGAGGCACAGGGGAGAAATGGGATAGCAGCAAGAGATCATGGGATAGTCCCTAGTGCTACTGTTGCTGTATGGGAGAAAGCATTTGTGGCTGGAGAGAAAGGTAAGACCCAGGAGGTAAATCAATGTACACTCCCTGGAGAAAACCAAAATTTAAACTGAACGACTGGCCAATTTTGAGTGCTGGAGTGCAAGCATGCTCTGGAAGATTTTTTGTGTCAGGGGACAGCCACTGTGCTAGGACTCCAGTCTAGGCAGGAATCCATGCCAGGTTTTCCTGCAAGCACCCGGTATATTCCCTGTAACAAACTCAAAAGCAGGAGAGTTCGAGGCTTACCAAGGAGCGTAGGCACACTAAAAGTGAGGTGACCAGCCCCTAGGAACCTGATTTCGGACAGCACAGGAACTTTAAAAACGTTAAAAATAAAATAGAAGCAGCTGACACCTCTCCCCTGTCATTAGGTCAGCTGAGAGCGGCAGCGTTAGAGAAGCTAAAAGATTTTTAAAAGCGGTACATGTGGGGACGGAGAGCCCTGTCTTCCCTTCAGAAAATTTGTGGTGGAGCCAGGCTGCACCAGAGGGGTGCAATTCCAGGAATCAGTAGTACTGACGTTTAGGCTCTGACTTTTACGGTCTGGGGTACTGATACATAGACAGGAAGGAAAAAGCACAGGACTGCTTCTACGGCCAGGTCCATAAGCAAAGCACGTCAAGCACCGCTGTCTGAATTTTCAAGAAGGCTCATCACCCAGTAAAAGAGAAACACGGGGGTAATCTGCACGGCACGGCAGATACTACAATAAGAAGCTTGCTGGGCAGACTGGATGGACCATTTTGGTCCTTTTCTGCCATCATTACTATGGGCCGGATTTTAAAAGGGTTACGTGCGCCGGGCCTATTTTAAACAGGCCCGGCAACGAGCGTGTAAGTCCCGGGGCTTACAAAAAGGGGCGGGGTCAGGCTCCCGGCACAGTAGCCATATTTGCTGCTGTGCCAGGGATCACGCGCCGGCAGTCAGCCGGCGTGCGCAACTTACTTCAGCCCTAGAGTTGAAGTAAGTTTTCTGATACAAAAAATAAATCATCAAAGGTAGGGGGGAAAGGGCGGGGGAGGTAGGGGAACCGAAGGTCCCTCCCTCGGAGCAGCCTGGGAGGGAAAGGGGGAAGGCAGCGTGGCTCGGAGCGTGCAAGGTGCACAATTGTGCACCCCCTTGCGCGCGTGCCGACCCCGGATTTTATAACATGCGTGCGCATGTTATAAAATCCGGGCGTACGTGTGCGCGCCGGGTAGCATGCGCACACGTACGCCCGCGAGCAAGCTTTTAAAATCTACCCCTATATTACTAGGTTACTGCTGTTACTGTGTTCCTGAGGATATTTGGAAATAGAAGGAGAAAAATTGAAGTTTGATTCCAGAGTGTCACCTGTGCCCTGGAAGGCAAAGACAAAAGGGACATGGTAGTTATTGGTAATAAAACTGAACAGGAACATGGTCTAATAGCACCTGTTCTAGTTAGAGGGGAGTGTGAAGATATAAAGACTGAAAAAGTGAATACTGTTCCCCTAAATTAAAGGGGGGAATTTTTTATTATCTTTTGTTTTCCATAGCTAGATTTACCCAGTTCCACCAAGCTGCCAGACATCCGCACTAGAAAGATCTTAGGTTTGTGGAAGATAAAGTCTGCCTCTTTGGCACAGGGTATTATTGATTTCTTATAGATCGACAGTAGGTACCCCCCCCCCCCCTAACTGGAGGCGGACATCAACAGAAGAAAACCAGACGCCAAAGACCTCAGGGCCCATTGCTGGAGGAGACGTGGCCACGCCTGAGACCATCAAACAGCGAGAGACAGAGCTCAGAGATAAGTGTGTGAGACACATCTGAGGGAGGCAACCTAGGTCTGGCCAGACTAGTAAAAAAACAAAACAAAACCCTGAGCTCTGTAGGAAAGTCACAGAAAAGACAGACAACATAGAGAAAAAGACCAATACATACAGCCAAGCAAGACAAAGATACTTACCACAAGAGGGACTCTCTTTGTGTCAGCAGAGCCTGGAAGAGAAAATATAACCCACAAAGACTCAATTACTTAAAATACAAATTTAAACTTTGGATACAAGTTTGGGACACAGCTAGAGTAAATTAAAAGCGATATTTATGTGACTGAGTTTATTTATTTATTTATTTATGGTTTTTATATACCGGATGTTCCTGTATACAATACATATCACTCCGGTTCAAGAGTTGCAAGAGTTGAATCTATATTGAAGTTCTGCAAGAAAGAGAATAGAATTGTTAACTTTGGTTTAGTACTGCTATTTGTAAAGGAACAGTTTAAGAGCATTTACATTCTAAATATCTGATCACTGTAAAGAAGAAAAAAAAAAGGAATTTTCTTAGAAATACTGTTTCACTGATACCTAGGGATGTGTGAAGCCTGAACCTATTGGTTCGGGCTTTGTTTTCGGCCCGCTGCAGGAAATCTCATATTTCCCGCGGTTCGGGCCTTTAAAATTCAGGGAGGCCCGGAATTTCGGGAAAAGTTCCTTCGGGTTTCGGCCTCCCCGATCCAGGACGAATGCACATCCCGACTGATACCCATGGAGAGAACTTGAATATTTGTTATTGTTTATTGCAATTACTATTTATTTTCTTTTTGGTAAAAATAAAATTGTTAAACCTTTTATCTCAGGAATTGTTTACTACAGAGGTTCTCCAGATAACATCCTCCCTCAGGAGGATGTTATCTGGAGAACCTCTGTGGAGGTGGAAAAGGGTAAACAGTGGAGTGCCTCAGGGATCTGTACTTGGACCGGTGCTTTTCAATATATATATAAATGATCTGGAAAGGAATACGACGAGTGAGGTTATCAAATTTGCAGATGATACAAAATTATTCGGAGTAGTTAAATCACAAGCAGACTGTGAAACATTACAGGAGGACCTTGCAAGACTTGAAGATTGGGCATCCAAATGGCAGATGAAATTTAATGTGGACAAGTGCAAGGTGTTGCATATAGGGAAAAATAACTGCTGCTGTAGTTACACGATGTTAGGTTCCATATTAGGAGCTACCACCCAGGAAAAAGATCTAGGCATCATAGTGGATAATACTTTAAAATCGTCAGCTCAGTGTGCTGCAGCAGTCAAAAAAGCAAATAGAATGTTAGGAATTATTAGGAAGGGAATGGTTAATAGAATGGAAAATGTCATAATGCCTCTATATCGCTCCATGGTGAGACCACACCTTGAATACTGTGTACAATTCTGGTCGTCGCATCTCAAAAAAGATATAGTTGCGATGGAGAAGGTACAGAGAAGGGCAACCAAAATGATAAAGGGGATGGAACAGCTTCCCTATGAGGAAAGGCTGAAGAGATTAGGGCTGTTCAGTTTGGAGAAGAGTCAGCTGAGGGGGATATGATAGAGGTCTTTAAGATCATGAGAGGTCTTGAACTAGTAGATGTGACTCGGTTATTTTCACTTTCGAATAATAGAAGGACTAGGGGGCATTCCATGAAGTTAGCAAGTAGCACATTTAAGACTAATCGGAGAAAATTCTTTTTCACTCAACGCACAAAAAAGCTCTGGAATTTGTTGCCAGAGGATGTGGTTAGTGCAGTTAGTGTAGCTGGGTTCAAAAAAGGTTTGGATAAGTTCTTGGAGGAGAAGTCCATTAACCAGCTATTAATCAAGTTTACATAGGGAATAGCCACTGCTATTAATTGCATCAGTAGCATGGGATCTTCTTAGTGTTTGGGTAATTGCCAGGTTCTTGTGGCCTGGTTTTGGCCTCTGTTGGAAACAGGATGCTGGGCTTGATGGACCCTTGGCCTGACCCAGCATGGCAATTTCTTATGTTCTTAGGATGCTCATCCTAACTTTATCAGTGCTTCTCCTGGAAGACTTTGCTGGGTGGGTTTTGGACCCCATTTCTGTACAGGAGACCCAGTAGGGAAGAGGGCATCAAACAGTACATCCTGTTTAGAGACCCTGCAATACAGAAACATTTAACAACTAGTATCCCACCAACCTCAGCAATGATAGCAGGAGAAAGTCTCTGCCATAGGGAGGCGCTGTATAGATTTAAGTGGGGGCAAATCTTTTACAATAAAAAAGTGCCCTCTTCTTCCCCACCTCCAACTGCCAAGTACCTCCGCCACTGCTATAGTGGAAAGATGGCTTGGGCCGATACAGTATCGGCAGATGTTAAAACGGGCTCTCATAATTGAGCGCCCACTCTCTTAATGCGCAATGATCCACCTCTCCCGGGCACCTGATTTAATATTTTAATCGGCTTACAAGGTAAAAAAAAAAAAAAAAGAGGAGATAGGGAAAATTTTGCGTCCCTAGTTCCTCCTCGGCATCGGGCGCCCAGGAGGCGTGGCCATCAGTGGGTTGGGAAAACTCTGGGACAGGCGTTAATTTTTTGAGTAAAAATGTGCATGCCAGGCACACTTTTTTTTTTTGCATCGGGGTGATAGTTAATAGTGTCATCCACATGAATTTACTTGCAATAAGCGCCATTAGCTATGCGCTCAATTGGACACGCATCCATAACCCCAGATGCAAAACAGCAGCCACTGTTGCTCTAGCACAGAATGGGACACTTCTACAACCTGCGATCTCAAGCAAATCTAAAAAAGAAAGGTCACTGCATTACTGCTGTATTGTATTGCAACATTAAAGGAAATTTGATATCATCATAATATTAAGATTTGCTTTGTACACTATATTCTAGGTTTGCGATTCTCTCCTCCAATCCGCATGACTCCAAAGAAGATCTCATTTTCACAAGTACCTATATACAGGGCCGCCATCAGGAATTTTGAGGCCCCATACAGCAAGCAGACAGCGACGGACCGCGCGCTTTGCCGGCGCATACTGTCTGACGCGGCGGTGACGTCACAGCCGCGTCAGACAGTGAACGCTGGCAGGACAGAGCGCGCGGACGAGTCTCTGTCTGCGGTGCTCTGTAAATCAATGCTATGCGTGTCTAAAAGACACGCATAGCATTGATTCTCTCCCTTCTCTGGGGCCCGCACTCTTTGCCATGAACTAATACATCCCCCAAGCGCACCTGCCGCCTGGCGGCTGCGGCGGGCCCCCATATGTGGCAGTAGATCCTGGGGCCCCATACTGCAGGCCCAAGAATACTGCCCTGATGGCGGCCCTGCCTATATATGAAAACGACCATTATTCTTAGACCAAATATATGAACATATATCTTATGATATTCATTGTGGTTATTCTGAAATCCAGACGTTTGGAGGCCACAAGAACTGGTGTAGAGAATCACTAATAAATAACATAGCAGGTAAAATATGTGCATCATTTCATAAACAAGTGTGGGGATACATGTATTGAGACTTTTCACTCTCTCTTCTATGTTTGTTTTTTTTTTTTTTTACCATATCTTGTTAGTTTATCTGCTAAAGCTGACAATTCCGAAAGAAACCCATTAAAATTCTCCTGTATTGTGCCCATGGTTTCCATAGTCTCATGGAGCCCATAATGTTCCCAAATGACTGCTTCAATAGAACTGTGGAGATCCGAGTTAAGCTCACATATTGTTCATAAATTATATTTAGTTGAACTCATTAGCTGTGCTGGACAATATGTTTTACTACGGTGTCAGGAACAGAACTGGTGCATGGCAGCCCAGCTGCCAGCTTTCTGAGCCGGGGGCGGCGGCGGGGACAGGCGCGAATCCCTGGGACAGGCCCCGGAGCCCGGCAAACAGGAAACCCAACCCCAGGTGAGGCCGCACTGCGCCCGGCTCCCGACAGGCTTCCCAGAACAAAAGGCTGGAGGCGAGCAGCGTGGCGGCGGCTGCCGCTTCTCTTCCTCCCCGGCGAAGTCACTTTTCCTGCTTTGTTAGAGTGAGAAAACAGTCACTTCTGCCTTTCGGCACGGAAAATAAAAAGGCACATTACGATGGGCCTGGCCAGTACGCCGAGAGCCTCTGTGTCTGCCGCCCCTGCCCCCAGTGGGCCGAGGCAGGTCCCATCCGCCTTGCTCTCTATCCCCCCCCCTATCCCATTAGGCCTGACGCCGGTGCCGTGAGCTGCGGAATCACTCGGAGTGAAGCTGTTGACCAACATCGCGGCGGGGGGGGAGTGCAGGGGTTGCCTTAGCTCTGCTGGGCCTGCCGGCTAATTGCTAGCAATGGAAAACACACTCCAACTGCTATCGTCCTCATCAATAATGGAGTATTAGGTGGTCTCCCAGTCCAGCTCCAATTGATCTGCTACCTCCTTTCGCCTCTAAAGTGTTCTCAGCGCGTGTGTTTAGCAGGAGGGTGCTTAAGTGCTAATTGTTACACCGTGGATTGATTGGCGACAAGATGGCCTGCCAAGTTTCTCTCCGGAGAGGGCTGCCTCCATGGGGGAGGAATCCTTCGCTCGCACAGTTCCTCCTTTTCTCTGTATACAATAATATAAAAAGAAAGTGTACGTCTGGCCAGGGCTCCTAGAATTTAGTGTAGCTCAGTCATCGATCTGAGAGGTGAGTTTAGAGGTTAGAACTGGATATCTTATCTAAAGACCCTCCTTTTTTTTTTTTAGGCTGCTTTTAAATCTTAGGCGTGATGGGTTTTAGCCGCATTAACTTTTTCTTTCCATTGTAACCATTATCTAACCTTATATAATGCTCTAGTCTCGTCCTGTATGTTTGTCTTATTAGACTGTAAGCTCTATAAAGCAAGGACTATCTTTTCTGCAAGTTTGTGCAGCGCTGCTTATGATGTGAGTGCTATAGAAATTAGTTGTAAGCAACAGTAGATATTTCACACTAAGGGGCCGATGCAATACAGTGCGCTCAGCCGAGCATACTGTATAACCCACACTCCGACACGGGTTAAATAGGCACTAATCCACCCCCTAATGCAATAGGGGAATTAGCGCCTATTTAACCCGCGACGGACGTGGAGCGAATGCAGTAGTGCTCCTCACAATAGCTGCGTCGGTCTTCATAACCGGCAGCTGTGGCAGGGTCGCGTTAGCAAGGACCCCCTAATTTGGGTATTGCATGGCACCCCCCCTTGCAGGCACCATGCGCATGTTAGGAAAGTGGGCGCTGACTTTTCAGCGCCCGCTTTCCGCCCTTAAGGTTCCTGAGAGCTTATGGGTGACATCATCCATGGTATAATACTGATGTTGATCCACTCCACTCAAAGATATCACCTGCACAGAATCAAGTATTGGAATGCAAATAAGTGTGCCTCCCCTCCCTTCGGCTTGTACCCAGTGCCACTACACCTTTTAACAAGTATAGAATAATTTCAGATTTATGTGATTCCTTCTTCCAGCTCTCAGTGATGCAGCCAGCTCTGGGGTGGATGGTTTGGCAACATCATTGATAGCTGATCTGCTGCAATTAATGATAGTAACAGAGTAATTTCAGTGTGGTTCCTTCCTCCAAATGGGATTCTGAGACTTCCATCATCTTCAGTCACAGGCATGCAGCCAGCTCTGGGGTGGAGGGCTTGGCTGGCAGCAATAGTGAATGCTGATTCACGTGACAGCCTTAAGCAGAGAAAAAAAGCAAATGGGCAAATATTATTATTAATTTTAAAAATTAGCAAATTGCTGAAGCACAGAGAAGCAAATTGACTTGCCAAAGGCCACTCAGAATCATGAGTAGACAGGTATTTGAACTCACTTCCGCAAATAGGCCTGGTTTTCAGAATAATCCATAATGAATATGCATATTTGCATGCACTGCTTGCATGGTATGCTCATCTGCTTTGTGCATATTCATTGCCGATATCCTGAAAACCAGGCCTGTTTGTGTTCTTGAGGACTGGAGTTGGCCTCCCCTGCTCGTTACTGATCAGGCCTCCCTCGGGAAATGAAAGCAGTTAAAACAAACCCACAATCACAGCAGTGGAAATATCTTAGGTGCCTGGCCATAGAGTTTACATTGGTACTGAAGTTTTAAAAAAAGTTGGATCTCATCCTAGATTATCCATTTATTCTAGAAATTAGCATTTCATAAGAAGCAATGACAAATCAATGTTTACCTTTCTTTAAAAGATCCAGATTCACAATTTTCCAGTGTCTCAATATGACACACTGTGCAAGGATTTTACAATCAGGGCCATGAGAAGGGGTGGGCAAGAAGAGCAACTACCCTGGATATCAAGCAGGAGGCAGAGCTGGTGCAAGGGTATTAGGTGAACCTTACAGCCTTGCACTCCCCACCCTCCCCACACACAAACATTATTCATTTATAATAACAGATTTCACATAAAAAAAAGGACATTCACAGTGCAATCTTCTGAGGTAAACAACATACTGTTTACAACATGAATATTACATTCACATGCACTGCTGAGGTGCTAACCAGAGAATCCTGACAAAAAGACACTTGTAACCTGTATGAGCCTATTGAAATGCACATTGGGTGTGGGCTTGGCCCTCAGAAAGCCATGAGAGCACTAATAAAATATTTCAAAACAGCAAACAAGTCAAATAAAAACAATTAATAAGGATTTAAAATATCTGTTCTCCACTTCTGGGAAATTTTGATTTCCAGATGAGCTGAGATTGTCATGGATTAGCAAGGGGAGGGGGTTTCTTGCCCTCAGACATTTTTCTCTCTCTGTCTCTCTGGTATGCACACACAACCTGACTCGCGCGCGCACACACACATCCATACATGCATGCTCTATCTGTCACACACTCTCATACTTACACCATGACACATGCTCTCACACACATAACATGCTCACTCACTCTTACACACATGGGGATTCACACACATTTTTTCTCACCCATATGCTCACTCATACACTCCTTTCACACATGCTCACACATACGCGCACATATTCCCTCTTACTCAACCACACATACATGCTGTATCATCCATACATGCTTAATCACATACACATGCATTCTCTCTCACTAACACACATGCTCAATCATACATGCATGCACTCTCTCTCACACACGCTCAATTACACACAAGTGCTCTCTCACATGCAGCTATATCACACACACATGCTCTATAATCTACACATGCTCACCCACATATGTGTTCTCTCACACATGCTCAATCACATACACACATTTTCTCTCACACATGCTTTCACACAATATGTTCAATCACACATACCTTCACTCTTACACACACGCTCGCTCTCTTACTATTCTCCCCCTCTGGAGGCAGAAATGGCAGCAGCAGTCTCCTCCTTCAGCCCCAGTGGCCAATGGGATCTCCTCTTTCTTGAGGCAGTGGGGGGCCATTATTGCTCCTGCTCTGCTTCGTGCTTCTTCTCCTTGCAGCTACTGCACTGGCTGATGCTGCTCTGCCTGCTCCTCCTCCTTCCTGCGTGTGCTTGCTCCTGCAGCAGCAATGACACCACTTCCTCTTCTAGGCCCTCACAGGTGGAAGGAGGTGTCATCATCTTACCCCGGCCCCAAACTCTAAGTACCTGCCTAGTCCGCTTAGTGCTTCAACCTGTCCTGGTTGGAGAGGCTGCCATTCCACCCTTTTGACTCAGAGTCAGCAAGCACAGTGTCCAAAAGAGAAGGGGAGCGCAGAAAGCAACCTTTACATGGGAGCGGTTTTGTCCGGTGACTGTGCTGAGTACCATACACAATGCTGGGGCAGGTTGAATAGGCTACTTGCCCCAGGAGGCGCCATCATGGTCCCTCATTTCATCAGCCATTATGGCTGTTCTCCCGCAATGTGGCGGAAGCAGTGTGCATGTGGTAGCATTCTACTGCTGACCCCTGGCTCTGTGCAACTCTCAGGAAGTTTAAGGCTCACACAATCCATGCTCCTGTATTATTCTTGCAATGATAGCTGAGAGGTACGGGGGGGTATAGGCATGGAGCAGCTTGAAGTGACCGAGAGCTGCACAGAGCTGTGAGTCAGTAAGAGCATCAGAGAGAGAGAGAGAGAGAGTGAGCATTGGGGGCCAGGGAGAGGTGAGAGTAAGCCATGGGGGATGAGGATGGAAATGATCAATGGGGGGATGGGGAAAAAAAATGAGCAATGAGAGTTGATGGATGAGAGAGTATGAGCAATGGGGGCTGGAGAAGGAGGGGATGAGAGACTGAGCAGTGGAGGGTGTGAAGAGAAAATGTTTGGAGAGAATGAGCACTGGGAACAAGAGAAAAGAGAAGGAGAAAGTGACAGAAGAACAGATCTGACGTGCAGGGGCAATCTGCCACCTGAGGTGAGGGATGAGATAGCGTCCCCCCCTCGTCCCGCCCCCCTCTCACTCCGCCCCAGTCCCTCCTCCCTTCAGCTACCACCGGCCTGGCCTCTGGCGGCATCAGCATCCCTGCTCCATGCTACCGGCCTGGCCTCCGGCAGCTTCAGCATCCATGCTCCGTGCCACCGGCCTGGCCTCTGGCGGCAGCTTTATCATCCCTGCTCCATGCTGCCAGCCTGTGGCAGGGACCTTCTTCTTTTCTGCCACCGTGCCTGGAACGGCGGCAGGGGCAGGTGAGGCGGACGTCACTGTGGCGTTCTGAGAGGGGCATTTTTTGCCGCCTCAAAATTCTGCTGCCTGAAGTGGCTGCCTCACCCTGCCTCATTATAGAACTGCCCCTAGACATGTGGGCAGCACTTTCACCTTTTGACCAAGATTTAGGTATTTATTTTATTTATATTCTGCTTTTCAGGCACCTCAAAGCGGATTACATTCAGGTGCTATAGATATTTCCCTGTCCCCAGAGTGTTTACAACTGGAAGAAATTCGGGCCCAGACCCGCCCAACTGCCACATTGAACGTAAGTGACAGGTACATGATTTCTTGTTTTTACCATATTTCTTGTAGATTGTGTTTAAAATGGTTTACAAGTACTTTTAGGTATGACTTAGGGTGAAGTGGTATCTTCTGACTCGAGTCAGAAGAAACAGTATAATTATTATTTGGGTCAGAGGGATAAAGTGCTTTTCTTCCCCCTCATCCAAAGAAAAAGGAAGTTTGAAAACCACAATTGTAGGCTCTTCCCTGGACACAGACACGGAAGTGCCAGAGGCAGAGTCAAAGGAAGTAGACAGTGAGCAGCCTGTGTCTGAGCTACCATGGGCTAGAGAGGGATGGGGAGGAAAGAGAGTGAGATGCTGGGCAGGGGGGGGGGGGGGGGGGGGTGGGGTTAGAAAAAGAGAGAGATGCTGAGAGGGGAGAGAGAGAGAGAGAGAGAGGGTGCTTTGCTGGAGCATGACACATTATTTAGTCATGTTTTACATACTTATACTATTTCATCCCAAACCTGTTTATTGCATATTAGATATTAATAAATTAGATAAGAAACTTATTTTTTTATATAATCCCCCCCTAAAATTGCATACAGTAAGTCGGGGGGGGGGGGGGATGTAATTCTGAATAACTGCGCTGGGTGCAGAAAAAGCTGATCCCGGCACTGAAAATTGAACAGCATTTCCGAGCACGTTTCTGCTTTATTATAACTGTAAAGAGATACTGAACAAAACCAGTTCAGGGCTTTCTTAAATTGGCAACCAACTCACGCTTGAGAAAGGCAAGTATAGTATTCCAAAATGTGTTAATCAGAGTGCAAATCAAATGTAAACATTTACCATTCACAGCACAGTCCCTTCAACATAAGGCACAGAGGGCACGGTTAATATCTAATAAGAGTCCAGTATGACCTATGAAATATTTTTTATGTGAATCACTGTCCCTAGCATGATTATATCAAAACATTTCAGTTCCAGTATTCACTTCTGTGTCCCAACTCACTCTTACTGAATCAAGGTTATCTTTTAAATCCTCTGAACAGAATAGAATATTCCTTTGAAGATTCTTTAGGCATTAATCCCAATTTATCTAAATAGTTATCCAAAACAGCTGTACCCCTAATTTACAAATATCTCCAAATTCCTTTTGCAAACTCTGAAAGGATTTCAGTACTCCATTTTACATATCTGATATTTATTTTATTTTACTTAGGTGTTTTATATGCCGTCGTTCCAAAAGAAAATCACGGTTTATAAAATCAGCATCCATATTCTTGGTCAACATTCCCACACTGTGTCAACATCCGTATTCCAGGTCAACACTACAGCACATACATATCCTAGTTCATATTCATACATATTCTAAGTCAACACAACAGCAAGTATATAATCTAGTTCATATCCAATCACTTTCTAGGTCAACATAACTGCAGATACAAATTCTAATTCTACTTAAAATACACTATATATCATTCATTGCTTATTGCTCGCTCCACTAATATTATCTCTAGAATTGATATAGCAGTTATCAGCATTATAGGCATTTTACATTAAATCGTATGCATTTCTAAAGAGTCATGTTTTCAGTTCATGCTTGAAACTGTTTTTCTCTCTGTTATCTGATGTAGTGATTCTGGAAGAGAGTTCCACAGGTTGGGGCCTGCTGTGGAGAACATTTGGTCTCTTATTTGCGTTAGGTGTGTGTTCCGAGTAGAAGGCACCATTTGAAGTCCTTTGTTTTGTGATCTTAGTGCTCTCTGAGGTGTGTAATGTTGACGTGTCACTCCTGATAAACATGGGTTAATATTGTTGATGATATTGAAAATTAGAGTTAATACTTTATAATGAATTCTGGCTTGTACAGGAAACCAGTGCAGTGCTATCAGCGAGGGCGTGATGTGGTCAAATTTCCTTGTCCCTAGTAAGAGTCTAGCAGAGGCATTTTGAAGTAATTGTGGTTTTAGAAGTCCTGAGGGTAGGTCTAGTAATAGTCTAAGTTTGAAAATATTAGTGTCTGTAAGACAGTGCGGAAGTCCTGTATTGTTAATAAGGGTTTGATGTAATAGACTCAGCTTGGAGTATCCTGTTTTGAATAATTTGCTTACATACCTTTTCATAGTGAAGTTCTCATTGATCTGTATTCCTAGGTCTCTTCCTCAGTCCATCCTATACTTTCCAATAAAATGGATTCCCAGGTATAGCTATGTCCTGGTTCCTCCATTTAAGAGCTTGTATTGACCTCCCTGAAAGAACTTCCATACCTTATTCCAAATCTGCCAAGAGGCTTCAGTCACTGGGTAATATTGACTACCTGTTCTGTGTCTCTGACAAGATACATCAAATAATGTAAGGGGGCTTAATAATTAGTTTTCAATATCTACCCAGTCAGGTCTTCACTCTCCTCATTTTTGCACATTGGAATAACAAATGTCTAATAATAATTAGAGGTGTGCATGGAAAACTAATGCATTTTTTCTGTTTTAATGTGCATTAAAATGTTTAAGCATGCACTACGGTTCAAAATAATAAAAACCTTCCTTCAATTTTCAACCTGGAATTAACATGAACAATAATAATCAATAAAATATGGAAGCCATGACCATCCTATCTCTAGGCTTAATGCTGCAATTTCTACTGCAACTTTTTTCATTGCCTGATTTACAGTGTAATCTTCGGTCTATGGCTCCGTCCACCTTATTTTTATATTTTGGTGAAATTTAGTGAAAGGTTGTGAAAAACTTATCTTAAATAACTGTCGTGAATGCCCATCCACCTCATCAATGAGCCACTTCATCAGGACATAATGTCCAAAAACGTTCACCATAGCGCCGAATATACAGAAAACCTTTCTTGGACAGTTTGTTATTTGAAAGGAAAGAAATAGACCGTTCCCTGAGGTAGGAAGCTCGGTGACTTCCAAAACGTGGACTTCTTCCTTTTGGAAATTCATCATGATATTTGTATGGGCATTTTTTCTATTGACATAGAATGGTAGAAAACCTTTCGTAAATAACCCTCTAAGTTTTGTGCTTGAGGGTAAAGTGACTTACACAAGTACTATTGGGATTTGAACTCTGACATTCGTGGTTCTCCACCTGCTGCACTAACCATTAAGCTACTCCTCCACTCCATTTTTCTGCTTCTTATTTATTTTTATTTATATGTTTATTATTTTTTAGTGTGGTGCTTATGTTTAGGCTTATTGTGTATATTATTTTATGATTGATGTACATCTCTTTGGGATTATTTAGACTAAGCAATTTATAAATAAAATGAAATAACAGTAGTGTCTGTTTCTTGGGGACCGACTGCACTGCACGTGCATAGGTTAGGTGTTGTGACATGGGCTGGTCAGAGGCCCAGGCATTGACTTCCCTTCCATGCAGCTGGAAAATCATGGAGGAGGAATTATCAGTGCACCTGGAAGATAGTGGCATGTGCGAGGTGGCGGAAGGACCAGACAGCTGTGATGACTACATTGGCCCACGTGGGCTGCAGGATGAACACAGCTGTAAGAGTGAGGAGGTTGGGCTGGGGAGGAGGACCAGAAAAGGCTGGATTTGGGCTGGTGAGTGGGGAGTAAAGAGTAGATCAGGCTAGAGGGTAGGAAGAGAAACTCCTGGGGTTACGGTAGGGAGAGATGAGGTCAGATTGGGCAGAGGAGGAGAGAGCGTGCTGGGACTGGACTGAGGGGGTGGAGCAGAGAAGAGCACATATCCTGTATTGAAGTTTCAACAGAAGACAGACACCAGATAACAGCAAAAACTCACATTTAGACCAATTTACAAGTTCAAAATGTCCCTAAAGACTCCATACTTTTTTCTACATGAGATTCAGTCTGCAGATGATTTTTCAAGACCAAAAGCAGGGCATCTGCATAAAGTAAACAGAATTATTTTTACCACTATTAATATGTCCAGTGACTTCAATAAAATTGGTAATGTTCTTATTGGAATTACGAACAGCAAAGCTGAAAGCGGGTACTCCTCATACCTGGGAATCTCCAGATTTGGCCCGGAGACTCTGGGTTTAGAGTCCCAACTCCGGGGCTCCTGGAGAACACTCAGGATCTCCGGGTCTTAAACTTCCTCCCGGTTCCGTGCAGCTCTCTTTTTCTGTAGCACAGGGTAAAGCAATGGCAAGCGCTAGGACGCAGGGGAGGCAGACAGGCAGGAAGCCTGCAGCTGCTTCCCCGCCTCACCTTTCTGACTCGCTCTGGGTAGCAAAAGGAGCCAATCAGCAGTGAAAGGAGGGGAAACAAGGGATGCGCTCAGGAAAGGCTTCTGGTGCTGGCCCTCGTGTTGCTTCAGATTTTACAGTAACTACCCTGACCAAGTGGGTAAAGAAGTAGAGAGAGTAACTGTGTGAGGATAGTGAGAGGAGAGAGCAAGAGAAAGAGGGGGCAAGAGTGTGTGTGAGAGAGGGGCAACCAAAGGTTGATAGGGGGCAAAGAGTAAGGATGTGCAGAGAGGAATGAGCAAAGGTAAGAAAAGAACAAAAAGGGAGCGAGATGAGGGGAGGAGGAAGATAAAGGGGCAAGACAGGAACAAGGGTGGCAGGAGAAGGAGAGGACCCTGGATTGGTTGGG
The DNA here is from genome assembly GCF_901001135.1 of Rhinatrema bivittatum. Lineage (NCBI taxonomy): Eukaryota > Metazoa > Chordata > Amphibia > Gymnophiona > Rhinatrematidae > Rhinatrema > Rhinatrema bivittatum. The sequence continues at coordinate 61,298,799 of NC_042625.1, read as the reverse complement.
GACGGGGGAATCCAGGAAGATAATGTAGGAGGGAAGGTAAGAGACATGGAAAAGCGAGAATGGGAGAAAGAGGAAGTGAAACAGTGAAAGGAGAAAAGGTAGGAAGGCAGGAAGAATAAGAAGAGGAAAAGGTGAAAAACAGGAGAAGAGGCTAGAAAAAGGAAGAGAAAGTATTAAAATATCTGCAGCTGAAGGAAAGAGACAAAGAAGGAAGATAAAGAGCTGAAATAGAAAAGAAAATGAAAGAGGACAGCAGAGAGAAAAAGAAAATAAAAAAAGAGAGACAGACAAGGGCAGAGAATGAGAAGAGGGAGGCTGAGCCAGAAACACTGAAGGTTGGAAACTATTTTATTACCTGCTAGAGAATACTGTTTTGATTTGATTTGATTTACATTCTGCTTTTCAACACTTCTGAGCAGATTATATTCAAGAAGGGAGTTACTAGGGGGTGGAGGAAGAAACCAAAAAGTCTTTACGGCAAACACCGTTCTTAACACCTCCTCCCCCCCCCCCCCCCCACACACACACACTAATCTCAGGGTGAGCCTAACTCAAACGTTCCCTGGTATGGCGCTCCTGCCTAGTACCCCATGTCAACATAACAAGAACACATCGCTTTCTCTTAATGGTGCCTAGCACCCTCATGCTTAAGTGATGGGCACACGTTTTAACACAGCTGAACCACCCAGCAAGCAATGCAGATTTAATAACATCAACAGTTACATCATTAGAAGGAATAAAACCCCCGAGGAGAGAGAGATAGGGGCAGAAATAGAGATTTGAGAATGACTCAATCAGAGCCATGTGCGCGCGAGCGGATGAGTTGACCATGTCGTCTGAAGCCTCTTTAGCGCTTAAAATCCCATTACTCCTCTTTCATTTCAGAGTGGTTATGGGGAGGGGGAAGGAGGAACTGAAGACAGTGTCTGCTCACCCAGAGGATCAATTTTTTTGTGTTTTTTTTCCCCTCTTTAACTAGAATACGGGCGCCAGGCTCACAACAGGTCCTCAAAAGCCATCAGTCAGGGACATGAAATATTCACAAAGCTTAATCTTCTTAGGGGATCTGTAGAGAACCCCCCAGACGCTGCATGAACACTCTTCCTGAATTTGTAAAGGATGGAAAGGTGGAGGGGGTAGAGAGAAATGAAGTACAGAGGAAGTGGCGAGGGAGCTGTTCCCCTTTTAAGATCCACTTAAAGACACAGTCTCCCCAGCCAGTTCTGGACCTGAGGGGAGGATAGAAGGCCTAGCTTTAAGAAGCTTTTATTTTCCTGTGCAGCAGGAGATTAATCTTCTCTCCTTGTTTTCCTTCTAGCTGCAGAATAAATGCACGGTCTTATTGGGCAGGCAGGCAGCACCTTTTCTGATCATTCTTCAGGTCCCTGAGGGTGACAGCAATAATCTGCTGAAAATCCCAATTCAGGCACTAAAAAGCCACAGGTTTCTTTGGGGTCCGGAGGTGAAGCCGAGGCTGCCTACTTTAAAAGTCATGGGGCTGCGGTGGGTATCCCATAGTCATTGCCCGTGGGAACTGGGGGGAAGGGGTTTACGTTTTTCAATCTTATTGACAGTTCTTGACTGTAACAAATTCAGAGTCAGATGTGAGTAAGCCTCATTTCCTGTTTGCAGTTTCCCTGTAAGCTTTCCTATATTTGTGTAAAAAAAAACAAAACCTTTAAATGTTATAACCACAACTTAATCTTTTCCTCAGTTCATTGTAGCGTTGCAAGCCTGATTATCTAATAATTAGAATTAGTGAAGGGATCCTCTGATTTATATGTCTGCTCAAGAGTTTCTTTGACAAACTAGAACAGTTCGCTAGACGGGAATATAATCAGGGTATTTCTCACTGTAGATATGAATCAATTTTCCCATTGCAAAGATGCACCAATTAAACCATATTTCAATTGGCGAATCTCTTGCTTTTTTCGGCTTGGCACAGTAAGTAGCTTCCCGTGAAAAGGAAGCAGCAAATTTTGACAGTTTTTGTGAAATCACATAAAAGATAACAGGGAAACCTAAACATTGAATATTACGGCAGGAAAAGACCCAGGGGCCGTGTGGTCTGCTCATTTCTCCTACTTGCAATGTACTGCACACTCTTCTTGAGCTCCAGCTTCACGTTCACTTCCCACAGCTAAGGATCCTCTGCGCTTGTCCCATCCTTGCTTTAAATTCCAGTTCCGCTTTCAATCTCAGTCAGCTCTCCTGAAAAGGCTAGTCCATGCATTAGGGGTCTACATTTGTTTTGAAATAACATGAAAAAGATGGCCTGCTTCGTTGTGTGTCATTTCGAAATGAAACAAAACCCTCCAATGAAATTCACTGGGGTTTCTCGTTTTGTTTCAGAACTAGCAGGTACCCACCATGACTTGATCTCCCCCACTGCTGCCGCCACAAAATAGCCAATACAGCTGAAATTTTAAAATTGGAACGCCGCCTTCCCTATGCATCCTCATTCCCCCCACCCCCACCCCCACAATGCTTCTTGCCTCTTCCATGGGGTATCCAAAATCCAAATGGGATAGGAATGAACCCCAGTTACTCCTGCCCCACTGGATCCTGATTTGAAGATGACGTCAACCGGCCCTGAGGCCATACAGCAAAATGGAACTAATATGGTGCCAGCCTCAGGTCCAGCTGGAGCCATTTTCAAATCAGAAGTCAGCAGAGCAGGAGCGACAGGAACGCTCCTATCCTTTTTCAACTTCAAAGACCCCATAGAAAAAGTAAGAGACAGGGCAGGGGGCTAGGGGAAGGCCTGGAAGGGGGGGGGGTGTCCATTTTTAATTTTGGTAGCACTGAATTTTGTTTTGGAGGGGGGGGGGGAGAGAAGTGAACCTGGCCCCTTAAGTTTCCATTTGTTTTTGTCCTGTTCTTTTTGATGTTTGTTTCAAATAAACAAAATGCAGAGAAATAAACATCAAATGAAACAAAAAAACTACAAAAAAAAACCCAAAATGAAAAAATGAAATAAAACAAACATTATTAATGCACTCTCCTACCATGCATCCACCAGTCTTTCTGTGAAGAAGTATTTGCAATGAATTATAGAAAGTATTTTTTCAGTTAGCAAACACATAATTAAACTTTGGCATTTGCTGCCAGAAAACGTTGTCCAGGCTGGTAAATAGCTGAGTTTAAAAAAGATTTGGATAAGTTCCTAGAGGGAAAGTCCATTAACCATTATTTAACTGGATAGCCTTAGGTGTCTCCTCCTCTCATGTCTGGGAACAGGCTTTCCTATTTGGGATCTGACAGGCACTTCCAAGCAGCTGGCACTGGCCACTGTTGGAGACAGGATGCTGGGCTCGATGGACTATTGGTCTTATGTTTCTGAGTCTCCTTTCAAGTCTCATAACTTTTAAGAAAACACTTTTACTTGAATGTGCCCACATACAATGAAATTCACAGAGGAAAACTACAGGGTAGTCATAAAAAAAAAGATCATGCTATGTTTGCAGTATCATTATTGCTTGCTGTAAATGCAGAGGGTTATTCGTATTCCCTGTGCAAATGTAAAACCCTGAGTAAAAATGTGCATACAGATTAGCACTGCTCAATGCAAATTCCATATTATTTTAGCTCAGGGGTGGGTAACTCTGATCCTTGAGTGCAACAAACAGGTCTGGGTTTTAGGATATCCATAATGAATATGCATAATACATATTTGCATGCACTGTCTCCCCAGCATGCGAATATGCATATTCATGGTGGATATCCTGAAACCCAGACTTGTTCGTGGCACTCGAAGACTGGAGTTGCCTACCCCTGCAGTAGCCATTACTTCCCAGTGCAGAGAGGTGCATAGGTGTTACTGATGTTTTCTTAACACTGGAAATTTAACTCCTGGCCAGAGGTGGAGTAGTTTCTGGGGCTAGTGTTAGTCCATGGGGGTGAACCTGCAGTTTCTGATTTTGGGAGCCCTGTATTCTGCATTTATGCGTATAAAACCTGTTTTTCGTGTGCACAGCTTTTATGAGCCAACTTGCACCCCTAACTCAGGTTTTGTGTGCACAACTCTTAGGAGCAGAAATCATGTTTTCTGAGTACAGTGTGCAGAAACCCTGGTCTATGCCCCTAAATCGTGTAGTGTGTGCATTAAACCATGCCTTACGTGCGCAAAGCGATGTTTAGACCATGTCCTGTTTCCCTACGTATATTTATTTATTTATTTATAAAACATTTATTATCCCATCTATCAACTGTTCTACAGGGGTTACAAGAAATAAAAAGCAAAGATAACTATATAGCAGTAAACCAATTCTCCGGGAACAGAGGCTGACCTAGCCAATGACTAGCCTTAAAATGAATACATAAAATTATTTATTTATTTAATATATTTTATTTAAAAATTTTCTATACCGTCGTTAAATTAAATACCATCACAACGGTTTACAGAAGGGCACAATAAAGAGAAATATGGGTGGTATAGATTACTAATTACTCGTGTGCCATCATAGTACAGTAACAATGTAAAATAATAAACTAGGTGTGTAAATTATCCTTATCCATAAATAAAACCTAATGTAAAAAGAGCAATTCTGAAACCGATCTTAAGTTCTCATTAAAACTCCATTATTACACTGCCCTCTGATTAAATTGCCGCTGTACTAAGAATTAATCATAGGACACTGACCCGTATCTCCAAAGGCTTGCATATATCATGGTGTTTTTAAGTTTTTCCTAAACGGTCTTAGACATGGATCAACTCTTAAGATGAGTGGCAGCTCATTCTATAAAGTGGGCCCTGAAACCCTCAAAGATCTCGCTCTAGTTTCTCAGAGATAGAAGGTGTGCGCAGTGAAGGAATCTCTAAGAAATTCTTCCCTGATGACCTTAGGGCACAGGTTGGAACATAGATTTTTAGCATAGCAATATGGGCTGTTGTCATTCAATGCTTTTAAATTCTTAAGCTGATACATAAAGCATACGGTGGGAGGCCACTGTAGTGATATTAGCACAGGTGTAATATGATTGTATTGCTGCGTAACAGAGCCCGAGCTGTAGCATTCTGCACCATCTGCAGTGCTGATAGGATAAGATGCTGGAAGCCCAATCTATGCTGCGTTACAATAATCTAGGCCACCGAGTATCATGGTTTGTAGCACTTCCGGAAATCATCCTGACATAGGAACGATTTCAATCTTCCCAACAGTTGAAGTTTATAATAAGATTTTGCTATTGCTTTTCTTTGAGGCTGAAAAGATTCAGAGCTCTCAAAACTGATACCGAAATTTCTGGCTTGTTTCAGAATTGGAATAGTCCAGTTACCAGCATGAAATGAAGTTGGAGCATCGAAATCAGGAGCTCTGGATAGAATAATCGCCGCGGTCTTTCCTTCATTTAAGCACCAGTTGGTTTCCTCTTATCCATTGTTTAATGGTTGAAATGCGGATTGTCACTTCAGCCAATGCATGAATATGATACAGAAATAAAGAACTGAATATCATTGACAGCGAGCAACGCTGAGTCCTGTCAGCAATTTATAAATTGGTCTCAAAAAGATGTTTAAAAGAATGGCTGAGAATGCTGAGCCTTGCAGTACCCCAGTTTTCGGAAGGTACCAAAAGGAGACTGAATAATCCATCCTGACCTTTTGTACCCTGTCAGTCAATAGGACCTGCAGTATCCCTGATACTTATATTGCCTCTGATATGGACAGTACAACAGAATGATTAAAAGTATCGAATGCAGCAGAAATATCTAAAAAAGTTCATACATAATGTGTTGATGTCAAATCCTCGCAAAAAACATCAAGGCATGACGTGAGTAAGGTTTCTGTACTGTGATCAGATCATAAAGTATATTTATGTGGGTCAAGAATTGAGTGCTCCTAGAGATATTCTTTAAGCTGTTTTAATACCATGCCCTTTGTAATTTTAGTTAAAAATGATAGTTTGTGTGCATAAATCATGGTTTATAGGCATAAAACATAGCTTGTATGTATTAAATGTGATTTATGCATGCTATTCTTTTTTTTTTTTTTTAACATATTTTTAGATTTATACACTTTTTAAATTCCCGGTGCATTAGGATACCATTAGCTTACTGTATCTGGAGTTAACGTTTTTTTAGTACGTGAGTAAAGAAAATGTGCGCGGATGTTCAGTGCACATTTTTTACTCACCTCTTATTACATCGGGGCCTTAGGGAGGGTTCAGAGGCAACATTAGATCACATCCCTGGATTTCTTTGTCTCGGGAACAATTTCTGTAGCTGGTTAGAAAGTGCCGGTCCTCAGACTTCTGAATGTAAACAGTATTTATGGGAAAACAATTCCAGAAATGACACTTAAAAAGTGCAACAACTTTGATCAGAAAAACATTAGCTGCTCAGTATTTAAAAGGCTAGAGGGGTTATGTGCCTACTCATCCCCCTAAATGGTGCCCTGGAGTATAAAATTAGTCTTCTGATGTGCATTCCCATTCTCAAGACATCCTCATTAGAAGCTGTAGTGAACAGTAATACACTTCCCCACATCATCTGCCACCATAGACTTTAATGGCCTAGCCTTCATAATTTTGCCATTATAGCCACTGAAATTCATAAAATCTCATTCATGTGTGACTCAGGGGGTTAGCAGGTACAGCAGAATGGCCCAGGGGAGAACACTGACCTGTGTTTGAGTAGTGATAAGGAGGGAAGGGGGCTCCCTTTGCTTTGATAGTCTGTTACCTCTGCTACTTCTAATCCTTATCTCCCTCAGCATTGCTGATCTGCTTGTCTGCCTGCCTCTGGAAGAATTTGGAGGCTGATTAGCTAAGCACCCTGACAAATGACAGATATACTGCACCTGAATAACTACACTACTGTTACTCAACTCTGCCTTGGTCAGCAAGGCTGAATTATGGAGGGGCAACAGACACAGCGTCCCTGGTCCCGAACCTTCAAGGGCCCTTCAGATCCCAACCGAGCTGAACAACGGGAATCCCAAGATTATGAGCAATTCTAAACAAATGAAAAAAGAAACCAAATAAAATGTTAAATAATCTATCAGGCCTTCAAACAATACATTTCTGATGGTCCGTATCATCTGAACTAGTTATGTTCATATTTATGGGTATGGTTTTTTTATTTTAATTTAATTTTATTTCTTTAGACATTTTATATTTATTTATTTATTTTATTTATTTATTTATAAATTTTTTATATACCGACGCTCATCAAAGATATCACGTCGGTGTACAGTGAACAGGAACTTACGCCGGAGCATTATACAATTAACAGAGTTATATAAGCGTTATACAATTAACAAAGGTAAGTATATAAATATTTGAACATAAAACAATTAGAAACTTTTAAAAAAGAACTATCATTTAGTTGTAACTTAACGGAGCTGAATTAAAAAGTACTAGAGAGTAAAAGGGTTCAAGGGGAATAGGTAAAGGCTAAGGGAAAGGGTTAGGAGGAGAAGGAGTTCTTAGTTAGAGGTGGTAAGAGGGGTAAGATAGCGCTTATATACCGTCGCTCCATGTATAAATCACACTGGTGTACTTATTGCGTGTATGTCTGGTGTGTTTTCAGTTGATGACAATGGGGGTGTGGTCAGCCCTAGCTTTTCAACTCCTCTATTTCAAAGTCTTTCCATGAAACAGGAGCTAGCCAAGACAGATTAATGTTGCTTGGAATCTGCAGCTTTTAAACCTATTTGCAGTAGATCATTTATGTGCATAGATGGATACACAAGCTTTACCCAATTATTTTATAAGTTACACAATTTTATAAGATACTGTTTGGTTCTGCTATGAAAGTACACAGGTATGTTTCAGTACTTGCAGATATTTGCAGTGCAAGAAACATACATGTGCATATTTTACAGGCAAAAAAATCTATGCATAAAAACCGTGATTTATACATGTAGGCAGGTATAATTTAGAATATGAGCACATTCTTGAAATCACCAGTTTGCCGATACTAGGGATGTGCAGACCAAAAGTTTATGTTCATAAGTCCATAAGTCGAAAGGGGGGGTCAATTTCGGTCAATATGGACATATGGAGAATTCCATAAGTTGAGTCTATGTCCATACGTGCACCGATTCCCTAAATAAAAATGTAAACCCCTCACCCTCCTTAATCCCCCCCCCAAGACTTACCAAAACTCCCTGGTGGTCCAGCGGAGAGTCAGGACGCCATTCCTGTATTCCTTTGCGAGGAGCACGTCACGTCGGCGTCACGTCGGAGTGACGCGGACGTCACGTGATTCCCCGCGCGTTCGCTCCGGGACCCTCGTTGGACCCAGCCGGAACTTTTGGCCAGCTTGGGGGGGCCTCCTGACCCCCCCAAGCTGGCCAAAAGTTCCGGTTGGGTCCAACGAGGGTCCCGGAGCGAACGCGCGGGGAATCACGTGACGTCCGCGTCACGTCGGAGTGACTTTCGTGTTTGGTGTTTTCTTTTCAGAGCCCTCTACATCTCTGTCTGGCCAAGTCTCCCCCTCATTAATCTGTTTCCACTGCAAGTATTAAACAAGAAGTAACTAGAGCCTCTGAAACCTGCTATAATAAATGGTACTAAAAGAGCACGTCTCAGACCCTCAAATCCCGCATCCCCCATCAACGGTTCTCATCTAAATTCTTGCCATATCCTCCTGTCCCCAGCCAGCAGCACTTACTGTTTACTCTTTCATGGGACAATTCATTTTCTAAATTGTCTAAGTCCTTGTGCTCATTTCCTGCTCTCCAGCACGTGGAACTCTCAGGACAGAGTTGGCAGCAGAATATGTGTGTATCATAGAACATATCCAAATATTAGATACTGGAGACCATTCTGTTTGCTGCGAGTGGAGAAGGAGCAGCCCCAGCTCAACCTGTGACTGGAAAATGAGAGGAAGAGCACGGCACCAGGAGGAATCACTGTTGTCCTGGCTCAGCATACCATGTTAAAAGTGAGAAGGAATGCCAAGCTGGTAGTGGCTCAGATTTTGGCAGGCCAAGTCAAACTGGCTGAAATGTGAGCTGAATTGTGCTTCGCCTTTTCCTTACAAATTCCAAGCCACAGGAGAACCCTCTTCCACTGTCACAAATTAAATTGGCATGAACTCACCCACCACCATTTTGGACATTTGTCAGATGGTCAAAAATTTAACTGATCAGGTCCTAGAAGCTATTCGAGACAGCACAAACCTAGTCATCTTCCATGGCAGCCTATATCCTTCATCTAGTCTTTTGCTGCCCCCTACTGCTTTCCTTCCCAGATATCCTGCAATTGTGCTTTATGATGACAATTTTTAAAGGGATTTATGTGGATAAAAGGAATTTTACCCACTCTAATTGCCTGTCTGAAGACTGCCCTTCCTCCATGCGGCGGAAAGTCTGAACATGAAACTATAAATGATCTGTTTGAAAGCTTGTATTCTCATATGCTGTAACCCGCTTTGAGCGAATCCCGTATTCCAAAAAGTGGGTGATCAGTAATAAATAAATAAATGCACTTTTAGCCACATAGAAAAGGAGGCATTCCCAGGGACACATTTAGGTCATAGGAGGAAAAGAACACGTGCAGATTGCATTTCCAGCTCTTTGCATGTACTTCTCCTGCAAAAATCTATCAGTAGAAAAAGCAGGTGCAAGAGACAGTGCATACTTTGTACCCATGGCAAGTTTCCAAGCAAAAATATGCACAGGGTTAAAAGTACACTGGGTCTGTGTCCCGGTGCAGACAGTTTGAAAGTTGCCCTCTATAAGCTAACTCTGAGATGCAAAATACTGTTTTCTCTCTACCTCCCTTTGGAAGTGCTCATTCCCTGGACCTACCTTCCTTCTTGAAAAGGGGGGGTGAGGGGGATGTTCATTATATGTAGTCATGTTACCCTGCCAGGCTCTGATTATCCTGAAGCACTTGAAATTCTTCCCCTTTCCTCAGTCCCCAGGCGGTGAGAGACCTCAGGTCATTCCAATACCTATTCACTTTTAAATGATTCATCATGGAATGAGACATCCTGGAGCCTGTAGAGACAGAATTAGAAGCAGGGTCAAAAACAGATATCGGGAGAATATTATATATGGTTTTATAATTTGCTTATGGGGAGGAAGTAGAAACATGAAGTAAAAAAAAAAATGATGATTATCTTTAGTCAGTCCATTGTACATAGGGAGGTTACGTTTCACACATAAAATATACGCACGTATGTTTTTTAAATAGGTAAAGTACATGCATTCAGTGCATTGATTTACGTGGTTTCAATGCATTGCATGTATTTGCGCATATGCCTCCATACGCATGTATGTAGCAAGGTATGCATGTTTTATAACAGGCGTGTATACCATACACACTTGTTATAACATATTATCATAAATATATGTGCAGCCACATACACGCAGAGCTGTTTGCCCCGCCTGGGAATGCCCCTAGGCTGATCCTTTTTTACATGCATATATGTGTGTATGAAAGTGAAAATACGCACATATTTAGTGGACTTCTATAAAATACGGAATACGTGAGTAGAGGCTACTTATAGGGCGAATTTTAAAAGCCCCACATGCTGCAAATCTGGGAGATACGCGTGTGACTGAAATGTGCACGGATTTTAAGAGGCCCGCAGCCACGCGAGTATCTCCCGGTACGCACATTGGAAAGGATTTCGCAAAAAGGGGCGGGCTGGGGAGGGGTCTGGGTGGGGCGAGGCATGGGCAGGGCGGGCCAGCTCCATTAAGTCCGAATTGCACACAAGCGGACGCCGGTGTCTGATGATTGAGTGAGTTGCTGCTGCTATGGATTTTGGGTAAGTAGTAAAATAAAAAAATCTAGGGTAGTCAGCGAGGTTTTCAGGGTCTGGGCTAGAAGGGTAAAAGGGAGGCGGGTTAGGTAGGGGGTTTCGGAGGTCCGCTCCTTTACAGGGGCAAACTGGGAGAGAACAGGGAAATAGGCCCCTAATGCATCGCCGCGCGCATCTACTAAAATCCCCCCACTTACGTGTGTGAAACAGTGTGTGAAAATCATGCATGTGAAAATCTTGCACGCATGTGCATGGGGGTAGCGGATTTTATAACGTGTGCATGTTATAAAATTGACGCATCCATGTGTGCACGCTGGCAAACGTGTGGAAATTTGCGCAAGGGTCATATTCCCCACCCACCCAAGTGACAGAAATCCGCCTTCCCCATCCCCCTCCTCCACAAGTGATAGGGGGCATAGGCAGGGTATGAGATGGGCATAGGCAGGCTGAGTCTGCAACATGAAGTCTGCGCATAAGTATTTAAACGCACAAACACATGCCTCTACAGCGTAACTTTAGTTCTGCTATGGACGGCGTGTAATTTGTGAAATAAAAAAAATAGGCTAGTCAGCGAGGTTTGAAATATTTGGGCTGATAGGGTAAAAGGGAGGCAAGTTAGCTGGGGTTTTAGGAAGTCCTCTCCTTTACTGGGGCGAATTGGGAAAAAACTGGGAAAACAGGTAATAGCGTGAGCGCATGTGTCGACTAAAATCCCCCCACTTACGTGGTAGAAACGGCATTTGCACGCACATGCACTTGTCAATATAAAATCATGTGTACATGTGTATAGCCTGTTGTCTCACATGCACACGTATATTCACATATACGTGCATATGTTATATATGCGCATATATGTGTTCTATAAAATTGTCACAACCATGTGTGCAAGCCAGCAAACGCTTGCACTTGTGCACCTGCGCGTTGGTCTTAAATTTCACATTTTTGTGTCCGAGAATGAGTGCGTGTATGTGATTATGTCTATGTGTCAGAGAGACACCTACACATATTGAATGTGTGTGTCTTTCACACACTTTCAGGTGAATTTTCAAAGGAGTTATGCATGTAAATGTAAATGTAACATACTATTGTACCAATTTTCAAAAGCCATTTACAAATGTTAATTTTCAAAAGCCTATTTACATGAGTAAAGTGCATTTACATATATAAAATCAAGTTTTAAGCATGTAAATACTTTTGAAAATCAGGCCCTTTATGTCTGAAAGATTGTATGTGTGGGTGTCTCTTTCTATGACACAGACGCACACACACTCTGTCTTTCTCGCTGGTAGTGTGTTGATCTTTATGTCTGGGAGCAAGAGAGAATGTATGTTTGTCTCTGTGTCAGAGAGAGAGAGAGACCAACTTACTGACAGTGTGTATGTGTCTGAGAGTGTGTGTGTGTAAATGTGCTAATAAAAGGCTGGATTTTAAAAGGGTTGCACATGTAAAAAACGGGGGTTACGTGCATGGCTGGGTCCTGTGCGTGCCGCATGCATTTTACATGCGTGTAGCCCTTGTTGCATGCTGAAGTGCCAGACCTGCTTAAAGGGGTGACCTGGGGGGGCATGGTCTGGGTGAACAGGGACAGCGCCATTAGCCGCTGTCCTGGGGAAGTGCGCACCATCAGCAGGCCAGTGCGTGGAAGATACTTCTGCTCTGGAGGGGCAGTAAGTAGTAAAATAAAAAATTAGGGGCTAGGTAGGGTTAGGTTAGGGGTCAGGGAAGAGAGGGGAAAAGGTAGGAAGGATAGGGTTAGGGAAGTTCCCTCCCAGTCCGCTTCTTAATTGGATTGGGAGGGAACTGGAAAAAAAGGCCGATCACGATGCCGCGTGTAATTTGAAAATTCCCCCCCCCCCCCGTTCACATGCGTCGCGGGTCACCCACACATGCACGTGTGGATGTTAAAAACCAGCACGCTTGTATGCATGGACATCATATTTTATAACATGCATGCGGCGATAACACCTAACAGACGCAATAACGGCCCATCACAATTTGATGAATGAACCTGTTGGTTAGCCAGAATGTACCTCCTCCCCAGAATGCTCATATCGTGCCCACCACTTATTCAGCTAACAGCCACAAACAGCACAAAGGTGTCTAAACCCACAAGGCATAGAGTGCTGTCTATCACAAAGCACATGCTAGGCGCAAAGTCTGGTTGGTAACTTTTTGGAAAATAGTGTGGACCGCCTGGAGCTAGAGGCTGCTGCGGGCTGGCGCTGAGCCACAAATGAGGCTTCTATCAGGTAGGAGAAATGTGGAGGTGGGAGTGGGGGTCCAGGGGTCATCCTAGTTCACAAGGATCTGTTTTTGAGGGCCACCCTAGACTACCAGGCTTTTATTTTTTTTGGAAGGGGGAGATAGGGCTGAGGAGCATGGGAGGAGTGCAGCTACCAGGGGTGCTGTGCTGGGGATAGGGGAGTTCTGAAAAGGGGGAGGGGTGGGGAATCACTGCATTAGTTTTATTCTATTTTTTTCATTTTTGGTGTCAGCAACACCTCTAAAGGTGGCAGGGGCTTGGGCAGGGGTCTTGCTAGATCCTAGGGGATTATCAGTTTCGGGGAAGTGTTAGTTTTGGACTTCTTGGCATTTTTAAGGCTCATCTCAGGGTGATTGAGAAGCATATTAACATCCTAATGGCATGGGAAAAATATTTACACCTCCCTGAAATGCAATAAAACAACAGGACTGATTTTTTTTTGTCTGTTAGCTGCATTAATTATTTGCATTAAATTGACTAGTAATTAGCTGCTTTGCATGCATTAGTTAATTTTATGAATGCAAATGTATGGAAAGCAGGTAATTTGCATAGGAGTGATTTTTCTTTTAAAAAGAACATATGATATCACCACAACATGGCGATATTGAATGATATACCAAAAATAAAGAATCCACATATACAGGAAATAACTAGTAATCTACTACGTCATTAAAGATCCTGAAATAATATCATGAGTGGATAAGCTCATAGAGACCTCATATTTAGATGCCAACAGGCTAAGCTAATTTAAGCTTTTTATAGCATTCAATTACATTTTAATCATTGGTCTCAGTGGGCTGAATGTAAGGGGCGCTTAACAAAAAAAGCTGCCCTTTTATGCACATTGAGTCTGTAAGTACTTATAAACGGATTGCTCCCACGCTTAAATCCGAAAATGTACTTCTCTTGCCTTGTCCGTCAATGAGCCTTGTAAAGATGTTGAAAAAATGGTTGACTCCGATGTTGCCCCGACACTGAGTGTTTCGGAGAAACCTCCTTCTTCAGGGGGCCGGGTACCACCGACAGGGGCTCTGTTGATATCCGGACAATCTTACCATACTAAGGAAAAATAAAAGCAAGAACCAATTGCATGAATAGTACCACTCAATTTTGAGAAATGGCGCCGAGATCTGGGAGTACACTTACTGATGCAAGAGTATTTGTTAATGCGGCAGCATCGCTAGCATTTCGGTTTAGCTCTGTAAATGCAATAAAACACAATTAAAAATATAAGCATAAGTCTTATGCTATAAGGGGGTACCTGTCCTTCATGCAATACTGACTTTGACGATGCCGGACTGAAGGCAATGCGCTCGGCTGTGACACTTCTATCGGCGGCAGCAGAAAGAAAAGACGCCGACCTTTAAAAGGGTAAAAAAGGCGCCAATTCGATGTGAGTGTCCATATAAGGGTATGTACGTCATGAGGGGCGCCATCTTAGACAAGCCGTGTATCCAAAAAAGGAGAGTGACGTCGTCGGACGCCATGATGGATCTCTCTCTGCGAAGGGCTGCCCCCCGACTAGCCAAAAAAGGACAACTACGTCACAGACATCGCCATTTTAACGGAGGAAACCATGGAATCCGAAATGACATCTCCAGAGGTGTAGACAAGAAATATTAAAGCGGGGCATAAGGATATAGCTAAATGAGAGTGTACCACTCAATTTTCTCATTTAAGCCAGAAGGTTCCACTGATTTGAGACGATAAATCCATTGATGTTCCTTGTGATTTAAAATGGAAATCCTATCCCCGCCCCTCCATGATGGAGTAACTTGTTCTATAATAAGCCACTGGAGTTGCTCAAAGGTATGCTGATGTATGACACAATGTTGTACAATGGGCGCTTTAAGATCCTGATTTTTCATACGGCTCCGGTGTTCCGTGAGGCGGGTTCTGATTTTTCGTTTGGTCCTGCCCACGTATACTTTTTGACAAGGGCATACAAGTCCATAAATGACAAAGTCAGAATTACAGTGAACTGAGTGCCTACGTATGATACGTGTCTGGGTATGGGGATCTTGCCATGTGATCCCTGTAATAGCTTGAGCACAGAAGCTGCAATAGCCGCATAGTGTTTGTCCGGGGGGTCCAGGGATGGAATCACAATCTTGGGTGGCACGAACCACCTGTTGCTTGATGTTGGTGCCCCTGCTGTATGCAAACAGCGGTAATGAGTCAAAAACCTGATGTGGGCTGAGAACATGCCAGTTCCGTTGAATGGATTGTCTGATTTGTTGAGTGAGGTTGGTGTGTTCCAACACACAAGTAAGACCTGAAGCTTGTTTCTTGCTTCTATATTGTAAAAGTGATTCACGTGGAGAAAATTTGGCCCTTTTGAACGCTCTCTTGATAGTATTAATGGGATAGCCTCTCTCACGGAATCTATCACTCAAACTAACACTTTGTTGCAGAAAGTCTTGGGAGTCCGAACAAATCCTTCGGATGCGAAAGAACTGTACCACAGGCAGACCTTCTTTAAACCTGCGAGGATGATGGCTTTCAAATTTTAAGAAGTTGTTTCTGTCCGTGGATTTCCTGAACAGTGATGTTTGGATGGTACCTGAACTTTTAGTAATCAGAATGTCCAAAAAGAGTAATTGTTCCTTGTCAAAAGACATAGAAAATTTAAGATGAGGATTTGATGAATTTAACCATGAGTGAAATTCAAAGAGTTGCTGTTCAGAACCATGCCATATGAAAAATATGTCGTCTATGTATCTAGATCACTGAGTGATAAGTTCAAAGAACGGGGAAGTGTATATCGTTGTTTCTTCGAATTTAGCGACAAATAAATTGGCAATATCCGGGGCTACTGGGGACCCCATTGCCACCCCGTGAATCTGAAAGAAGTATTCCCGTTGATAGGAAAAATGTAAGGGGCTTTTGTTAAGCGCCCCTTACATTCAGCCCACTGAGACCAATGATTAAAATGTAATTGAATGCTATAAAAAGCTTAAATTAGCTTAGCCTGTTGGCATCTAAATATGAGGTCTCTATGAGCTTATCCACTCATGATATTATTTCAGGATCTTTAATGACGTAGTAGATATTGAATGATAAGCAGCATTTAATGCATGTTAAATGCTTTTTGTCGCATGTTATGTGTTGCGTTCGTGCCTCTTCTCGCCCCTCGCTCCACCCTCTCTACCTGGGATGCGACTCCCTTCGGCTCTGATGGACAGATGCAGCCGCAGCTTCTCTCCACCTCTTGGTCCCAGTTCCCCCGGGCTGGCCTGGCGCTACGGATCCGCCATGTTCCTGATGAAGTAAGGGCGCGTGTGCTCCAGACTTTGTACCAGCAAGGGCACGTGTGCTCCAGACTTTGTACCAGCAAGGGCACGAACCTTGGGGCGTCCCCCCGTGGTGACGTCATCCATTTGTACTTTAAAAGGTCTTTGTTTGCTAACCTCTAACAAGTTAGCAAGGAACTCCAACAGGACTTGCTTCGGCAGTCCACGATACTTGCAACAATGATCCGAGTCAGCGAGGGGAATCCTTTTCCACTGCTCGGCCTTTTCAAACTTACCAGGAGTACCCGCTCCACGGGGGCTCCGCTCTCTCTTCTTGATTTCAGATTGCCAGAACACTCGGAAGACTCCTCATTGCCTGGAAGTGATCGTGGACGTGAACACACTGAGTTCCATTACATAGGAATTGGTACTCGCTCCACGAGGGCCTACATTCCTATTGCTCTGAAGACTCCCTTCCGTCCAAGACGTTATCGCAGGTACAGAGATCTAGAGTTACATTTGCAAGATTACAGATAGGAACCGGTACTCGCTCCACGAGGGCCCATGTTCCTAGAATCTTTTACAGTCTCTCTTCTACTCTAGAAGCCATTTCATATACAGCAATTGTGAGTTCATATTACAGACTGTTTGTGGGAACCAGTGCTCGCCTACGGCTCCTGTTCCTGAATGTACTGAAGACTCTCTGTGGCATAGAGACCATTGCAGACATCTACTGTTGTGAGTGTATCATCTTGTATCCAGTATACCTTGTCTACTCACTACTTCTAGTCTCTCTCTACAGCTCAGCAACCCAAAGATTATATTCCAGTATTAGAAGGACTTCAGCCTTGCCGACCACAGCAACTCACTACTGCCACCCCTGGTGGCCCAGCTTCCAGTCTATTGTGTTTATCTCATATTCTAGCCTAGCCAGTGGTTCCTCTCAAGATCTCCTCCTGGGGGTGCTGTCATCTGCCATCGGCCCAGGGATTCACCATTTCCTGCAAGTGGTCACCCTATGGGAGCCAACCACTACAGACCACTAACTCCGCTCACGGAGTAAGACAGCTACTCCTCTTACTTGAGACTTGCCAGCAGCTTTTTATATACAGGTTGCTACTCCGTAGCGGTGGCATGATAGATTGCTATCTCAGTAGCAAGTACAATATACCTATTGTTAGCTCCTCTCCTCAGAAGAGTATCATTATTCAAGATTGCCAACTCCTCTTCCTTGGAGAGTTGATCCATAACAGATTGCTACTCCTTAGCTGATTGGTATCAGATTGCTACCTCCTTTCCTTACAGGAGCATCTAACAGCAGTTCGCTAACAGGTCTACAGATAGCTAGCTCCTCCCCTCTGGAGGAGCAGGTCATGTCATGTCGCTACTCCTTCCCCTTTCAGGAGAACAGCAGAACAGCTTGCTAACTCTGCCCTCCTGGCGGGGTGAGCGACAGCAGATTGCTAACTCCTCCCCTCTGGAGGAGGAGAGTGTAACATTATGTGACTTAGTAAAACTAGGCCTAACAGTGGGGTGTTCCTGCAATATTTTTCCTCGTTCAACAAAATATCACTTTGGTTGCACCATGCTATTTTTGAGCGTGGAAGAAATGCATCATAAAAAAGAATGCAATTGAGGCCACTAAAATGCATGATGGTAGCCCACTGTGCATCGGGCCACCATTGTTTTAAATGGCCAGTCATCTCAAATCTACCCCCTAAAACATGCTTAAATCCCTCCCCAGGGTCTTTTGAGACTTCTGCCTGCCCTGATGCCTTCTGAGGTGGTGGTGACCCCCAAAGGTGTGAAATAAAAAATAAATGCGCAATGCCTAACAGCTACAGTAAACCCTCTCCTTTTAACAAAATTATTATCCCACCCAGCCAAGCCCTCTTTCAGGTAACCCCCACCCCCAACCCTCTTGCCAAAAATAAACATTCCTGGGGCCTAGTTGCTCCTCCCTCTCCCAAAACAAAAAAAAACCAAAACCCTGGTGGTCTGAACCCCAAACCTCATCATTGGTGCTCAGTGGATTCCTTGAGTGCACCCAAGCTCCTGGCCTGGTTCACATCATTTTGGAAAATGGCATTGACCAGACTTTGCCCCTATCAGATGATAAGGGCAAAGTCAGGGAATCAGACTTTGTATCACATCCCACACTTTGTCTCTAAACGTGATGGGGCAAAGTCAGGTTGACACCATTTTCCAAAATGGCGTTTACTGGACTCAGAACTTGGTGGCACTCCCAGCTTCCCCTGAACATGAATGATGATACTTTGAGGTACCTGGGGGGGGGGGGGGTTCAGGGGGTGGGGGTATGGGTCCACACTAGATCACCAGGGTTTTCTTTTTTGTTTTGGGGAGAGAGAGCACTAGACCCAGGGATGGAGTTTCTGGGGGTTTCTTGGTTTTGCAGGGGGCATAATTATATTAAAAGGGCAGGGGTTAGAGTAGGGGTGGGTGTCACTGCACAAACATTTCAGGGTAACCTTTTAAAAACCCTCCTGCGCGCGCCAAGCCTATTTTGCATAGGCTCGGAGGCGCGCGCAAGCCCTAGGACGTGCGTATGTCCCGGGGCTTTGAAAAAGAGGCGGGAAGGGGCCAGGGCCAAGGGTGGAATGGCGGTCTGGGGGCGGACCCGAGTCCTCCGGCATAGCAGCCATGCTGGGGGATGGCGCGCCGGCAGCTGGCCGGCGCGCGCAAGTTACACCTGCCTCAGGCAGGCTTAACTTAGAGAACAAAGGTGGGGGGTGGGTTAGATAGGGGAAGGGAGGGGAAGGTGGGGGGGGGGGAGCAAAAGGAAAGTTTCCTTCGAGACGGCTCCGATTTCGCATGTTATAAAATCAGGTGTACATTTGTGCGTGCTGGGTAGCATGCACAAATGTACCCCGCGCGCGCTCCTTTAAAAATCTTCCCCTTAATCTTTATTTCACAGCATTGGGAGGTTACCCTCGCCTCAGAAGGTGCCATGAGCTGGGTCGGAGTCTCAAAAGTCAGCTCAGAGAGGTTTTAAATATGTTTCAGGGAGGTAGTTTAGGAACTCGGGGCCCCTTAAGAAATAGTGCTTAGGCATTGGGATGTGCATTTGTATCCTGATGCTCCTGCATTGTTTTATCTACTACTCCTCTAAATGTGATACAGTGACATGGCTGACTTTTTTCTAAGTCAGCCGTATTATTGTATTTGCATGGTACAATTATTGATTAGCTTCTTTGCATGCATTAAGTTAATTTATGCATGTAAATGCATGCAAAGCAGCTCTTCTCAATAAGGGGAGGAAACATATAAAAACAACCCACTATCACATGATAAACGACAATTAAAGTCATTAAATGTACGATATTGCCTTATTGCTGCTTAGTAAATGTAACTTTTAAGTTTGTATCTGAGGCAACCAAGGGTGAAATGACTTACCCAAGATCACAAGGAGCAGCAGCAGAATTTAGATCTTAGCTTCTCTGGTTTGTAGGTCACTGCTCTAACCAATAGGCTACTCTTTCACTATTTCCTCTATGATGGGGCATGGCAGATAGGAATGTAGCAGCAAGACCCCTAATGTGGTCCTGGCAGGTAGGTAGAGCAGCAGCAAGATCTTCAAGATGCTTTCAATCATTTTTCTACTGGCATGGAAATTCTGGAAAAAAGCAAAGGCAGATAACATTTCTATCAAGTCTGGCACCAGTCTTGAATGATGAGGGCTCACAATATCCCCTGCCATTGAGAATCTAAGATGCTACTGACTAATTCTCCCAAATTTTCATCACTATTAACTCTTTAAGCTCTGATTCCGAGAATTTCAGACAAGATTCTTCCTCAGAATCAGTTCATGAAAATACTGCCTTCATTGCCTCAGAAGCAGTAACCATAGTGCTCTTGTGCTGCTGGCTTTGGGTATTGCATTTCTGCTGCCTCTACCCTGCTAATACCAGTCTTGAATTGCTTTCCCACCTTTTCCCTGTCCTCCAAAACAAAAGGGAGAAGAATACAGGTGGTGGTGGTGGTGACACATGCTCTCCAAACTTCAACTGCTTTTGCCTTGAGCTATCAGTGCTTCCACTCCTGCCATTTTATGGCTAAAAAAAATCTCTTTTCAATTTGGGGGCAGGACTAATGCCTTTTTTATCGCTGCTACTAGACTGGGTTGGATCTGTACCAATTCCTCTACCTCCATCAAAGCTGCCATTCCCTTCTCTCCCATTTCCTGACATGATAGAATTTGTTGAAGTGCACTGCCTACTGGGAATTTGGATATTACAAATGAGTTTATTTACTGATGCTATATCTGTACCCCCACTCCAGCATACCACTCACTGTATGTGTGCTGTGCTATGAAAATTCAGTGCTGATTGACTCCACATAGAAAAAATCTTATAGCTAAACAGAACCCAAAAGACTGACAGCCTGCTAAGAATCTTCGCTTTAGTTTGTCAGTGTGCTGTACTCACCTCACTATCCAAAGACAAAAAAATCACTAGCACTGCTACAGTCTTCACACTGTTGCCTAACCTGACCTTCCCTCAGCAAAGAGAAAAATCAAAATCAGTGGCAGTACACTGCCTCTGTCTTTCTGGCACACTGAGTGAGACCACTGCAGCAGAGAGAAGATCATTAGCATCCCTTTACTAGTATAAAATCCAAATGTTTCTAAGCTTTAAAAAAAAAACAAACCCAAAAAGAATACCTGTGTGAGAGCTTCTACAGACACGTCTTTCTCTGCCTTCAACTAGAAAGAAAATACAGACTGCTCAGACTTAGAGTGGAAGTAACTCAATGTCACTTGATCCAGATAGAAGCTATAGGCTATTTTAAAATATGCAGCACTGTGATTTGTTCTCTGAGTGGTTTCTTTACCAACTTGGCCTGCCTCAACTCTGATTATGCTGTGAACTCACACATGTAAGAGTTGGTTGCTATTGTTACCACTTGTTTTTTTTTCCAATATATCTTTATTGAGGAATATACCAGAACATGAAACTATAATAATAATGTTGTATACCTACAAGATTTTCATGAAGTACATCCCTGCCCACCCCCTATCCCTCCCAATTTTGAAGCAGCAAACTCTAGTTAGTTTTTGTTTTGCTAATCAGTACAAACCATAGACTTCAATGGGCCATAGACTTCAATGAGAAATATAAACAAATGAGATGAATAGTTTTTTGTTTAATTCATGGGTCCCACAGATGAAACAAACATGGACTTATTTGTTGTATTTTACCCATTTGTTTCAAACAAATGCATATCCTTAGAAGCTGTTGAATCATGTATTGCAAGGAAAGCCATCGAGGGAGTCAGATATACCGATCCCCCAGACTGATATTTTTCTGCAATCCACCATTGCCATTTACTCCGGCACTCCTGACTCAACACAAACTATCCCCTCCCTTCTCTATTGCCCCAGGGATAGAACCTTCCATCCCTACTATTTCATCATACTACCCCGTCCACCCCTAATTACAATTGGGCACTGGACTCTCACTGACATTTGTCTTGTACATATAACATTTTTTTAATTGTTATAAAGGAAAGAATATATTTTTCAGGCTTTCTCAGTCTATATATTAATTAAATTTACCAGCAGCCTCACAAATGTATCTGTATCTTCCTCTAGTAACATAAACTCAGCATATTAATACCTGCATATGCATATTGCTTTTCCTCTTTGCTTCTATTATCCTTAGCAAAATTAAGTACAATCTGCTTTATCCTTGTGAGCCAGATTCCAGCAATCTTGACCAGTTTGTGCTTCCTACTTGTTCAGTTCTGCTTATACTGCATCCCAGGTTTTGGGAATAGCACTACCCAGCTGCCAGAGGTCAGAGCTTCAGGCTTCACACATGCAGGAAAACTACGGGGCCAATGTAATACGACATGAGTAAAAAATGTGTACTGAATTTCAGTGCACATTTTCTGTACTTACATATCAAAAAAGAGTTAACTCCCAAGTGATTGCAGTGTTAAAAAAGTGCGCTAACACTAAAATGTAAACACAAACCTGCATTAAGCTGCAATCAGCCTTGTGCAAAGGAGTTGATTATGAAAGTTTGGAGATTAGAATCCAAAATTTGGAGATTATTTTTAGTATTTAACATAGTGGGCCGGATTTTAATACCTACGCACGGGCGTAGATTTGTGCACACAACCCAGCACGCACAAATCTACGCCCGATTTTATAATATGTGCGCGCAGCCACGCACATGTTATAAAATCTGGGGTCAGCAGGTGCCCCCCACCTTGCCCTCCCTAACCCCCTCCCCAGCCCTCCCTAACCCCCCCCCAACCTTTATTCCATAAATTGTGCCTGCCTCCAGGCAGGCGTAGGTTGCGCGCCCCGGCGCATGATCCCCGGCATGGCCGCTGTGCACGATCCCCCAGCACAGCTGCTGTGCCGGAGGCCTAGGTCCCACCCCCACCCCGCCTCCGCCCTGCCCCTTTCACAAAGCCCTGGGGACATACGTGCGTCGCCGGGCCTATGCAAAATAGGCTTGGTGCGCGTAGGGCTTTTAAAATCTGCCCCAATTTGTTCAAGTAACTTTTGAGTTAACCACACATACCCTGAGATATTAATTTTCTGTTCCTTTCACTGGGGAAATTTTATCTGTGTAAATCATTAACACTTAGCTGGATGTAAAGAAGCAGAGTGGGGAACAATCTGGGGGCATGCCTAAAATGTATCCAGCTAGCACCAATATTCAGGCAGCAATTTCATCAATTTGCTCAGAATAATCAACGTGTAGTTCCAGTCTCCTCTGTACATCTTTTGTGAAGAGGAACCACGTGATCTCCATTCCTTCAGAACTACTCCTAACTATAAAGAAGCACTAAAAAGGTCAGCTAGCAGAAGGGCCAGAACACCTCTAAGTTCCCTTAATACCCTCAGATGTATCCCATTCAGCCCCATCATTTTATCTACCTTGAGGTCAATATTCAAAAGCCATTTAGACGGATAACACTAGAATATATATTTTTAGAAGTCATCTGCTTCAGTGACAAAATGTGACTTTTATTATTGATGTTGATGTGAATTCAAATATGACAGTTAAACCAACTGATTGGCTACTGTTTCTATGATATTTAAGTTTTTACATTTTATGTCTGTATCTGTTCTGTAGATACTGTGTAAAAAGTAGAGTTGTAATCGTAAATTGTAAACTTAGGTCTTTTCATATATTTATGTATAATATTTCACCTGTCCTGTTTATATAAACACTTTATTTATTTATTTATTTAATTTATATACGTTTGTTCTGCATTCAATCACAGCGGTTTACAAATAGAAAATAAATAAAATCATAACATCAGGTACATAAAATCATAAAATGTAAAAAATAAATACATCAATAATAAAACAAAAGTGAAATGGTAAAAATATTGTAAAATTAAAAATGTATAAAAAAGAAGTGAAATAAAAGATTAAAATAAGTCAAAATAAAAGTCAAATATACCTCACTCAGAAATTCAATATTCATAGCATCCAGCCAGCCAAAGTGAAAATTGCCTTAATTTACGCATTATTCTCATAAGGTAGTTTAAAAAGCCAAGTCTTCAATCCTTTCTTAAAAACAGAAAAGTTTTTTTGCAGCCTTAATTCAATAGGAAGAGAATTCCACAGTTTAGGACCAGCAATTGAAATTGCTCTCTCTCTTACTTCGCTCAAATGTGTGGATCGAACTGAAGGAACTGTCAACAATCCTGGTTTGTGGATCTTAAATTCCGCTGTGGAGTATGCAAATGATAGCAGCATTCAGCCTTATCATTATGCATTGATTTGTATAATAGGCATATAACTTTGTAATAGATCCTAAATTTTTTTTTTTTTATTTATTTAATATTTTTGAAATTATAACATTACATGCAATGAAATAATCAAGGAATTTAAAGAAATAATCATGGTACATTAGTACAAAGAAAACAATATAGTTCACATCTCTATTAATACAGCCCACGTCTTGGGGAGAGAAGGAGAGCAAATATGGCTGCAACATCTTAGTTTTTGCAGCTTTATACCCTTCATTGATCCTAAATTTTATTGGTAACCAATGTAATGCAATTAATGTGGGATGTTTTCTTGCTGTAGCGTTTTCTTGCTGTAGCGTTTTGAAGTAGTTGTAGTGGTCGCAAAGTACTCACTGGAAGACCCATTAAAAGGGCATTGCAGTAATTTAGATTAGAAAAAAATTAAAGTTTGGAGCACAGTATGAAAATCATTGTAATTGAGTAATGGCTCCAATTGTTTAAAAAAAAAATGCAAAAGAAGAGCACTTCATGATTCCCACTTAAGAATAACTTCTTCCTAAAAGGAAACCCAACACTTTGTAATATATATTAAAAAGCCACTCACAAGTTTTCAAAAAAGGTATACAATTTTTTAGAAAATGTTTTGAAATTTATAAAATTTATAATGTTCTTATAGCCACATTTAGACCCATTCCTCTCACGGTGATATTCTTTTTTATGAAACTTTTAAAGAAAATGAGACCTAATCGCAACTTGTTTCAGCTCGACAACCAGCCTCTGTTCCTTTTGGTTCAAAGCATTTGAGACTTTGGTTGTCTGGATGAAAGGAATATGAACAGACTTTAAATGAAGCGGTGACTAAACTAATGGATTCATGATGAAATGTTAATACTCATTTTCTTTAAAAGTTTCATAAAAAAGAATATCGCCGTGAGAGGAATGGGTCTAAATGAATTTCAGATTCATCTTTAAAGTTTTTCATGATGATGCTTAAAGTCTTTTTCTTATGTTATTGACCACAAATGATTAAAAGACCGGACGGCCTCTGCTTGCAAACTGGGTAGGCACGTTGTCAGGCTTGATGATGCGGCCATAAGAACATTATAAATTCTATAAATTTCAAAACTTTTTCTAAAAAATTGTATACCTTTTTTGAAAAATTGTGAGTGGCTTTTTAATATATATTACAAAGTGTTGGGTTTCCTTTTTTGGAAGAAGATCCAATTGTTTAAACACATGCAATTTATTATAGCCTTCTCTAATTTTAAAATTTATATGCTTTTTCATGTTAAGTTCACTGTCAATTATTACTCCAAGATCCCATGCACAGGTGGAAGATTCAATGTGTGTTAAACCACAACTAAGAATGATAGGCGAGGTCAAAGAGACTTTTCTGTTTAGTAATAAAATTTCAGTTTTTTTGAGTGTTCAATACTAATTTAATATGTTTTAAAAGTTTTTGTATAGCTTTAAAGTTTTTCCTGTAGATTCATGTATTTATTTGATTTTTCTATTACTCCTTTCTGTACTTCAAAGTGGATTATATTCAGGTACTGTAGGTATTTCCCTGTCCTTAGAGAGACGCACAAGTCATTCACTCAAAGCAGCAGCAGCAGCAGCAGTAGTCTCCTTCAGCCAACAAGACTACTTCTTCGGGCCACGAGGGCCAACTCTGCTGTGTCCATGTGTTCTTTCCTGCAGGGCCCTCTGTGAATCTCCTCCTCTTCTTAGGTCCCATCGGTGACGCTGCCACTTCCGGTGGGGCAGCACAACACAGTGCAGCTCCTCCTCTTCCTAAGCCCCATTGCTACTCTTTTTTCTAAGGCCCCACCGTGCAGGTTTACTTTACTTCCTAGGCCCAGCCAGCCATGTGTTTAGTGTATTGCCACATCCTCTCCATTTTGTGCATCTGCAGAGCCCAAAGAGTGAACCTTAGGATTGTCAATTTCTTGTACAATTTCATTTGAACATAGTCCATTTATGCTCCAACTCCAGCTGCTCTATTTCGCCAATCAACTGGAGCTGTTCCTGCTGAGAATTTGTTTAATCTGATGATCTTGCCCCACAGCACAGACTTAAGAGTTGCCATCTCAAAGAAGGGTCATGTTCTCATGGACTATGATGTTGCTGAAAGTCCTTGACCTCTGCAAGAATTAGATCAACAAAGGTCTGCTTACCCACAGCCAAGAGGGCAATGGCCGCTTTCCCAGGGCCACTGACAAGGAAACTGGAAAATGATCTGACAGTTGTCAGGATAGGATGTCAAATCGGGAAACCATATCCAAGAGTAATTCTGAACAAAGGAAAAAATCAATACAGCCACACGATTGAGGTCTAGAGGAAAGAATGGTACAGTCTCTGGAAGAGGGTCTATATGCCTCCAAATATCACACAACTTGTACATACCAATCATTGTCAACAGAGACCCCAGGAGATTTTGCGTGAAATAGAAGAAGTAGAGCAATCCTTCAGTGGGCAGAGAAAGGTGTTCTTATCTCCTCCAGTTCTGAAAGTAAGACTGAATATTTCTCCAGCAGACTTGCGAGCATGATATAGAAAGAAATAGAGTCAGGACTATGCACATTAATAATCACAAATTTAAATGAGTAAAGACTGCAATGTAAAATAATGAACCTCCCTTCAGGGTCTCTCTGGAAGCGACTTGTGCACCAGAATGCATAACCCCCCCATCTCTGAGAGTTATAATGGGCTGACCAAACCTGCCCAATCCAGTCATATTTCAATGTATCATGTTCCAGTTTGGAAAGGTGAATCTCTTGTAACAGCACAATCTGTGATTTGGAAGCTTTAAAATATTTTAACACCACTTCCTCTTCATTGAGTGAGATACCACCTTGATTAATATCACTAGTCATAACGGAGGGAGAGAGACATGCCAAGCCTGTCCAGGAACCTACCTGCCCAGATAAGAGAAAGAAAAAGAAAACAATTGGCCTGTGCATAGACAAAACCTATTTCTGTCACCAACTACCATATAAACTAACAATTCTGATGTGCACACAACAGTTTTTTGTGTAACCCAAAAACCACATTCCTGCCCTCCCACATATAACTCTCCAACCCAATACCTTCCCCATAACAACTTAAACCTCCCCCCCCCCATAGATTCAAACTAAACTAAAAGAGGTAAGCACAGGTAAGAAAATAAAAAAGCCAGGATGGAAAACAGATCCTACTGGCACCCCCCCCCCCCCCCCCCCGAACAAAGGAGCGTAATTTAGGATTTGAGACCCAACAGCTGCCAATAATAGTCAAAGCAGAAATCTAAACCCCCCTCCCAATTTCCCTAAAACCCCTCCAACAACATTCCAAATTAACCCCAACACAAAACCCAAACCATCACAAGCCCAAATCACATAACCACCCAACTGCCCACCCCACCCTCCACCTTGAACATTCCTACACCGCAAACAACTGAAAGAAAAAAAATAAGGAAAAAAACCCCCACCATCGTATGAAATGTGAATCTGTGCGCTGCATTTCAGCTAGGATCCAAGATAAGCAGTTAGTCACTTTTATAAATACAGTACTAAACTAACATAACAGTAAATCCTAGTGGACTTTGAGAATGGAAATTCCTTAACCATTTCTAGGCTCCAAGGGAATTTAACTTTTGACTAGTGGAATTCCAAGAGCAAAATTTGAACTGATTAATTCCATTAATCTTAATTGTGTTTAGATTTTTTTTCATTTGGTTTTTCTTGGCAGAAGTACAATAGAAGCATTAACTGTTCTGAGGGCCCTTTAAGGAATGGCATTGAGAGGTATTCTTGCAATTTCCAGTGGCTTTCTCCCTAAACAGCTTTATTTCTGCTTTGTTAATTAGTTCTTGGGGAAAAGAACAAGAAAGAGACACAGAAAGAGAGGAGAGAGTTACCAAAAATGGAATACTGTAGGAAAAGTGCAACGTGTTTAACTTATTAGAAATGCCATAATGTTATGGTTGATAAGGGTATTGGCGAAATTGTCAAAAAGCATAGCCCTCTGCTTTTCTGTTGTTACAGAACCACTTCAGTGAATTATTGCACTTTGCCAGTCAGAAACTTGTCACTGGATGAAAAATCAACGAGCAGCAAGGCTTTAGGTTAACCTAAGTGGAGTACAGATAGGAAGCCTCCCAGCCTCATGCTGGCAGCCCTGAGAAAGGAGGAGGACGAGCTAAAAGCAGGGACTACTGGTGCCCCTTTCAATTTTTCTAGGCATATGCCTATGACTCTGTGCTAAAACCTCCCTCCCTATCGGCCCATATAAACATACAGAACCAATCCAGAGCACGCAATTTAACGTGTACAATTTACAACCAAACTATGTATAACGACTAAGATAACTATGTTAACATGCGTATGAATTTTTGAACACTATGTTAAACATCGAAACTTTGTAAACTGTTGTGGTGGCGAAACCGAATGACGATATATAAACCTCGATAGATAGATAAATAAATAAATAATACTCTTCCTAGTGGAAAGTCCGACCCTGCTGACATGAACAAAGAGACCCTGAGTGAGGCTTTGTGTAATGGGTCTCCCAAGAAGGATTCCTTTTCATCACTAAGAAATCCTTGGAAAGGATTCTGGGCGGGAGAGCCTACTTAACCTCTACTAAGCTGAACTTGTGGAATGAAGGGGGTGTAGTTAAACTATGCAAGAGCAGAAGCTGTCAGTTACTGCTTAGTGGATAGTATGGAAAATGTGGTAGCCTGAGCAGCCACTAGCTGGCATCCTGTCTGGTAAAATCATGCTATGGCCTTGGCAGTGTGTAAATGTGGGAAAAGAGTATAATAGTTTGGATGGGGAATGTCTCCTTTAAGAAGGATGGGGCGTTATGGTTTTGGGTATTTATTTGATTGTTTTATTACTAAATTGCCACTCAACCAAGATGAAGGAGTTTAATTCCATCCCAGTGTGGGTAGGAATGGGGCAGTATTTTAGGTTTGCCGATTCCATGACTGCTAGTGCTGCTTGGAATAGATCAGTATTGGTTTACCCCACACGGCTTCCCATCCAGCAACCAGTTAGTGGGCTTAAAGGTAAATTGCTGTTTGATGTAGCCAATCTTAAGGGACATTCAGTAAAAAAAAAGAAAACTAATTTCAGTTTTTAACTTTTAATGGAAAATAGGATTGATGTGTTTTGCATTACTGAATCCTGGTTGATGAAGGAGGACAATTGTATTAAATCAAATATGTCCTGTTAGATATACTAGGGAACATAAAAATGATGGGGAGGTAGTCATGATTTAATAAGATGATATTTTTGTTCAGCATGTGTCTATTACCATGCTTAATGGATGTGAGGTTGTACTTATTAGCTTGAATCATTTTGTTTTATTATTAATGTATTGTCCTCCGGATGTAGTCAGGACAAAGGTTTTTAGAAATTTTAGATTTTATTACCTCTGTGGCTGAAATATACTAATCTTATAATTCTGGGGCATTTCAATATTCACATGGACAATTTGGTAGAGTCTCACATGTAAGATATTTTTATTATGTTAAATGCTTATGATCTAATTCAAGCTCTAATGAGCCCTCACATTAGATGGTAATATTCTTGTCCTGTTAATTGTGCCTACAATATGGGTACTTTAGGGATATATTAGAGATATATAAGTGTGCAGAATGTAGGTTGATCTGATCATTATCTTATTCAATTTGGGTTAAATAAGCAATTTTTAGCTGTCATAGGGAAATGAAAGGGTAGATTAATTCAGCCTTGTATTGATGCTGAGAAATGTGCACAGCAATGGTCTGAATACCAATTGAAAGTTGATGTTACAAAATGCTGCAGCTCAGTTTCTCACTTCTAGCTCGAGCTTTGATCATATTACTCCTGTTTTGAAGCAACTATATTGGCAGCTGGTTCAATATAGGTTCTCTTTTAAAATAGTGTTACTGGTATTTAAAGTAGTATGTGAGGGGAAAACCACAGGGCCGGATTTTTAAACATACGCGCACGGGGTACATTTGTGCGTGCTACCTGGCGCACACAAATGTACACCCGATTTTATAACATGCGTGCGCAGCCGCGCGCATGTTATAAAATCCGGGGTCGGCATGCGCGAGGGGGTGCACACTAGTGCTAACTTCATGAAGGGCCCCCTAGTCTTTCTATTATCTGAAAGAGTAAATAAACGATTCACATCTACCCATTCTAGACCTCTCATGATTTTAAACACCTCTATCATATCCCCCCCTCATCCGTCTCTTCTCCAAGCTGAAAAGTCCTATCCTCTTTAGTCTTTCCTCATAGGGGAGCTGTTCCATTCCCCTTACTGCACTGCATTTTATCTTCCATCCTACCCTGCCCCAGTAAACAGGTAAAAAGCACTGTCTCTGTTTCTCTGTCTCAGTGAATGAGTGCACTGGGTCACTGACTGCAGCAATAAAGATCAGAAAAAGTCTAATGCCAATGCCTTCTTTTTAAATGTTTTTCTTCCATTTTAAGCGAGCTTCTAAATATACAACCTTTCCCTACACAATCCAGCAGAGCTAATGAAGTTTCTTTGCACATGCTCAGACTTTTCAGTGGGAGGATGTCAATGTCACTTGATCCAGTTGCAACTATAGGCTAGTTAAAAAAAAAAAAAGTTTCACCTTGATTGAACCTCTGTCCTGTCTGTTTCCCTAGGTCTCCCAACTTAGAAACTGGCCTGAATCCTATGTCTCACAGGTAAGAGTTGGTTGCTATAGTCACCTGTCAGTCCCTGCAGCTTTCTTAATACAGTAGTTTTCAATGGGCTATAAACATGATTGGGAAACATAAACAAATGAGACAATTTTTTTTTAATTTGTGGGCACCCTCCATTCATTTTGGGGGTCTGCCAAAGAAACAAAAATGGTCTCATTCATTGCATTTTACCCATTTGTTTCAAATGAATGCACATCCCTATTGGTGAGAACTTCCCCATCAAAGCAGTGCCTGAGGATGGGATCTTAATAGTCCTAAAAGCTTGCATTTTTAAATTTAGTCTCATAAATGTATCCTCTCTACCTATTTTATTGGTTATTTTTTAACTAGTTTTACCAAAAGGAATGGTGAATCCCTGGCGTTCGTTGCAATCAATTGGGAGATTAATCCTTATGTGCCTGATTTTTAACCCTGTTTTATGCACGTAAGTGGTGCTTTGACAGTTAATTAGGGGATTGTGCATGTTATAGTATGCATAAAATTATGAAGCTTGTCATGAAGTTCGGTATAGAAAATGTTAAATAAATAAAATAAATAAAAATTCTCTTTCACATGTTCTTTTACCTGCAATTGTGGTAGGCATTCTGGAGAGTGAAGCTGGGGTTGAAAAAAACATTTATGTGTATGCCTTCAATCTTTGAAAGTATGTATGTAAATGTACATGCAGAAAATTATACCTGTTTGGGAACAGGTGTAGCTTTCTGTGTGTATGTGTACGTATGTATCGGGGCAACCAACGAATAAGTCTGTTTTGAAAATTTAGGTTAAAGTCTGCAACTTTGGCTGTAAATGAGCAGTTATAAAATTACCCTCCCTATGTGAACAGAGAGAGAATGTTTGTACTAAACAAGCTGGAAATGAATCCTTTATTCTGGATAATTGTCATAACCTTAACAATACCCGTCCCAATGCTCTGAATCCAAGAAAAACCATTACAATAAAAATCTACCATCTCTTGCGCAATGAGTATTTAACCTGTAACAGTACCAAGTGGCATATGTCAATCCAGTAATACTTCAGTGACTTCCATGAAAAAGAAACAAAGGCAAAAATGAGCACTCAGAAAAATATTCTCTTCTTTTCAAAATGAGCTCTCCTCCTTTCCCTGCTCCCCTGTTCCATTTACCACTTCAGTCTAGGCTGAGCTGCTTGTAACAATGCAGAAAATGGGCCTTTCTCGTCTGTGTCTTCAGAACCTTTTCTCCCCAGGCTGCTTCCGCACAATAAAGAGCAGTTAGCAATTTCTTTGCTTTTCCATCTGCCCCTCATCTGCTACAGGGCCAAAAACCTTCAAGAAGCTATTTACTTGAAGTTGCTAACATTCTGTAAATGCCAAGTGTATATCACTTCAGTAAACAAAAATAAAACGCTGCATCGTACAGCATACGGGTGTTCCTTGCTCCCCCTCCCAACAAACTCCCCCCTCCCCCACACTCCTCTCCCCCTCCAGTCACCTGTCTTCAGACTGCACTTCTAGATCTCGTGCATTTTCACCATTTACCTTTGATGATGGCAGCTGGAGCTGGGCTGGATTGATCAGGGTCAAGGGAGCCCCAGGGTCTCACAGAGGATAAGATCGGTGGAAATGTTAAGTAGTAGTAGTAGTAGTAGATTATTTTTGATTTTACCACCCCTAAGCACTCTTGGTGCTGTTGCTCTCTTCCCATGCCTCTATTAAGATCGGACAATAGGGAGTAGAAGGTCTAAGGTACAGCCCCACTGTTTCTCGCAGCAGCTCAGGGGTAGATTCTGTGGCAAAGGATTACCCTATGCTGTACGATGCAATGGAGTCAGAGATTAAGAGTTTAGGTGGTTTTTTTAATTCTGAACTGTCTGTGCAGCTACAAATTAGCCACGGCATAAAGACAGCTTTTTTTAAACTTAAGATGCTTCATCTATTGAGAGTGTTTTTACCCCTAATATTTTTTTAGAACAGTGTTACAAGCTGTGGTTCTTAGCCTCTTGGATTGTTGTGTAGCAGGTTATATATTGGGCTGCTAGATAGGTTGTTGCATGCAATGCAGCCAATACAAAATTCAACTTCACGAGTTCTGACAGGGTTTCCAAAAACAAAGCATATAACCCCGGTCTTAAGAGATTTACATTGGCTTCCGGTATAGTGGAGAGGTAAATTTAGGTTGCTAACTGTTGTTTACAAAATTTTCACAATTTTTCATCATGTGTACTACAACACTTGATAAGATTTTATACTCCAGCATGTTCTTTGTGTTCGATGAATTCACAATTGTTAGAGATTCCATCAGTTAAGAAATGTAGGTCAGCCAGAATTAGAGGGCGTTTTCCGTGGTTGCTCCCACTGAGTGGAACAACCTCCCACTGGAAGTGAGACAGCTACAGGATATCAAAATGTTTAGAAAGTCATTGAAAGCAATATTTTATAAAGTTGCTTTTGGTAGAGGCATGTGGTTCCTTGTTTTTATTCTTTTATTTTTTTTTATAATTGCTATATACTTGAGAATTTGTATGATTATGTTTTATGTTGTTTTTATATGTCTGTTTTTACTTATTTTATGACTGTTACTTTGTAATCCACACCAAACATTTAGTGGAGGTAGCGGAATAAAAGTATTTTAAAATAAATCCCACATGGGTAGAACTGGTTTTATGAATCCTCTGCCCATGGGTCCCCCCGCGAGCAGGCACTCACCCCATGCTGCTTCTCTTCAGCCGACGCGGCAGAACGCCGCCGTCAGCCTTCCCACGCGGCTGGAGCCACGGAATTTGCGCTCCCTTGCGGCCCGGAGGCCGCCCATCGGGTCTCCCTCCATCGCGGCTGGAGCCGCGGGCCTTTTGCCGTCTTCAGCGCGGCCAGGATCGCCGCCGACGTCCTGCTCATCTTCGCGGCGCGAAGGCCGCATCCCCGGGCCGGAGTGGCGACTGGAGCTGCCCCCGGGGCTTCCTGTAGCGGCTGGAGCAGCTGCCGTCATCGGGCCTGCTCCTCAGGCCCTGCCCTACTTCCGCTGCATCTGATGTAGGTGCAGGCCACTGTCCGCGGTCCTACACAGCTCTCCTGCTTCCTTTAGGCGCTGGCGCGCGCCTCTCTGCAAGATTTAAAGGGCCAGGCACAGGAAGTGTGCTGGCCCCACCTAGGGAGTTGACTTCCTGTACCAGCCCTATAAAAGGGCTGCTCCGTCAGTCAGTCTTGGCCTTGCATCGGAGTTGCTTCACTCTGGAGGCTCCTGCCTTCCAGAGCTCCATCAGGTCTTCTTCGTCTTCTCCATGGAGTTCTTGTTGTCACACCATGTCAAGTTATGTCTTCGTTGCCTGAAGTCCCTGTTCAGGTGTTCTGGTGTCTCGCTTTGATCCTCCGTTTCTTGATGTTCCAGGTTCCTTGATGTCCTGCTCCTGTGTCTTTGTCTTCAGCGCTCTTGAGCCTTCTGGTACCTGTTAGGCCGAGGGTCCCTCGGATGATGTCTTGCCCGAGCGTGGACTAGCCTACAGGTGGACTGGTGTCCTGTGCTCCTGAGTCGTCATGTCCTGCCAGCCGTTGGTGGAGCTTCGGACGACATTGGCTCCGTCGTTGGAGTTCTGCTTCGACTGGATCCTTCCCTGTGCTTGTCCCGCTCCCAGCGTGGTCCATGACCAGCCTCCTCGGGCTGTGTAGGGCGCGCAGTGAGACTCAGTCCCGCGGGTGGGCTGAGTACGGTGCCCTGAGAGACAGTGCCAATGTGCTTCCGCCCAGCTTCTCGTCTCGTCTGGACTTCGTCAGTTCCTCGTCTCATCCTGGATGCCGTTGCATCACTCTTGGTATCATGTCTTGTTCCTGATGTCGTCGCATCGACCCTGGTCCAGGATGCCGTCGCATCGACCACTGGTCCGTGATGTCTTCGCATCAGCTTTGGTGTCAAGTCTTCGTCCGCGATGCCGTTGCATCGATCCTGGTATCATGTCTTCATCCGCGATGCCGTTGCATCAATCCTGCTGTCATGTCTTTGTGTCAAGGCCCGTCTGCCCTCGTCCTCAGGCCAGGCCTGCTGCTCCATGCTGTTTCATGCAGCAGGTCCGAAAGGGCTCGGAATGGTCGGAGGACCATTCACATTCCAACATCATCCTGTTGTTGGCCTTGGGAGCTTGCAGGCCTGGCAGAGGGTAAGACTGTCAGCCATGGTGGAACACGCCGTCAACCCTCGGTTCGGTCCTGGATCCGTCTGGGGTCGGGCTGAGGCCCAAGGGCACACTAAAACAACCCTTCTCAACAACTGGAGAAATACGATATGAGTATTTGTGCAACGGAAGAATGAAAATCCTGGTGTCCCTTTGATGCCACAGAGCGAGAAGTAGAGAAGTGAGGACTAGAGAAGACTAAGAGAAAAACTATGAAAACTATGACATCATTATGATATTGGGAAGTAATTTGAGATAGATATCTTTCCTATTCCCATTGGAGGATCTGGAGAGCAAAGTATAAACTGAGGAGAAGTAAAAGAGCTAAATTACTCAAGGACTTGGATGATCTGATGGGAGACCTAGTTGTTGGAGAAGTAAGGTCACAAATTTATTGCAACTCAGCTTGTGATAATCAGGTGAACTGTTTTCACTTTTGAGTTTGTAAAGAAGTTATCAATTCACTTTTGCAACCCATCAGTAAAATTGAGTTGCAACCCACAGTCTGGTTATTGTTGCTACTAAGTAAAGGGATCCTCAGTGTTGTTTTCAGGGTGGGTGAATTGAGATTGGGTTGTGAATAACACAATAGGGCCTTGAAGCTGAAGCTTCTCCAAGCCACAGGGGATACTGGATTTTCAGAGTGCCATGCTATCCCGGCAAGAATTGTGCTAGCAGGGTCCAACACTTGAGATGTGAGCTTCTGGGGACTTTATCAGGGTTTCCTCGTACAGGGGTTACATAAATAAATAAAAAAGAGGCCTACCCAAGGTCACAGAGAAAGGTGGTGACAGAGGAAAGATCAACTTATCTTCCAGGTATTCTTACAATTTAGGGTTTAGCAACTGCACTGGGTGTCCCAGTAAAATGCAGCATTGTATTTCCGGAATGAGATGTTTAGTCAATCCATTCTGCAAACTTATGTTAGACATTTTTGGAACTCATAAAAACCTGATTTGATTTTCATCTGAATGTTTTCAAACATGTGGATAGATTTGTTACATGAGTATACATGCAGGTAATGCCATGAATATATATCAAAATAAATGACATGGAATGAGACAACCTAAAAATTTCAGTCAGAATGAGTTAGAAAGTAATCAGCTGAGTAGCAACAAGCACCCTTCCTCTGAAGATCTAAATTCCTTCTGACTGGGTAACATCTGACTGTATTCCTCTATTCTTTGGGATCCTACCAGGTACTTGTAAGCTGAATTAGCCACTGTTGGAGACAGGATGCTGGGCTTGATGGATCTTTTGTCTGACCCAGTATGGCTGTTCTTATGTTTACCTTCCTGATAATGTGCACATTATCGAGCAGATTTTAAATGCCCGGCGTCCGTAAATTCCAGCCTTTACACACGTGGCCGGGCCTTACTCACGCCGGGCAAATTTTCCAAGAGGCCTGGCCACGTGCATAAAGGCCGGTAGGCGCTCAAGTGCCAGGCCTCTTGGAAGGGGCGGGCCAGGGGCATGTTCTGGGCAGGGAGGGGCGGGCCGGAACAGCGCCATTGTTCGCTTTCCTGGAGCCTCACTGTCTTTGCACGCGGGAATTTCCCAAGTTCTCCCCCCCCCCCCCTTGCGCGCGCCGCCCTCACATTCACGTGCATGTTCTAAAATCGGTACGTCCATGTGTGTGCCAGGAAGCGCACGCACATGGATGTGCAAGCACTTCTTTTAAAATCTACCCCTTTAATTTTAGCAGTGTCTATCTATCTGTCTATATGTGTATCATACATTACTTAGTTTTTCACTGCAGTGAAGAATAAAACTTGGAGGGAGTGGGGGAGGGGCAAAAGAAAGGATGGAGTGGAACAAGCAGAAGAAAAACATATTACTTCAATGGTACTTAAAATGTTTATAACCCAGTAGGTTGTCCATTTAGAGCAATTTTTCATTTTTAATATATATGTGACAGCAGAACCTTCAGTTAATCTAATAATATTTTTGATTGTGCTCTGAAGTTTTTAAAAGAGTACATTAAACCTCCTCCTTCATTTATAGAAGCTTGCATGGAAATATTTCCTTTGATTTAGCTGGCTTTAAGGAGAGTAAAAAAAAAAAAAAGAAGTCAGGGAATGTGCATCTTCAATATTAATTTGAAGCTGTTTTGGATTAGACCATGCAACACTGTTAATAGCTCTTCCAGTTCAGCAGTCTGGCTGGCAATTCAGAAAGCAGGGATTTTAAATACTTCACTATTTTATAATCGGACACAGGACATAGCCATGTAGTAAAACTTTCTGCCAACTATTGAAATACAGATTTTATTTGCGATGCTAGGCCTTTGCCAATGGATAACACTGCCAGCATGCATCATTGCAGACCAGAGTATGGCATTCATTTTCTTTTTTTAAAATAACAACTCTTGCTTAAAAATAAAAGGTGGCTTATTGTCCAGCCTGGCGAAAATGTCTGTTTAGTTGCTTAATAAAATTTAGACCCAAGTATTTCTGCTTCTATCTGATCTATGAGAACAGATACCTACTGGAGCAGAGTTGATCCATTCAGCGTTGTTAGAAATATTGGTAAGCCTACAGACAATGAAAACTAGCTCATGATTTAAGGAAGGATATGGGTGGCTGCATCATCTTCTTCATGGCGCCCTATGCCTGCCTTAGCACAGCTTGGATACCCAAAAAAGCAGCCCTGAAAGTGTGATAAAACCATGGTCTCTGTTCTTCTTTTGCTGGCACACAACATATACAATCAGGCGCAACAGGGAGCCCATCTTTCAGACACATTAATCATGCAACACTTAAGCCTTAGTTATCCCATTTTCATCTGGCTGGATAATAAGGAGTAGATTTTCAAAACTAGTGCTACCCGGCGCGCACACATGGACGCCTAGTTTTATAACATGTGCGTGCAGGTGCGCGCATGTTATAAAATCGGGGGCCGGCGCGCGCAAGGGGGTGCACATTTGTGCAACCTGAATGTGCCGACGCCCGCGGCCTTCCCCAGTTCCCTCCCAGTCCGCTCCAATTTAGGAGCGGCTTGGGAGGGAACTTCCCTACCCCCTAATCTAACCTTCCCGGCCCCTAGCCCTATTCTAAACCCCCCCAAAATGGTTATCCTATCTTTTGCGCCTCTAGCCCCGCCCCTCCCCTTTCCCGAAGCCCTGGGACTTACGCGCATAGGCCTTTTAAAATCTGGCCCTAAGTGATTTTCACTATCTAGTTGGGAGATTGTCACCTTTAATTTTAGAGTTATTATTTCCTTTTGAGGGAACATAACACTATGTTACATGCCTTCTGGGAACATTTCAACCGTCTTTGAATCAGCTCTGACTATCAAGAGAAGATTGTCTTATTTTTTGGGAATTGATGACTGACAAGGAAGAAACATGATTTTGTTGATCCTTGTGCGTTATTCCTTGGTATCTAAATACTCAATTAAAGATTTTAAATGCATTGTATTTCTCTTGCAGCATCAACCCTTTCAAGCAGATAAAAAAATATTTTTACAGGCAGTACAAATAATTCTACAGCAAGAAAGTGAAAACAGATAAAATAATATTCCAATGGCTGGGAAAAAAAAAATACTTGGTCCCCAAAACACTTTATTTAGAGTAGCACTTAGCAAAAATAGCGTGGTAGAGGTATGAAAGGGAAAGTTTGCATTCCCTTTCATGTCTTTGTTTGACATGTGAGGAAGAATCATGAGGTGTCTAGTATTATTAACTTCTAAACACCTCCCAAATCAGCAGGAAATCACAAACATTTTTCGCCCTCCGTTGGTCTATGTAATGACCCGGCCAAAAGCCCTTTCCTTCGAGAGATGAAAAGGGGATGAGGCCAAAGCTAAAAAGGAAGGAAAGACAGATTTAAGAGGAGGGGGAAGCAAAGCCTGCTAAATAAAGGAGAAATATGATTAACCTGCTCCCCTGGCTCAGCCCTACAGCTGGTTCTGGGTATTTAATAAACAGGTTGACACTCTGTGTTCCCCTTATTAAGTGATCGCTAGGGCTGCAGCGATTATAAATCAAGGCCTGGGTTATCAAGGCCTCTGATCTTGAACTGTACCAGGGCGCCCAGCAGTCTGCCATAATGAGGTCTAAAATGTGCAAGCTGTAAAGAATGAACTGGCCGCAGCCCACTAATACATTCAGGCAGACATGGACATTTATTCATACAGTACAAAAAAGCACTATAGCCATATATCACTTCTTACATGTGAGTGGAAAACATTAACTTTATATATATGTAAAATGAAAGATATAACCGCAATATATATTCTTGCATAATTTTAAAGAACAGGTCTATTTTACTATATATGCCTCCACATTTCATCAAGTGTGTATAGCATATATTGCCTATAGTATGTCAACAAAGCAGAGGTCATAAAGCATAAAGAGAAGCCATTGATCCAAAATATATACAAACATATTTTAAACAACAAAAACAATCAAAGAAAATAAATCAACACCAATGCTACCCTCATGGAAAAATGTTAGAACAAGTGAAACACAAATGAAAAGCAAGTATAAAACATGGCGCCTTCATACTTCAACCTCCCACCACACCACAAAAAAGGTGTATGTAAGCAGTAGGTTTTAAATAACTTCATGTTTATGGGTAGATTTAAAAATGTGCGGGTGGTGCGTGCAAGGGGGGGGTTAAAATTTAGCAAATTCACGCAGCAACGAGATCGGCCCCCCCCCCCCCCCCAGTTCCCTCCTACACTCCAACTTAGGGCTGGGACAGCGAGGATTGGCGTTGTCCCTGCCCGCCCCGCTTCGCCTTCTGGCCCGCCCATCCCCGCCCCTCTGGCCCACCCATTTGTCAGGGTCCGGCACTTATGCTCATATGGCCACTTATACATGTAGTTGGGCCCTTTTTAAAATGAACGCAGGGCCCGGCCAGACATGTAAGTGGCGATTTCTACACACGTGGTCGATATAAAATACGGCCGTTAATCATTAGGCACCAAAAAAATATTTATACCAAAACATAAGGGGTAGATTTTAAGACCTGCGCGCGGGTGTTCAGGCGCGCGCAGGTTATAAAATCAAGGGTTGGCGTGCACAAGGGGGTGCACAATTGTGCACCTTGCGTGCGCCGAGCCATACTGCCTTCTCCGTTCCCTCCCCCTTAACTAACCTTCCCACCCCTTCCCTTAATCTTCCCCCCCCCAGCCCTACTCTAGCCCCCACCCCAATTTCTTATCTTGTTTTTTACACCTGCCGGTAGCCTGCCGGCACACAATCCTCTGACATAGCCGCAAATGGCCGCTGTGTCAGAGGCCTCTGGCCCTGCCCCGCCCCACCCCACGCCCGGACTGCCCCTTTTTGCAAGCCCGAGGACTTACACGCGTCCCGGGCCTTTATGCGCGTCACCGGGCCTTTTTAAAATAGGCCCGGCTTGCTTAACCCCCGATACGCACGAAAATCCAGCCCTAAATGAATAGCTCAGCTCATAGTTGTGTCTCCAAAAACACAGTGAACATATGATGAAAACATTTCCTTAAAAACACAGATTGATACATCCCTTACAGCAATAAATCAAAACATACGATTTTCCCTCAACATGACTACAGTTTGCAGTAGCTTTATGAAGGGAATCAAACAAGACTGTGTTGAAATCCAAAGTACTATTGAGATGTCTCTGTAATCACAGAATTATACATATATGTGACTATATGAATCCTCTTCTCCCAAGAGCAACATATATGACCAATATTGCCCCTCTTCCTCCCCCCCCCCCCCCCCACCAGGGACAAACTACTACATCTAAGATATAAAATGTTAAGTCCTCTTCCTAATGTGAAATTGCAGCCAATGAGTGATCAATGGAGCCTATTGATACAGTTCCATATACAACTCAGATGTTCACCAATTCTAATTTTCATCTTGCATTTAGGGGTAGATTTTTAAAGTTATGCGCGGGCGTAGATTTGTTCGCGCAACCCAGCACGAACAAATCTATGCCCGATTTTATAACATGCGCGCACTGCCACGCGCATGTTATAAAATCCAGGGTCAGCGCGCGCAGGGGGGTGCACAATTGTACAACCTGCACACGCCGAGCCGAGCAGCCTGCCTCCGTTCCCTCCCCACCTTCCCCTCACTTCCCCTACCTAACCCACCCCCCAGCCCTAACTAAATCCCCCCCTACCTTTGTTCAGAAAGTTACGCCTGCCTGAGGCAGGCGTAACTTGCGTGCGCCGGCCAGCTGCCGGCGTGCCATTCCCCGGCCCGGGGGTTGGTTCGGAGGCGCCGGCACCGCCCCCGACACGCGTCCCGGGGCTTTGCACGCGCCAGCAGCCTATGCAACATAGGCGCAGCGGCATGCAAGTCCCCTGCGCGCGTAAATCCGGCTGGATTTACACGCGCAGAGCTTTTAAAATCTGCCCCTTAGTGATCCCAATATATACAAGTTTACAAGGACATTTAATCAAATAAACTACTTGAGTGGTATTACAGTCTGAAAAAACTTGAGAGTATGTGAAATCAGCAAAAATTGATGCAGTTTTAATTGGGTTTGCTTCAACTAAATTACTTGTAATATCCTTGTGTGTCCTGTAGCAGAGAAGCGCCTTACCAAAGTCAGATAATATATACAGTCTCCCAAATGTTTTTTCACACAGAACAATTGCCACATTGATGATATTCAAATATCGCAGGAATAGAGGTAGAGTAGGTTTATAGAAGGCCATCTCTCAAGTTTCTGACATGACAAAATGCAAAATGTGGCTCTTTCTGAAATGCCTCATTCTGAGTCAAAAGGTAGCAATGTTTCAAAATAATCTGCCAAAAAATATAAGATCTATTACAAAATGGGAAAACACATACTAAAGTAGAGCAGATAGTGCCCTCTTGAATGCTTTCTTGATCACTTGATAGGAGTAACCTCTTTCTAAAAATTGAGTAACCATATCTTGAGCACAAATTTTA
The DNA here is from genome assembly GCF_901001135.1 of Rhinatrema bivittatum. Taxonomy (NCBI): domain Eukaryota; kingdom Metazoa; phylum Chordata; class Amphibia; order Gymnophiona; family Rhinatrematidae; genus Rhinatrema; species Rhinatrema bivittatum. The sequence continues at coordinate 61,257,117 of NC_042625.1, read as the reverse complement.
AACTCCAAGACAGTAGAACATAAATGTCACAGTCGTAAATATGTGTTCATTCTGCTGATTTAACCATACCAGAAATTCCTGAAAGAAACAGAAACATACAAATGTTGGCAGAAAAGGACACATAGTCCATCCAGTCTGCCCAGCAAGCTTATGGTAGTATCTGTCGCACCGTGCCAGATATCCCCTTGCTTATCAGTTCCCCAAACCGTAAAAGTCAGGGCCCTTGTTGATTACTGTCTGAATTCAATTCCCTGTAACTCCTTGCTGTTGGAGCAGAGCAATGATGGAGTTGCGTTAACTGTAGGTAGGCTTATTGGTTAAGGGTAGTAGCCCCACATCAGCAAGTTACCCCCATCTTTGTTTCCCCAGACTGTAAAAGTTGGGGCCCTCAGTTGCTGTCTGAATCTCATTCCCCCTTTTCCCCCTGCCATTGAAGCAGAGAGCACTGATGGGGCTGCATTAACAGTATGTAGGCTTATTGGTTAATGGTAGTAACCACCACAACAGCAGGTTACCCCCATGCAGTCTTTTCTTCATTTCCATCCTCTAGTTTTAGGGATCCACTGTGTTTATCCCATGCCCCTTTGAATTCATTCACTGTTTTCATCTTCACTACCCCCTCATGAAGGAAGTGTCCACCACCCTTTCTGTGAAGAAATATTTCCTGACATTGGTTCTAAGTCATCCTCCCTGAAGTTTCATTTTGTAACCCCCTAGTTCTACTGATTTATTTTCACTGGAAAAGGTTTGACAATTGCGCATTATTAAAACCTTTCAAGTATCTGAAGATCTGTTTCATATCTCCCTTGCACCTCCTCTCTTCCAGGGTGTACATATTCAGATCCTTCAGCCTCTCCTCATAGGTATTCTGATACAGATCCCACTCCATTTTGGTCACTCTTCTCTGGACTGCCTCCATCCTGTCTTTATCCCCCTTCAGATCGGACTCCAGAACTGAACACAGTATTCCAAATGAGGCCTCACCAAGGACCTGTACAAGGGGATTATCACCTCCTTTTGCTTACTGGTTATTCCTCTCTCTATACAGTCCAGCATTCTTCTGGCTTTAACTATTGACTTGTCATATTGTTTTGCCATAGTCAGATCTCCAGCCACTGTTATCCCAAGATCTCTCTTCTGGTCCATATATATCAGTCTTACATCCCACATTACATATGGCTCTTTTGGATTACCACACCCCAGATGATTGGCATTGAAACCCAGCTGCCAAATCTTCGACCACTCTTTCAGCTTTATTAAATCACTTTTCAATCTCTCTACTCCTTCAGGCATATCCACTCTATTGCAGATCTTAGTATCAGCTGCAAACAAGCAAATTTTACCTTCTATCCCTTCCACAATGCCCTGAACCCATCTAAATGTATCATGAATGAATCATTTCCATATCTTGACATATGGCCAAAAAGGAGAATTATACACACAAGATTGTTCAAAATGGGCAACCTATAACAAGCCACCAATGGCACCATTCTTGCACCCAAATTGGTGCCTTTCACCTGTTGATAATATTCACTCATAAATATGAAAAGTAGTTATTAGTCAATGCCAATTCAGTGATTTTCCCCAAAAAATGAATTTTATCTTCATGGAGATCATAAGCTTACAGATTCGATACTACAATCCCAACTGCTTCATGTTGTGGTATATTTGTATACAGAAATGTAGTATCAAGAGTAATTAACAGCCAGCCTTGTTGGAAGTCTTTAATACTATATAAAAGATTAATCAAATTTGAAGAGTCCTTAATATACAATATAATCTTTGGGATTAAAGGATGCAAATATTTAGCTATATATAGATCAAATCTTCAATATGATCACATGCCTGCCACTGTGGATCAACGAGGGAGATGTTGGAAAGATTGATGAATTATAGGGACAAAATAAATAACTGGAACATGGTTTGTACAAAAAATCAAATTCCTTCACAGTGATAAAATGAGACACGGGCATATGACAACAGCCCTTTAACAAGTTGCTGAGCATTCAAAGTGAGATCATTCGGAAGTTTCTTATAAAACTGTGGATCAGATAACTGACGCAAAGCTTCATGTATGTATTTCTGCTGGTCTTGAATAAAGGATGCATCTCCCCCTTTATCTGCAGGTTTTGTTACCATAGACCTGTCCAGTGACAATGAACGATATGCCTGTTTCTACATTAAAACAAATTATAAAAATGGCATTGGTTGCCTGCTTCGAAGATTTTCAAATCACAATGGACTACTTGTTCAAAAGCTGTTATAATTGGGTCAACAGGACTGGGGGCATCCATCGTGAGATTTGAGAGAGGAAAGACAATGGGAAAGGGAGAATCTGGGACATCTGGAGAACTGTGGGTAAAATGCAACAAACAAAAAGATTATCAGGTTCCAAAAATCAACATAAACAATTCTCACCCAAACCAATATACACTGCCCAAACACATCATCAGCATTAGCTAACCACCATTTCTGAATGCCTGATTGAGCACAATTTTGGAGGTAACTCGTTTCCCTGAAGTAAGCGTTAATCCGTTGAAACATAGGCCTGTGTCGGATGGGTGATATGTCCTGGGCACAGCTTTTCTGAATGTAGTCTGTGGCGAAACAGCCAATTCTTTCAAGCTAAGTATAGAGTAGATGATTTTTTTACATGATATGTTATTGACAATAAAATTTTGGGGGATTTCTAAAAATTGTTTCGAACCCGCAAATGACTGAAAAATGTGGTGCTGTTTCTGATACCATTTGAAGCCCATTGCATGGCAAGAGACGGTAGATTACATTGTTGCACTTTGATATATCTGATGCTGTGTTTGGGTAGTGTAGTATATTGGTTTGGGTGAGAATTATTTTAGAAATGTGTTTATGTTGATTTTTGGACCCTGATATTTTTTTTGTTTGTTGCATTTTGCATGGGGGTTCTTGCTCTTTTTTTTTTTTATCTTTGGTTATCTGAACTGTGAGTAAAACCATCTTACAACTTATTGAGGACACCCACTTGGAGTATTTGTCCCTAGGGAAAGAGAGAAATTTTTGATTCTCTGTGCATAGATTTAGTTGCCTACTTTTGCCAGATTTGGAAGGTGTTTTCTTGCCCACACAAGGGAGTCCCTGTCGACTTGGGAACCTCAATTGTCCAAGCCCTGTAGGGTTGAAGTTTCCTCTGCATGAGACCCATGCACAGCTAGAGGCAAGGGCTGTGAACATTAAAGATCATCTGTGGTGCTGAGGACTGTGTTAATTGTGCCATACACTCATCTGATTTACCTTCAGTAAATTTTAATTTTGGACATTCAAATCTGGGTCATCAATGTTTTATTGGCACTTGCTACACTCACGGTGGGAAGGAAAGCATTACCTTTCTCAGGGCAAAAGATATCAAGGCACCCCTGGCACTTTAGGCCCTGAAGGGAGATTCCTTTTCCCCCACCAACGAAGGACTCGGGCCCTGGGAGAAAGAGACTTCTGCAAAGTCCAGCCTGTGTGATCCAGCCCCAAGAAGTACAAATTACTTTATGGCGTCATCAGTGTTAAGTCAGTACCAGGAGATAGAGTTACATTTAGAATCAGTAGTAATTCCACAGGACTGGAGAGGGGCAAATGTGTTTCCTATTCATAAAAGTGGAAGTAAGGAGGAGACTGGGAACTATAAGCTGGTTAGTCTGACCTCTGTGGTGAGCAAATTAATAGAATTGCTGCTAAAACAGAGGACAGTGCAGTTTCGGGAATCCAATGGATTGCATGATCTGAGGCAGCACAGCTTTATTAAAGGTAAATCTTGTCAAACAAATCTGATCAGTTTCTTTGGGTGACCAAAGTTGAATCAAGGGAGAGCGCTAGGTGTAGTGTACTTGTATTTCAGTAAGGCCTTTGACATGGTTCCGCACAGAAGACTTACTAATGAATTGAGTGCCCTTGGTAAGGAACCTAGAGTGACAGAGTGGGTTAGAAATTGGTTGAGTGGGAGGTGACAAAGGGTAGTAGTAAATAGAGTTTACTCTGAGGAAGAGGGGCGTTACTAATGGTGTGTCTCAGAGTTCAGTCCTGGACCGGTTCTTTTTAACATTTTTGTGAACTACATAGCAGAAGGATTGTCAGAAAAGATTTGTCTTTTTGCCAATTATACTAAATTCTGCAATAGGGTAGACAGTCAAGAAGGTGTGGAACATGAGGAGGGATCTAGCAAAGCTTGAGGAAAGGTCTAAAGAATGACACCTAAGATTTAATGCTAAAAAAAGCAGATTAATGCATTTAGGATGCAAAAACCCAAAAGAGAGGTACAGTATTGGAGACAAAATTCTTCTAAGTACCAAAAAAGAGTAGAATCTGAGGGTGATTGCATCTGATGATCTTAAGGTGGCCAAACAGGTGGATAAAGTGACAACAAAAGCCAGTAAGATGCCTAACTGCATAGGAAGAGGAATGGTTAGTAGAAAAAAGGGAGGCAAGACCTCATTTGGAATACTGTGTACAATTCTGGAGACCACATCTTCAAAAGGATATAAATCCATTGGAATCGAACCAGAGAGTGGCTACTAAAATTATCAGTGGTCTTCATTCTAAATAAGAGGATAGACTTAAAGATCTAAACATGTACACCCTAGAGGAAAAGCAAGATAGGATAGACATAATAGAGACATTTAAACAGCGGCGTACTGGGATGAGGGGAAGGAGGCTCAATGCCCCCAGGCACAGGGCCATAGGGGGGTGCTGATGGACGATATAGGGAGACCTGTGCAGCCGCTGATAGACTCCATCCCACTGGTGGCCAAAAAGCAAGGAGAGAGACCATGTATTCACCAATGGACCCCATCCAATTGGTGGCTGAAAACCAAGGAGAGAGGCTGTGTGGCCGCCAGTAGACCTCATCCAACCAGTGGCTTAGCAGAAAAGTATGCCTTTCTCATCATCTGTGCTAGCCCTGCAATATTAAAATCTTCTCTATGCTGATTTTGCGATGCATGAGATCAACATGGAAGAAGTGCTAGCCCCGTGAATTTTTAATATCACGGGGCCTGCACAGAGGAAGCAGCAGGGCTTCAATATCAGTGATTGGCTTGGCTTCTCCCCAAAGGCATGTGGCAGCAAAGGACTGAGAGAAGCTCTGATGCTGCTGGAAAAAGAAAGAGAGGGGGGCCTGCCTTCAGTGAATGTATGTGTGTGAAAGATGGATGCCTGCCAGGAAGTCTGTCTATGTGTGTGAGAATGAATGGGTGCCTGCCTAGGGATCTATCTGTGTGGAAATATATGTGTATGTGTTTGTGTGTGAGAGAGAGAACGGGTGGCTGCCTAGGGTTCTGTTTGTATGTGTGTGAGAATGAATGGGTGCCTGCCTGCGGATCTGTGTATGGGTGTGAGAATGAATGAAGCATGCCTGGGGGTCTGTGTGTGTGGGAGTGAATGAATGGGAGCTTGCCTGGGGTCTGTGTGTAAGAGAATGAATGGGAGCTTGCCTGTGTGAGAGAGAACCAGTGAGAGGGAATGAATGTGTGTGTGTGTGTGTTTGAGGGAGCCAGTGAGAGTGCATGTGTGTCTCTGTATGCGAAAGAGCCAGTGAGAGTGATTATGTGTGTGTGTGTGTGTGAGGGAACCAGTGAGAGTATTAGTGGTATGGGATAGTTTATGTGGAAGTTATTTTGATGGCGCACATAAAGGGTTAATTTAGCTTCTTATGAGAAATACAGCTATGTTGATTCATAGTTGTAGGTGCAGCTTTGTGCTTGAGTTCACTGAAAAACTTACTGTGTTGCAGTCCTCCCTTTACTGCCCTCCCTTCTCCTAGTGTGATAGAAAGCAGTCTGGAACACTTCAAGGTCACAGACAGAGAAATGCAAACTACAAGATAGAGGCATTTCCTAGTCAGAGAATAAGAACACCACTTAGAAGTGAACGCAAACAAGCTAGCAGTTAGGGAGTTAAAACCTTGTCCTTGTTGCTCAGTGAAGAGTAGTACTAGCAGCTCTGCTGGTGCTGAGCTGGAAAACACCTGGCTTCAGCCCAGATTTAGCTGGGGAAGATTATTTACCCTGCTCATTTGAATTTGTATATCTTGTTTTCGCTAAAAAAAAAATAAAAAATGGGTGAAATTGCCCTTTTTACGCTCATCACTACTACTGGTGGATTCAAACATTGAGTCTTGCATTGCCCAGAAACCGAGCTTTAAAACTCCTCTGACTAGCCTAGGTTTTATGTTACACGACTTACAAGCCGTCCATAACAGAAGTAAAGTTATGCAGCCGGGGTCCCCTGCGTGCACTTGTGCATTTAAACACTTACACACAGACTTCATGGTGCAGTTCCGGCCCACCCATGTCCCGCCCATGCCATGTCAGACCACGCCCCTTTTGGTGAAAAAAAATTTTATGCGCATACCTGCAGAGGTTTTAAAATCCAAGTGGCGTGCGCCGGGTGGAGTCACACGAGTATCTTTTGGCTTTGGCGCACTTAGGACTTTTAAAATTGACCAGATAATTATTAAGCCCACCTATCTTGGTGCCAAAAAACAGGAATGCTGTTTAGACCAAATTAAGTGACAGTTCTGTATAGACTACAATGGAAAATAAGACATCTCCCTGATGCAGATGTGTATATCGAAACACAGACCCATGTCGGGGTTTCTTTGATTGTATATGGAGTCCTTCATACAAATTCATTAGTATAAGATTAGTACCAGTTTATGTGCAAAAAGTAAAAATTCTAAAAAATGCAAAGATCTGACCTATGATTCTTGATAACAACTCTAAAAGCATATGCATGCTGGTAGAGCCAATTATGAGGTCTTGATGAAATGTCAAGCTCATGGAGATAATGTTGGTTATTTAAAAAAATTCAGCATAACATTATAACCATAATAATAGCAAAAACCAAATTGTAGCAACTGTAAGGGACCTTGGCATCACCTTAGACTCTGAGCTCAATCTAAAAACCTTCATCAATACAATTATAAAAGAGGGCTACTTCAAACTACAAGTCCTCAAAAAAATCAAACCCCTTCTATCCGCTCAAGACTACCGGTCAATACACCAGGCCCTCATCCTATCTAAACTCGACTATCGTAACTCCATTCTCCTCGGACTCCCAGCCTCCACCCTCAAACCACTCCAGCTACTGCAAAATGCGACAGCCAGATCCCTCACACAAACAGCAAGCGCTCCACACACATCACCCCTATACTAAAAGACCTCCACTGGCTCCCCATAACCCACAGAATTCATTACAAAGCCCTTACCCTCATGCACAAATCCATCAACAACGAAAAGACAGACTGGCTAAAGGACACCCTGCATCCACACACCTCTCAAAGAAACCTGTGTTCTAAAAACACTGGACTACTCACTGTCCCCTCCAACAAACAGGTCCACCTCACCTCAACGCAGGCCCCACAGTGTGGAACAAACTACCAACAAAACTCCGAACGGAACCCTCAACACAGAACTTCAAGAAAGCACTAAAAACCGGGCTCTTCCGAAAAGCCTTTCCCGCCAACAATTAACCCCACACCACAGAGATCCAACCCAAACAACCTGCTCTTTTACCCATCCGTTTACCCTCTAAAAGATCTCTTAAATCTCCAACCAACTGTCCATACTTTCTCAATAACGTCAACTGTTATAATGTTAAGAAATTAAGTTGTGACTGTCATACCATGTTATAATGTTATATTATTAAAGCACTTCGCTGCTGCAGTTCCTACAATGTTACAATGTTAAAATGTAATGATAATATGCCCTGTTGTCACACTATCACTCAAGTTATCATGTAAACCGATGTGATACCCATGTTTGAATGTCGATATAAAAAACAAAAAACCCCAAAAAAACCAAACAAATAACCAGAGGACTATTAGTTACATACATATATGAATCCCTCGGTTGTTGACATATACTCACGTATATGCCATTTTACACACATAGGGCTATTTTTTATGTGCACAACTTTTGAAAATTCACTTTAATGGGTATTATTGGATTCCTGCAAATGTCTGTACTTTGTTGTGTATGGTATCGGTTTATGCCAGGATCCATCACTTTTTACTGTTTCCCTCACTATCTTCTCAGGCTCCTCTGTCTGTTTTTCACTTATTTCTCAGTCTGATTACTTTCCTTATTTGCCTTCTTCTCTTTTCTCCTTTTCTGTTCTCTCTAATTCTCTCTTCTTCTTTCTCCAATTGTACTTATGGTTACTTACTTTTCTTCCTCTATTCATACTTTCTCCATCACACTCATTCTTCCCACCGTACTCCTCTCCTCATTTCCTCTCATTTGTTTCAAGTTTCCCTCAGTGCCTCTTTTGTCATGGTCTGATTTTTTTTTGCTCTTTCTCCTCTTCATCTTCCCCATATCCTCATTTCCATTCTACTCTCCTCCTCTGTTTCTTTTTCCCTTTTTTTTCTCCCTTTCTGTTTCTCCCTCACCCTCTCTTATCCCCGATGCATGGGCAGCCTGGGCAGTCCAAGCTGTACTGGACTTTAATTGCTGCTCCAGAGCTATGATACAAATCAGAGCTGACATCTCGTTTCATGGACAGCTAAAACTATCTTGCTGCATATTCCCGGTGTCTGAGCACATCAGGAGAGATGTCAGGAAAAAGGGAGCTGTGAGCCTCCTAGGGAGCAGGACCACTGCGGAGAACACTACAGGATCAGCCAGTAAGAAACAAGTGCATGGCTGGTGAACCGCACAACCGTGGTGGCTATTTCCAGCATGTGTAACTCTCGCTTCTCAATGGAAGCTCTTCAGGTGGAAAGAGGTAGTTACAGGGAGGAGGGGAAAAACATAACAGCAAACAGCAACCGTCTCACTTTCTCCAGGGCTCTTCAAGATGCAGTTTGGCTGAAATTTTCTGCACTTTGAACAGGAGAACAAATCCAATCTCTTTTCCTGTATGCTTGCTACTTCTGAGCATGCAGAGAGTGTTTAGTGAAGCAATCAGATCAGGAAAAGTAACTTTCACATTAGTATAAATATGGATGAATTAACACAGCTATTTTCACAAAATATCATGTAGAACACTCTGCTAGCATTAGATTAGTGCATATTCCAGGTAAGGACAAGAAGAGTGATTGTCATATCAATGACTTTAATACATGGCTCAAAACATGGTGCAAAGAAGAAGCTTTTAGAAATTTTGGGACCATATTTGTAAAACTAAAAGGCCAGATTATTTTTCTGTGAGAAGTGAAAGGATCCCAAGCAAGAAATTCAGATCATACATTGATGGACATTTAAACTAGAGTAGGGGAGGTGGCAGAAGGAAGCTGATTGATTCATGCTGTCACTCCTGTAAACAAATGAAAGATCATTTATGTATGTACGATTCAGAGCATGTGCATGAAAGAGCAGATGTGTATGTGTGTGTAGACCCACCAGAAAACAATATCTAGCTACATTACACACCCCCTCACCTAAGTTTACTAAACTCCGCACCACAAACGAAAGAGCCCTATCCCTAGCAGGCCCGCTTCTCTGGAACAAGCTACCTACCTCCCTCCGCCAAGAAACTTGCCCAAAAATATTCAGGCAAAACCTGAAGACCTGGTTCTTCAAACACTCTTATACCTAATATACACACATACACTCTCACCCCCCCCCCCCCCCGCAGACCTGGGTCTCCAATCCTAGCTCCTCAATTACTTCTACCCCTTATATTCACACAACCACTCTAACCCCACCCCCTACAACTCCTAACCTCTCCCCCTCCCCCCACCTATTTTCCACCTCCTTTTCACCCCCTCCCTCTACTCTAAACTACCTCTTCCCCCTCACCCCCCATAAAGTGAATTTATCAGAACTACATATTGTATATAAAAAACTTCTATATAAAAAATTTGTTCCCAATCACATGTATATTTACCTCCTTTAATTGTGGATACCCTCCTATATATCAGAATCTCCCCCTCCCCACCCCTATATATCAGAATCTCCCCCTCCCCACCCCCGTTTAGATAACCTCTTTCATGTATCACACTTTTATAATTTTACTTATATAATCTAATCTGTTATTTGTATGCTCTGAATGTTCCTTATTTAATTATCTAATTACGCAAAAATTGTAAAGCCTGTTGCTCAGTTCTGTTATATGTAAACCGACGAGATGTTCCCAACGTTCGTCGGTATATAAAAGTTACTAAATAAATAAAATAAATAAATATAACTGAGAGAACATGTGTGAGAGAGAGACTTATGAGAGTGTCAAAGAGCCAGTATGTGTATATGAGACCATGTTTGTGTTTAAAAGAGTAGGGGTGTGTATGAGATTAAGCGCAGATGGACACTCAAGAGGGTGAGCCCTTGAGCCATGACACATCCTGCACAATCCCAGGACAGGCCATGGTCCACGCCACTGGCGGGCAAACACATCCAGGCACAGGCTGGCTGAAACAGGAACACTCTTGGCTTGTAAACAGGAACACTTGGACATCTAACATGCTCCAGGAACCGAGAACCAGCAACCCATGCTGGTCTCTGAGGTAGCACTCTGACCACTCAAAAGCCCTTTTGGACTGCCACTTGGAAGCAGTTTGAGCTTGACCACAGATGGAGGCTGAGGACTCTGAAGATAGCTCTGGAGACATGGAGAAGATGCTGAAGACTTGGATATACGAAGGCTCAAGGCTTGGAAACAGGAAAAAGGCTCTGACAGGCGCTGCTGCGTGCTCTACACAACCCTTGAGCTGGCCACAGACATGCCAAAAGCGATGTTGGCATTGGATCAAGAACTCCGAAAACCAGGGACAGGATGCAGGAACTTGGAACTCAGACTTCAGACTCAGGCACTAGGAAGGACTCCCTTACTGCATACAATATTACAGATAGGAAAAGGAAGATAATAAGGTGTATTGTAATAATAATTAGGCCTATTATAACACGTTGGATATGAGGTTGGCCCTCAGAAAGCCCTGAGTAGACTAAATTACAATTAAAATATAGTAAACCTACCATACCAAAACATGACTAACTACCAGCAATCAAACAGTTACATCCCTACCTATAAAGGCAAGACAGCAAATATTACACCAGGCCCTAAAAATATTAATACACTTACTGCAAAACAGAATAACCCAAACCGCTTTTAGATTCCCTACAAAGAAACAACATGCTAGCAGAATACCTGATCTCAATTATACATGCAGAATGCAGGCAGACCCTCACCAAGTATGGTAAAAAGTGACCATAAAGTATAAATAGAAACATGCAAGCCACAATAATGGAAAAACAGAAACATCACCATTGCTCATAAAACATCAAACAATAAATCAGGAAAAATAAAGCATCAATCAAAATAGTAAAACCATACTAATAAAAAGGATAAATATTTAAAAAAAAAGCCCCATGTAGAGGCCGGGTGCACCCTTGCATCCAGTTGGTCAGCACCATTTTCCAAAATGGTGCCGACCTGACCTTGTCTCAGTCATATGACTGGGACCAAGGAGGTCAAATCCCCAGACCTTACCCCAATCATGTGACTGGGGCAAGGTCAGGTCGGTGCCATTTTGTAAAAAGGTGCTGACCGGGCCACATGCAAGGATTACCTGGCCCCTACATGGGATCCCATTCAAGGTTCTGGAGGGTTCTGAAGGAGGGGTGAATGGGCTCCAGCACCTTTTTTGAGGGAGTGGGGGGCTTGATCAATTGACTTTGGGAGAGGGGATGGGGGATTTATCTATTGACTTGGGGTCAGGGGGTGGGGGATAGGAGGTTAGACTTCAGGAGGTTTGATGTTTGATTTTGGGGGCTTGAGGTTGAACATCAAGGGTTGATATTTGACTTCAGGGGGTGAGAGTGGGGGGTTTAGGTTGGATTTCCAGGGGGTTGATGTTTGACTTTGGGGGAGCTTGAGGTTGGACTTCAGGGGGTTTGATATTTGACTTCATGGGGGCTTGAGGTTTGACTTCAAGGGGTTTGATGTTTGACTTCAGGGCTGGGGACTTGAGATTGTGACTTGGGGGAGTGGGGGTATTGGTATCGGGGGCCAGGGTCACATTTTACTTGTGTGGTTTGGGGAGGGGGAAGGGAGGGCAGAGGGGAACCCATTGAGATGGAGATCAGCACTGACCCCCCCCCCCCCACTCAACCTCCTCATTTGCAGCAATTTTTTGGGGGGCCAGTGGCCCTTTAAGGCGATGGTGGGTACATGACATTAAGGCCACCATTGCATTAAAAGGCCACTTGCTGCATTCTTTTGTGCCACAGTATTTGGCTGTGACACAAAAGAATGCACCATACAGCCGTGATGCTTTTTGTGGGGAGGGATCCCATTATCATGGCAACACGCCCCCACCCCCTGCGATAGTGGGACTCCTCCTGCGATAAAACATCGTGGCTTAGTGGATTTAGGGGTTAGCCTCTGGGCAGGCTGCATCTTAGGGCCTGGGCCCAAGCCCTGGCCTAGGCCGAGGCTTTGGCCTTGCATAAGCTGAGGTCGCAGCAACCTACTGCACCCTGGGACTACGCAAGGCCAAGGCTTCAGGCTGGGCCTAGGCCTTGTCGGCGGATCTCCACCAGATTGGGCAAGTGGGAGCTGTGGGGAATCCTGGCCCCAGAAATTTTCCATGTGGGAGGGAGGGAGGGAGGCACAGAAGGCCCCAGATGCCCTATTTTCATTTTTTTTTGACCATTTTTGTTTTTTGGGTTTTTCTAATGATTGATTTGTTTTGGGTTTTTTTTCCACACAAATGAATCAAACATTCCATGAACTGAAATTCTTTGGAAAAAAAACCTCTTGAAAACAAACCAGGAAATGGAAACAAATTTTTTTTCCCTGCTTACCCTTGCTGCTTATACTATGAGACTGACCTCATGCAGAAGAGGAAGCTGGCATGCTATTATTTTTTAAATGTATTTATTTAAAAAATCTTATATACCATGGTCTACAGATTTGTCCAATGCAGTTTACAAAATAACATAATGTACATAGTAAAAACAATGTATCAGTCATAGTTAAACAAATAAAAGCAATACTCATGATAACCAAACAATCGATTCTACTGGAAAATAAGTGCCTAGAAACATCATGCCATGTAGGTGAAACACGAGTTTCTTATAAAGATGTATTTATGTGCTAAAGGCCTGTTTGAACAGAAAGGCTTTTGGGTTCTTTTTGAATTCCTTGACAACCAAAGTCATTCTTAGGGCTTCTGGAAATGAGTTCCACAGTTTAAGAGCCAACAATAGAGAAGGCACAATTCCTTGTAATGCCCAGTCTGGCTACTTTTAACACAGGAATTTCTAATAAGTTCTTGTCAGCTGAAGCGATATACTCAACCAGGCCTGCAGAATCATTATGGAACAAATTGAAAATCATGGTTAATACCTTACATTGCCACTATGTAAACTCCTGAGATTACAGTGTATGCAATCCTCACTCGTCGTATTCCTTTCCAGATCATTTATAAATATATTGAAAAGCACGGGTCCCAGTACAGATCCCTGAGGCACTTTACTGCCCACCTCCCTCCACTGAGAAAATTGTCCATTTAATCCTATTCTCTGTTTCCTCTCTTTTAACCAGTTTGTAATCCATGAAAGGACATCGCCACCTATCCCATGACTTTTTACTTTTCTTAGAAGCCTCTCATGAGGAATTTTGTCAGTTGCCTTCTGAACATCTAAATTCACTACATCTACCAGTTCACCTTTATCTACATGTTTATTAACCCCTTCAAGAAAGTGAAGCAGATTTGTTAGGCAAGACTTCCCTTGGGTAAATCCATATTGACTGTGTTCCATTAAACCATGTCTTTCTATATGTTCTGTGATTTTGATGTTTAGAACACTTTCCACTATTTTTCCTGGCACTGAAGTCAGGCTAACCGGTCTGTAGTTTCTCGGATCGCCCCTGGAGCCCTTTTTAAATATTAGGGTTGTATTAGCCACTCTCCAGTCTTCAGGTACAATGAATGATTTTAATGATAGGTTACAAATTTTAACTAATAGATTTGAAATTTCAGTTTTGAGTTCCTTCAGAACCCTGGGATGCATACCATCTGGACCTTGCCTGGCCTCTTCTGTGGATATCTGATGGATCTGGTAAGTGATTGTTTGGGAGGGACTTGGGTCTTGGCTGAGGCCCCTGCATCGCCCTGGGCCACAGCCAAAACTGTGGCAACACACTGGGCCTAGACTATGACCCCTGATTTAGGCCTTGGCCTATACCCAGGCAAGGCCCTGGCTTTGTGTCTAGGCCTTATGCCTAAGCCAAGGCACCAACGTTGGTCCTAGGCTGAGGCACCAGTGTCACACTTGAACGTAGGCCATGGCCCCTATTTTGGGCCTTGGCCTATGCCCTAGGTGAGGCTCCGGCCTTGTACCTAGGCCTAGGCCGATGCCATCTTTAAAACTTAATGCAATGAATAAGGTTTGTTTCATCTGGGGGGCCCTCGATTTGTTTTGGTATCCCTCAAATGAAATGAATTGCCCTTATTTATTGCATTTTGCACATTCGTTTTAAACGAATGCACATCCCTAATGAGCAACAAGTGTGACCCAGTGCAGCAGAGGAACTGACGTGCTATTAAGCGCCACTTCTGCCAGCAGGGATGAAGGAATTGAGCAAGGAGGATGGAGGAAAGAGAAAAACCTGTGATTCTGGACAGGAGGTTGCTGATGGTTTTACCAGGATGCTTAGGCTGGGATTGAGGGGAATGGTGAGTAGACTCAGGGCATGGCCCATGTGTCCATAGCTAGCAATGCTCCTGCTGCAAGCTTTAACCTGGAGACAGGGTAAAATAGGAAGGGACATTTAAGCTGCAACTTGTAAAGCTGATGCTTTGGAATAGCTAGCAGCCAGGTTCTACCTATGCAGTGAGGGAACCTCTGTGCCAATAGTGTAAGTGGAGCTCAGAAGGTGTTGAGTATTCTGTTATTTTCTTCTGTTTGGTTTCGCCATGGATGTCCTGCCTTCTCTTGGCTCTTGTGCTACTTCCTTGTGACTAGGCCTCTGTACTGAAGAGAACTATGTGTTGGTGTGTTTTTCCTTATCAAGGAAAGCTAAAGCCACCCTTTCCCTGAGGGTGAAGGCCGTGGCCAGATTCCAGTACTGTACCCCAGCCACCGGCAGCTATTTAGGGATCTGTAATATACGCGCGCACTCTTGTATAGTATCCCCACAGATACATGCGTGTGCCCATCCATGCACACGGGCACACGCATACACAGAGTGGTGGGGTCAGCAGGAATCAAAACCCAGCTCGGAGATGTATAACCTCTTCAGACTCCCTTTCTGGCAGCACAACCCAGAACCTCACATTGTCTCTATTAGTACCAGCTACAAGGTCATTACTCAGGCACAGTCTTCTCCCAGCATAAATATTTATCCAAGGTTGACCTGCGGCTGCTGCCTTTGCCTTTTATTTGATTTCTGCCGCCTTTCGTGTCATGGTAGTCCGTCAAATAATGGTTCTTTGGGCTCCCCTGCCCAGGGAAATGTCAGCTGGGAGAGGAAAGAAGAAGGTGTAGTGGAAAGGTGATTTTTTTTCTTCTTTTTAAATAAATGAAACCTCTTAGATTTGTGATGGATGAATCTGCCCTTTGGATAAGAGGCAGGCCTTTTAATGTAATATGGCTGGCACTCTCCTCTCTTATTTCTCATGAGGATGCTGTAGTGACTTTGTTAACTTTAAAGCATCCGTCTGAACGTAAAACTTCAGAAACCTGAATTGCATTTGTTGTCCTTTTCTATGACTTCCAGGTCATTGCTATCAGTTTATTGGCTACAATCCTTTTAAGCTCAGTTACATTTACTGCAAAGCAAAAATAACAAAGGAAGCACAGAAATACAAAAGCATGCAATAGATTGATAGATAGAGACTGCAATGCCCATCCCAGCCATAGTTTCTGTCAGTAAAAAAAAAATGTAATCATCAAAAAGACAATTTTACGTTAGTAAAATCATCATGAGTGACAGGGCCTGCCTGTTTCTGGTGCTAAGGATCTGCAAGGGTTGTTGGAAGAGCTGGGCAAAATGGTCAGCTGATTGTGTCATCAGAAGAACCCCAAGGGAAGTTTTGCCTCATAAATCCCCTACATTTTTTTGAAGGGGTGAAAAAACACGTGGACAAAGGTGATCCAGTAAATGTGGTGTATTTGGATTTTAAGAATGTGTTCAATGAAAGCCTTCTTTCTTCAGCTGTCTGGCTCCACTGACACAACAGCTTCCTTGCTGTACAGCTTGCGAGTGCAAAAGCATCCTTTGGCCATGCAGCCCTTTAGGTGCAACCAAGGGTGGCTCAAGGCAATCTGCTGCCAGAGGTGAGGGAAGAGATGGCGCACCCCCCCCCCCCCCCTCCCTGAGGCACAGTGCAGTATAAGTCAAATCACTAAGATAGCAATGCAGTGGTGTCCCCATTGGAGTCTGGTCCTCTGGATCATTATAAATGGTGGGAAAATGCACAGGCAGGGATGAGAGTTCCCAGAGGTGTGGCAGATAAGAGTGTCAGGGATATTTCTAAGAAGCTGGCAATCCTGCCACACTTCTTAAGCCTACCATCTACATCCCACCATTCCCCAGCATTTGCACCCTGGGGAAGTGGGGGATGGACGAATGATGAGGGTCTATGCGTGGCATACTCTCTTACGGCTAACGCAAGGGTATTAGGTGCTTGGTGAATCTTACAACCTTGCTCTGCCCCAGCCCAAGCTCTCACCACACACAATTAAAAACTATGCATAATAGCAACAGATTTTACATGAAAAAGGTCTTTCAAAGAACTGATGTAAAAATATCACTTACAACCACATGGCACTGCTGTGATGCCAGTGAGGAGATGCTGCAAAAAAGACACTTGGAGCCCATATGGTATTAGGCCTATTGTAAAAATGTGTTTGGTTTCAGTTTAGTCCTCAAGAAAGCCATGAATAAACTGATTTACGATTGTAATATAGTAATCCTCTCTTACCAAAATTGCACTAACATCCAGGCCTCAAAAAGTAAGAAGCCTATCCATGAAAATGCAACAATTCAAATATTATACCAGGCCCTAAAAAATCAATATATCCCCTATTAAGAAAACAGAACAAGACAGGTTGTTATAGATCCCTAAATAGAAATTACACAGTAGCAAAATACAACACTTCAATCACACATAAGAACACAGACATTCACCAAATAGAGAAAAAAGTGACCATAAAGTAAAAATAGAAATATGCAGACAAAAACTGAATTGGAAATTGCAAAAAGCCAGACATTGTATGCAATGCAACAATGGAAAAAGAGAAATATCACCATTCCTCATAAAACAATAAAATTGGGAAATAAAAAACAAATAAAAAACATATTTCAAGACAGCTGATGAACACAATAACATTCTAAAATTAATTTCATATTAATTCATTACATTTTAAAAGTTCCCAAACACCAACAGCAGACACATGGGATCCCTGTGGGCACATCATAAATCCATTCCGCTGCTGCCGCCATCTTCTTACAGGGGCTGGATCCCTGTATTGCATCGGCCTGTGACAGGGGTCTCTTTGCTTCAGTCGTGTGGCTGAAGAAAAGAAACTGCTGTCAGCTGGGCCGCATGGCTGAAAAGAAGAAGCCCCATCAGATGGACTGTGAGGCGAAAAAGAGAAGGCCAGGCAGCCCAAATGACAGCGGCCTCTTCTTTTTAGCCGCACGGCCCGGCTGACAGGGGCCTCTTTGTTTTCTGCTCCACGGCCCAGCTGACAGGGGTCTCCTTCCTTTCCGCAGCCTTGCCCACAGCAGCGTCGTCTTTTCCTCTGCGTGGCCCAGCACAAGTTAGCCCCGCAACCAAGTGACTGACCTGACTGGCCCACCAGGGTATGCCCGAAGCCCCGATAGGCCAATCCACCCCTGATTATAAATCATAGGACAAAGTGAACCAGGATGAGTGGGCCAGTCACCCAGAACAACAAAAATAGCCCTGAAAGTGTGCATGCTACTAAAATGAGGGCAAGTAACCTTACTGAGGAGTCTTCCAGAAGTGGGATCACTTGTGTAAAGGCCATGTAGATGTAATACAGATAATATTCTTTTACAATAAAATGTTCATAGCTGTACTGGGGATTTTTGAGGAAATACAGGCTGCAGGAGCTGAAAGTGCAAGGAACTCACAACAAACTCAAGTCTGTAGGTATCAAAAAACAATAGAGACTGCAAAATATATTTTTGGGAGAGGTGGGAGGATGGGGTGACAGATGCCACTCAAGAACCCGCACCTTGGAATAAAGGATGGCCTCGCTCGAAAAGGTATCTTCAACAAAACTTTGCTTCCAAAATCTGAGGTTTCCAGAAGTCAGAGTATAACTCCCAAACATTCACTGAATTCTGAGAGTACACAGGTATTTTACAGCAGCAGCAGCAACAACAACAAAACATTCTTCCTCTGAGTATTTATTGCAATAGAAAAGCACAGAAAATGCCACCCATTCTTCGGAAGCTCAGTACTCACACCCCCACACAGAATTCTTCTCGGACCATCAGTACAGCTCACACATTTTCAAGAAGATTTCCACAAGGCTGTTGTGGACCATTTTCCTCCCAGGCTGCCTCCAGACATCACCCAGGAGCCCAGCAATGGTCTGCCCAGCTACCCTCCAAGGCGCTGTTAGAGCTCCTCATTCCAAAGGCGAAGGAGCAAAAGAGAAGGCACTTTCCCAGATAACACTCCTCCGAGAGGATTTCTCTCACACCTTCACTTAAAGGAATATACCAAAGCCTTTCAGTAGCCCTTAACCACAAGGGTTAAGTGTCCTGCTTTGGAATTTCTCCAAAACCAGAAATCTAGTGACCAGGCCCTGTTTGAGATCCCCTGTCACATATGCATGCTGTGGAGAAAAGTGTGAGGCGTTAAGACGGGGCAGGTAAGCGCGCTTGGGGATTTTAATTTGAAACCCCAGCATGTTCTTTGCAGCTGCTTGAAAGCAGGTGCAAGGCAAGGGAGTACACAGAAGTATCCACGTTCTTTGCTGGTCCACATTTTCAAAGGGAAACTCTATGGGGCGTTTCCCTTTGAAAATTAACTTGCGGATCCACGGGTACTTGACCATTGGCCTCCCTGGAGAGTTTCAAAATTGCCCCTCTAATCGGCTTGGGATCGGGCACTGCACACACCATAAGCCTTTGTTCACAACTACCCAGATATTTTTTTCCCCTATATTATATCCCCAATTTACTTAAATCTTGCCCAGGGTCCACACACCAGGTCTCGTTCCGGGACCCTACCATCATGGGCCCTGAATGCCTGAATTGCAGCCGCACTAGAGAGCAACCAGGCCAGCCCTGACTCCAGAATATTGCTGGGGGCCTGGAAGCTGTTAGTTTCAAGCATATACTCTGCTTATGGGAACAGTATTTTATAAGAGTTTGTATAAGAAAACCTGTGGTATCTGCACACTTTCAGTACAGTGGAAGTCTGGTATTATGCAAGCATTCATGTCTTCATTTTTCATTAGATCTAGGTGGGGCACAGCCAGTGGCCAACACATCCTAAATTCAGGCTAGATTTGCCTACAAACGTTTCCTCTGACATCCCATCCTCCTAGGGTATCCTGCTCCCACAGATAAGGTGCTAGCATATTAGGAGTGCCCTGTAATACAGATGAAAGCTTTCACTCCCCTCCCTATCTAGGACCTTGATAAAAGCAATCTGTTTTGGACTGCACTGCTGTCCTTTACAGTTTAAACCTCTTGGAAACTTTTCCAGCACTGCTTTTAATGTTTTCTACAGCTAAGAAACCTAACCAGAGCACATACCTGATGTGCAGTGATCTGGATCCTATCAGGACTTCACATCAGTCTGTCCAACCAGATCTGGTCAGTACAGGCGCTGGAGGGTTTGATACTTGCCATGAAATGGACAGAATGGAATGATCTGCGAGAATTAACCATTTGTTTCCACTATACAGTGTCTCAATATATTTTTTAAATGAAATGAAAAACACGACAAACTACCCCTTTCATTTTGCTTAAAAACAAAATGAAAAAAAAAACAAACTCCAAAATTCTTTTTTTTTTTTTTGTTGACATTCGTTTCAGAAAGTCAATCCACAAAAACTGAGAGAAGCCAAAAAAAGCTAATTAACCCCGTGGGCTTTCCCCATAAACTCCAGTTCCCCCTAGAAGTCTCTCACCTGCTTTCTAGGGTCTGCAAAGTAGAAAGGTGTAGAATCGATTCCCAGTCACTCCTGTCCCACTGGGCCCCACTTCAAAAATGGCACCAGCTAGCCCTGAGGCTGGCGCCATTTTGCCGTTCAGCCATCCAGTGACATTTTCAAATTGGGCAGCAGTGACTGAGAATCGTGCCATCTTTCTGCTTTGCAGGCTCAGGAATGGGTTAAGAGACCTCTTGAAGGGTGGTGGGCTAATTTTGCTGTTTTGGCACCAGGGAGGGGAGACAGTTTATATTTTATTTTTTAAATTAAAGGTTTATTTTGGTTCAGTAATTTAAAGCAAACTGAAAAACAGGAAAATAATTAATTAAATAAATAGTAGGCCCGCGTTAAATGAAAAAACTTTCCCTGCACACCCTCTGTATCTAGGGCCCAACCAACTGTTTGGAAAACTGATTTATTGAATAATATTACTTTGATTAAAACTTAAGTGGGTTCTCATCTTGCAAGTGAGTGATGGGTGGCTTTGAAAATAGCTAGATCTAAGGCAATTTAAGTGCTGGCAGTACAATATAGGAGTATTTTATCCTCAGGATGAAGGTGTTCTTCGTAGGGACTGTCATAGAAAAGGTAGAGCATTAGGCAGGGTAGACTAGATGAGGTCCATATTGAAAGCCTAGCCAGCTAGCCAAGTCAGCTGGATAAATAGCTCCTCCCCGTTATGCCCCTTTCCCGCCCATGACTTAGCTGGCTAACTACTTAGCTGGATATTGGACCCATTATGCTTTGTACTCTTTTCGGGGAAATTTTCAAAACTGCCCACATTAATGCACAGTCTGTGGGTATTTTACCTGTGGGCTTTGTATACTTTCCTTTTGAAAATTGCCCCAGGGAAAACATACCCACAGACATCTGCACCTGCTTTTCTGTGGGTACTTTTTCCATTGGAGATAATGCACATAGATGTGAAAATACAATCTACATGCATTATTTCCCTCCCCCAACTTAAACACTCTTTTACTTAACAACTCATCCCATTGTGATCCTAAGTGAAATCAGAGACAAGAAACATGTTTCCTGATATTTTGAGCAATGTAGTTAGTCCTAAACAAAGGTTAAAGCAGCATACTGACACAGAACATGGTTTTAGCTGGGGGGCACCATAGTAGATATTTTTTGAGATAGTGCATAAGCCTGTATCAAGTTCCATGTCATTAGGGCATAGGAGTGGACTAGTGATTAGAGCAGGGGTAGATAACTCCAGTACTTGAGTGTTACAAACAGGCCTGGTTTTCAGGATATCCATAATGAAAATGTATGTGATATATTTGCATGGACTCTCTCCATTGCATGTAATTATATCTCATTTTTATTCATTGTTGATGTCCTGAAAACCTGACCTGTTTGCAGCTTCTGAAGATTGGAGATACCTACCCCTGGGTTAAAACAAGGGCTGAGAACAAGAGAAACCAGCTATAATGGGGAGAAGCAGATAACACGGACACAGGAGATCAGTAGAAACAGAAGTGTAATAGGGTAAGCACGATTCATAATAGCTTTCACAATACATTTCAAAATAGCAATTCCAAGTATAATAGCAAAGCCAATGCAAACATAAATCAGTATTTTCTTTCCCCATGCCTTACTTAATCTGTTCCCACCGTACATACATGCTAATAGCCCAGTCAGCTTATTTGGCCCATCCTGGGGGAAGATGATAATGTTCAGTTAACCATTTAGTGCTGTTTAGTATTTGTGGGGTATGATGAATAATCTCTGTGCAACACTGGGCACCAAGTTCATCATTTGGTGCTTGGCAAACCCCCCCTTTTCCTGCCAGGATTAAATCTAATGCCATACGATTATCCATTCACTAATCAAGGTACCATCCTGGTTACCCGAGTCGATAGATTGTAATCATTAACTGCCCCAGGGAAAACACCCTTAGTTGCAGTTCCACAAACTAATTTTTTAAAGAAGTTTTTTTTGCATGTAAAATGTATACCTTGTGTTTCTCCTTAAATCAAATCGCTAAATTATTTGATATTTTTTATATATCGCCATTCAAACATTATAACTTCAATAAACCTATACTCTGTTTACTCTCGCCAGTCTATTTAATGAAACAGAAATCATGTATATCTTTGCTATGAAAAAATTTTTTGCATGTAAAATGTAAAGCACGTGTGTCTCCGTAAATCAAATCGCTAAGTTATTCGATTTATTTATTTATTTAATTAATTTTTTTATACTGGTATTCAAATATCATATCGGTTTACATCTTATAATAAACATAAACAGCATAAAACAATTTAAATACAACATATCTAAAATCTTAAAACAATAGCAAATAATATATAATCACTAAAAACTATAAAATTAACTATATTTATTTATTTATTTATTTAATTTATTTAACAGTTTGTTTTTTTTAATTAAACACATCTAAAACTTTACCGGAAAGAATGGGGCGGGAAGACTGGTTGACTTCAGCTTGCAAAGGCCTGCTCAAAGAGCCAAGTCTTCAGTTTTTTCTTAAATGTGTTAGGTTGAGATTCTAGTCTTAAATCTGTTGGTAAACCATTCCAAATTTTTGGACCTGACAATGCTTGGTCACGGATTGAATTTAAGCGTGCCATTTTAGGGGATGGTATAGATAATAAAGCTTTACCTGCCGACCGTAAATTGCGTTGGGGTGTGTGGATGTGCAAAACCGAGTTTAGCCATTCTATTTGATATATCGCCATTCAAACTTTATAACTTCAATAAACCTATACTTTCTGTTTACACTCACCAGTCTGTATAATGAAACGGAAATCTTCCGACCTTTGCTCTAGTTTTTTCTCTGGGCTACTCCCATGTGTTCTTGAGACTCCAACTGTCTGTTCTTATCACATCAGCAAGCAGTTAGGTGTGGCTAAGAGGCTACTGTCCTGTTTTCCTCTGATATCTGCACAGTTACCTTCCTGAATAACTGCTCTTTAATATATCTGATCTCATGACTTATTTTTTGTTACAAGCAGGCTAAGAAAAATAGCATATTTATTCTCAGAACTTTTAGGCCTTATATCAAATAATGACACTAATAATATCAGTGATTTCTATGCTTCATTACTTTCTTTCATGGTATAATATTCTTCATGCAAGCTAGCTAACTGCTTAAAATAATTTCCCACACCAGGACCTTGGCCAAAACCCAAGCGCCTCCCAGGAACAATCACTTCCCTGATCCATAGGGTATTTGATGGCCATTCTGGGTCCCAACGCCTGGATTTCGGCCCAGACCAGAGCCCGGGCCCGGGCCTGATGCCATGACTCAGCTTGGAATCGCTGGAGCCTCAACCCGGACTCAGGCCCGATGCCATAGCATGATCTAGATGCCAAGTCCTAATGCCAAGCCCGGAGTTCCGGTCCCAACACCAGGGCCTCAGCTCTTCCTAGGTATAACACCTGGGCCTGGCTTCTAAGTTGTCCTGATGGTGGGGCCTCAGACTAGAGTCAGATCCAGGCCCAGAGCCCAGACCTCAGAGCTCTGATGAAGCGGTCCTGTCATCTTTCTTTGTAAACTGACATCATGTGCTGGGGTCACCCCTAAGTTAATTAACTTGAGTGTTTTCAACCCAGCAGATGGTGCCAGATATATGGCATTGTGTGACATTGCTGTACATCAATATGGAGCCTTCCACTGGGGTAAATGTGCCAGAGTTAATTAACTCCAGCATGACCACAGTGCATGGCATCAGTTTATGAAGAAAGAAGACTCAAGAGGACCACTTCATTGGAGCTCTGAGGTCTAGGCTATGGGCCTGGGCCTGACCTTATGCCAAGGCCCAGGTGTCAGGACCCAGCCTCCAGGTCAAGCCCCTCGGGACCCAGCTTCTGGGTCGGGCTATGGAGTCTGGCCTCTGGGTCTGGCCCTGGCATCGGGACCTGGCATCTGGACCACAGGGTGGGCCTGAGCCTTGGTTCCAGCAACCTACTGTGATCCTGGCCTTTGCAAGGACGAGGCTTCAACCTGGGCCTAGGCCTCAGATCTGTACCAGACTAGGTAAGTGGAGGCTAGGGGGATCCTGGCCCTGGTATTTTTCTAGGTGGTGGGAAGCTCTGGTTTTTGTATTTTTGTTCATTTTGGGGTTTTTTTTTTAGAAAATGTTTGATTCATTTCATTCATGTGAAAAAAATGAATCAAACATTCCATGAACCGAAATTAATGGAAAAAAAAATTCTCCTGAAAACGTACCGAAAATGAAAATGATTTTTGATTTACCTGCACATTCCTAATGGTTATCTTGAGATCATCAGATACAATTAACCCCAGATCCCGCTCTTATTTCATCCATAGAAGAATTTCTCCCCTAGACTGTATCTCTCCCTTGGTTTTTCCAGCCCAAATGCATGACTAGGCATTTTTTAAACATTAAATCTTATTTGCCAGACTCCAGACCATTTCTCAAGCTTTGCTAGATCCTTCCTCGTGTTTTCTTTACCTTCCTGGATGTCTGCATTGTTGCAGATTTTGGTATCATCCACAAAAAGATAAACCTTTCCCAATAGACCTTCCGCAGTATCATTTACAAAAATGTTGAAAAGGACCAGTCCAAGAACCAATCTCTGTGACAAACTAGTATCAAAGCCCTTTCCTCAAAGTGAGCTTCATTTATCTCTACTCTTTGTTGCTTCCCATTCACCCAGTTTCTAACCCAGTCAGTCATTTTATGGCGCTAAATTTATTTATAAGTTGGCTATGCAAAACTGTGTCAAAACCCTTATTGAAATCCAAATACACTACATCTAACACTCTCCCCTGATCCAACTCTCTGGTCACCCAGTCAAAGAAATTGATCAGTTTCCTCTGACAAGACCTACTTCTAGTAAAACCATTCTGCCTTGCAATCTGTTGGATTAAAAAAACTACACTATCCTGCTTTACTTTTAACAGCATTTCCACTAGTTTACTCACCAAAGAGGTCATACTAACTGGCCTGCACTTCCCAGGCTCCTCCTTACTTTCATTTTTATGAAGAGGTACCACATTTGCTTGTCTCCAGTCCTCTAGAACTACTTCTAACTCTAAGGAAGAATTAAAAAGGTTAGCCACAGAGTTGCCAGATGTTCTCTAATTTCCCTTAAAATCCTTAGATGTATCCCATCCGACCCTATTGCTTAAAACGTATTTCTGTTCAATGTTCACTGAGGAAGATTCAGGAGTATTACCACAGAAAATGAACACAAATAGGATTGAAAGAAGGTAACCATCAAACAAATTTCAGAAAAGTGTATAAACTCCCACCTATTGGAGGGGACACTTAAAAACTCCACCTTTCAGCTGCAGGTCTTAGAATGGGCAGGTGTAGCACATGCACACAAGTATAGGCCTTCTCCCAGGATGGGGAGGACAGGCTGGAGCAGAAAATAAAAACAACATGAAATAAAGCAAACACACAGAGGCCAATATTGAAATGCCACTTAATTGGATATGTAGGACTTATGCCGAATATCCAGCTATGGTCAGCAGCCACTACTTAGCTGGATAAGTGACCTGTCTGGCCAAGTAGATAGCCGGATAGTCAATGGGCAGGGAATGGCTGGATAAGTGCCGATATTCAGACTTATCCAGTTGGTTCATTGGATAAGTTAGACCTGCTATACAGCATGTCTAACTTAACTAGACATAACTTATCCGGCTAAGTAGACACTTATACACAGATATCCAGCAGCATAGCCATGCTGTTAATATCCCATATAAGTTAACCAAAAAAGTCTTATCTGAAAAATTTAAATAAATGTTTACTGTTTAAGTGCTTTTTATGGCAGGAAGTTTTTATCCACCATTCCTACCAGTAAGAGTGTGCAAAGAAGAAGGTTTCCTTTATTTCACGTCATCTTAGTGCCTCTTAGTCCAAGGGATTAATTTGCCCATCTGGCATTTGGTGAAGAAGGTTCCAGAACCAGGGAGAAGAGAGGAGAATCTGAGCCACCACACTGGTGCTCACAGACAGCAAACAGCTAAAAGGATGCCCACATGGTACAGGAGGAAAGAAGAGGAGAAAATTGGATGTTAAGAGCATGGAATGGATCCTAGATATTCCAAGGGGAGTTGCTAAGGGAAGGAGTACCTACCTATCCTAGATTACCCAGAGAGGCTTCACATTCTATCCAAGGATGAAGGAGGGACCCTGTGGAATAGAAAAAGAGACCACAGATTTACAGATTTATTATGTTGAATTACTTTTTGGATATTATTTGAGAAAGACTTGTACCAAATGCCAAATTTTTATGATTGAACTATTCCAACGCCTTCACAATGTGCAGTTTTGACATTGGCATTCAGTAAGAGGCAGACAGTTAACACCCAAGGCAGAACGTTAACACCCCCCCCCCCCCCCCCACCCACCACTTAGAGGACCCTCCAGCTGGAGATCTGAGAGGAAGACAGTGTGGTACCAGAAACTTAGCTCTGGTATAGTGTATAGTTCGAATTCCCTGCAAATTATTTGGGTACAAAAGTACCCGCATACCTTGCACCTACTCAGCTTTCTGAATCTTGTCCCTAAGGTATTTCGTGCAATTTGCTGTGTACTCTTGCTGTATTTCGGCTGTTGTTCTATAATTTCTGCCCTAGGAGATGCCATTCTTTCCATTGACAGTACCAGGGCACATGGCATCAGTTGGTGCCAAGGGTTTAATAATCTCCAGTGTATACTGTTGTGCGTAATTAAGCTGTGGGGGGTTCACTCCTTTGGCACAGAACTCTTCTGAGAGGCTGAACACCTGGGTCTACACTGTGCTACCCTTGTCAATAGATGTATTTATTGGCTTGCAAGGATGTTTATGAAAGGCTGGGAGCAGACACCTTTGTTTGTATTGTGAATTGTTTGCAGTGTGTACTTAGAACAAAAGAAACAAGACTTGGATACTTGTGGAATAAATGTAGTTAAAAAAAATATATCAGTTTTGAGATGTAGGCCAAAGTGGATCAGAAAAGTCTGGGTTCATCTGAACAGAGGCATTGCTGGGTATCTAAAAGATCTGGGGCACAAGCCCTCCCCCCGAAGATTTTGATAATTAACTCATCATAATCAACAGCTTCCCCCTTCCCCAAAATAATCCTGTAAAAACACATAATTGAACATCACACTTTTAAATGATCTCTGTTTTACGTTCCCATGCAGCTGTCATCAGAGAGTCGTCTTATATTACCTGTGACCAGAGAAGCCACCCCAGTTTGATCCTGGAGATCCCATGGCTCTCTCCACACCTGCCTCTAACCTCCATACATACAGAGTCAGAACATCCCTGCCCCTAAAGCAGGAAGCATGGCTACAAATATTTCGCATCACTGTCACAAAGTTCTGGACCTTCTTTGCAACAAAGAAAGTTCTGGACATTTTCAACCTTTTAGTAAAATACTATTAAAATTATTCAAGAGCATCAATCAAAGTTCTTCTCATGGGAGTGAAGTCTAGGGTCTATACAAGGCAGGACAGAATCCCAAAATAAACCCTGAGCCTGATATTCAAATCGGTACTTAGCTGGATTCCTGCCGGAGAGGCAAAAGAATAGAATATTTAATCGCCTGGAGGAAAAGTCATGGGAGCCATCGTCCATCATATTGGATCCCAATCTCCTCAAGGACTTTCATGAGCGGTAGCCCAAGAAACCCATGGCCTCGGGGGGGGGGGGCATAAGAGGGTGGGGTACTGTTGCATTCGGCAGTCCTCAGGCAACTCCCTCGAACCGCGGCCCTTAACTCAGGCGTCAGGCCGGCCAAGCTGCTCCCCAACACGGCGGAACTCCGCCAGCACATTGCTGGAAGCCACAGATAGGAATGCGCCGCACTTCTCCTTTGGCATGAGCGCACATGACCTCTCCACATTTAAAGGGATTGAGGCAGGAAAATCCGCACAGCCCCTAGGGATGATGTCACTGCCACTGCCCTATATAAGGACAGCTCCCCCAGAAGCAACTTGCCTCAGCAGCAGCTCCATTTACCATGAATAGTGCATGTTGCATCCCAGCCTGAATCCTGCCTTCATCTCACGCTGTTCCAATCTTCATCTCAGCCTGTTCCAGTCCTTGTTTGCTACAAAGGGTCCACGAACACACTAGATGTCAGCAGTAATACCAGTAGTGTGCCCAGAGTTATAAAGTAATTACTATTAAAATTACTTTTATTTATCTGTTTATTTATTTATTTATTTATTCAATAGCACTTATTAGTCACTTTACTTATTAAAAATTGCTCTAAGTGATGTACAAAATATTAACAAATACATTAAAATCTTCAGCAATAACAATATACATGTGGTCCCCCCCTTGGTCTGGACTATGAATTGCCCCTATGCTTGGAGTGGGGAGTACCATATGAGAAATTATATTTACTAATATGATTTATCTTCAGGTTCGTAGCTTGAATGGGGGATGAGACAGGATCCCGGTGACAGATACCACCATTCTGTGCCCTTCCCAAACAACCTCTCACTTGTGGCACCACAGACCGGATAAAATCAGCACACCAGAATAAAACAGTAATTAACCTTTTTACCAGTATTATGTAAGGAGACAGTAAATCCAACCAGAAGATTAAATGGGGAAAAGTACAATAGTGAAGTATAACAAACTTTCAGTTTTCTTATTTAAATCAAGCAATGCAAAAGTTACACTGGGTATGGCCTGTTAGCCAGGGCAGCCAACATACTCATATGGATAGTAAAAATAATAAGGAAAGCTAATAGAGAAAGGCTGGGGGGAAAAGCAGTGAAGTACACGGCTTTCAAAAACTGTTACCCCTGAGTACTCAAAAAGGGGCGGGGGGACAGATCCATCCCAGTGTCCTCATTTGTATATAATCATACATCATTGTGGAGCCACTTCTTTATGTTTTCACTTTTTTAAGTATTTTTCTTTGCAAATAAAATCATTTAAAGTTTCTCACTCTCCCAGTACCTGGCGCTCGCACATGTACACCCGATTTTATAACATGCGCGCGCAAGTTATTAAATCCTGGGTCGGCGCATGCAAGGGGGTGCACAATTGTGCACCTTGCGCACACCGAGCCACGCTGCCTTCCCCCGTTCCCTTCCCCCTAGCTGACCTTCCCACCCCTTCCCTACTCTAACCCCCCTGACCTTTATTTAACCTTTTGCGCCAGGCGACCGACTGCCAGCATGCGATCCCCGGCACAGCGGCAAATATGGCCGCTGTGCTGGAAGCCTGACCCCACCCCACCCCGCCCATGCCCCGCCCCTTTAGTAAAGCCCCGGGACTTACACGCGTCCCGGGGTTTTATGCGCGTCGCCGGGCCTTTTGAAAATAGGCCCGGCGACGCATAACCTTTGTAAAATCCAGCCCATTACACTTATCTTTCTCATAAATATGAGGAACTTCTCTACGTTACCTCTTTGTTTGATGTCCATTGTACTGCTCCCGCTACATTTGATGCCCGACACTGCCAGTGTTTTGACGAATGAACATCTGCTTCAGGGGCTGGGGAGAGTTATTTTCAACGTCTTCTTCACTCAGTACCAGACACAGCCATTTAGGCACATAGTACATTCGTCTGATTAGGAGGGGGGAATTCATAAAGCTTGAGATTATTTCAAACAATACGCTATTTACAAAAAGGGCTTTAAAAATGTCCAAAGTCCAATTATGTTGTAGAAATGCATCCAACCTTTTTTACTGCCCTACTCACAGATCAGCAACTATCCACACCTTATCCTATATCCTAAAATAGCATCTTTACCCCATTAGACTATTGTAGCCACTGCAAGTTTTCCCCTGGACAGTTTCTTTTCTCTATTTTCTGCTTCTCACTTGTTATCATTGTGGGAGGGAGGGAGGGAAAATGACGTGTTTTCAGAAACTATTAGTTCAAATCTGACATAGGCAACAAGTAGAATAAGTTGGGTGGTTCAATTTTGTCTTAAGATGGGTGCTTATATCAATATCCAATATTATAACTTCTTATCTATTGAAGAGAGGGCAAGTACTGAAATAGCATTGCTGCAGATCAGAACTGAGGTGACATGGCATATCTGCCTGGATTTCCAATAGCAGTGTAGCTGCTGGTCTTGTTGTTCATGGACAGACTATGACGCTACATGGGCTGTCATTACTAAGGATGTAGTTGCTTGAAATGACATAATAAATATCAACAGTATTGCGTAAGTCTTTTCTATTCCAAAGTGAAACAGAACAAAAAAGTCTGAATTTTTTTTTTTTAAAATAGCACATGCTATTTCCAAGAAGCACACACTAAATCATTTTAGCATGCGCTATTTAAAAGAATAAAACCGAAAAAAATCCTAACAAAATGAGAAAAGAGAGCCTGCAAATTCCTAGAGAGTACTGGAATAAAAAAGTGTATCGCAGGGCAGGACTGAGGCATCGCCAGTGTTTTCAGTGCACCAAATTCTCACTTGTGCGATCAGTCTCTCACCAATATTTAAAGGTGAATTTTTAAAATGTTATGCACGTAAAAATTATCATATAGATGCACAAGTAGCCTCTACTAGTATATTCCATATTTTATAAAAGTTCAAAGCATGTGCATATTTTCACTTTTGTGCACACACATATGCTTATAAAAAAGGGGTGATGTGAGCTGCTCCCGGGACGGGACCAGTAGTTACGCATGTTAGTTGTTATTTTAAAAGGTGCATATCTTTACACCTGCTAATTATCTTGAGAATTTGATATTAAATGTGTTTATTGTGCAATACTGACTGGGTGGGAGGTCTGGGTGAACTGGGGAGAGTTCAAGCTGAAGAACCAGGAGGGTCTCGAGCTGTAGAAGGACTAGGCAAACTGATAGTAATTTAATCAACATGTACATGTAAATAGAACTTACTTTACTATCACGCATAAAATATGTGCATGTATATTTTTTAAATAGGTGGGTAGAAAACATGCATTCCATGCATTCACGTGTAAGCCTACATATGCACATATGTTGCAGTGTAGAGATATATGTCTTTTATAAAATGTGCATATATCATATGCTTTTGTTATAAAATACTGTAGTAAATATATGCATGGCCACATTCATGCATATATGTGCGCAGTTGTTTGAAATTCATCCTCTTAGAAAGTGAAAACCCTGCACTTGCCTGGATTTCATAGGAATTTTCACCATCATACTAATGAAAATGTTCTTTGTCTTTGTCATCCCATGTGTATGTAGTCTCAGAATTTTTAATTGTACCCTGCCTCAAATGGAAGATTGTGCGGGTAATACATTTTAAAACCAAATAAAGTAAATAAATCTGGTTCCAGTCATTTTCAATAGCATACTAGGTAGGACCATGGTGGACCTTCTCCCCCATGTTTGGACTGGATCAGTGCCATCAAGAGAAATGATTATGCCTCTGGATGGATGCACAGATGGAAAAACTGACCCATCCCCTAAGTGGTAAAAAAATGCTAAAAAACAAATGAGGTTTATAAAAGCGTGTCTCTTTAATTCTATTTGTTCTGTAAATATTCTACTCTGGTCCAACTCGAGGTAAAATTTCAACCCCTCCCTGAGTTATATTAAAATAACTGCTTGTCAAGTGTAAAAGTTATTATTGTGGCTTTCCTTTCAGAGTAATTATCCCCTGCTGCAGTAATTACATGCCCTGCATGACATTGTCAAGCAGGAAAACAATGCTCACAATCAGCTGATTTATTGCTTGTACAGCACAGAAGGGAACCTCTGTTTGGGCAAGTCCCATGTTGTCCATAAATAATGTCAAAAAAGAATGAGTAAAGTTGTCACCTACTTAGGGACAAGCCCTGTACTGCGCTTGTCATGCCCCCAAATTGCAGATAATGAACAGCTTGCACGTCCTTGCAATCCAATTGGTCAGTGAAGTTCTCAGACCTGGCAGTGCTACTCTAGCTCTTAACTCAACACTGTGGGTGAGAAAAACAGCTCTTTCTTGGATTTTATTTGTTTATCACTCTAAGGCATTGGGCTCAGGGTGAGTCTGTTTTAACCAGATCTTGGCAGCAAGGTAGCAGAGTGGTCAGAGCACAGCGTTGAGAACCCAGGGACCCCAGTTCTGTTTCCCCTGTCCACCATGCTGAGCATCCACTTCGCACACTTTGATACCAAGTAAGAAAAAAAAAATGCCCTTGCACAAATCATGGGTGAAACGTTATCTGGAGGCCACATCTCTGAAAGGATTTAGGCAGACCTGAGCCAATCCAGAGGAGGGCTACCAAAAATGCTGCGGTCTGTGCCATAAGCCCTATGAAATGAGCTTTAAAGACCTAAGAATGTTTAGCCTAGAAGTGAGGAAGGAAAGAGGGGAAAATGGTAGAGACATTAAAATATCTTACAGGTATAAATAATGCAACAAAAGGCAAACATTTTTCAGTGGAAAGAAAATTCTACAACAAAAGGTCTTGGTATATAAGGAAATATTTCTTTACCTAATGGGTAAGGGATGAAAGAAACAATCTCCTAATGGAAACAGTGCAGGCAAAAATAGCATTTGAATTCAAGAGAGCGTAGGACAAACCAAGGTCGTAACTAGACATTTCTGTACCTGGCGTACAATAGTATCATGTCAATTATTAAATACATATATTTTAAAACAAAAAAAATGCATACAAATGAAGTGATTTAAATTATTTAAAGTTATTTTAAATATTATTTTTACCAAAGCGACACCAGAGCCAGGCTGCACTTAGAATATATTTCAATCACAATAAGTGCAGAAATGTTGCATAGTCGATATAGGCGTTCAGAAAAGGTTTTTTTTATTTTTATATAATACGGCAACTCCACTGTTAACATCAAACTTTGTTATCAGCGTTATTCAATAGGTCCCCCAACACAGTCCCGTGTTTCGCTGAGGCTGCGTCGGGAGGGACAGTGAACTCAAATCAACAGTTCTGAAAATAAAATATACAAAATGGACTATGTAAATAGATGAACCATGAACTAACCAAGATTAAATTTAGAATTTAAAATGTGAAAACAAGGTGTATACATACCATAGCATGTCCTCATGAAATTTGACAGGGAGCGCGTCTATACATAGAAACCAAGGGTTTTAACAGTGTAAAAAGGCGCGAACATAAATGAACCAATCAGCTTTATTCAGGGAACAGCCAATCAGAAACCAAGCTGGTCAGAGCAATCAGAATTAGGTAAAGTAAGTCCATTCCAGTTCTTTGTTCAAACCATGGGGTGTCATAGTATTCAAAATATATATCCACCTCTGTTCTTTACGTATCAAATATTCTGAGAAGTTACCCCCTCAACTCGGGGGGGGGGGGGGGACGGACAACAACTTCTAGAACGAAAAAGAATAAATCAGATAATGTGTGTGACAATTGAACCCAATAGTCAACCAGTGGTGCATTCTCACGCAACTTCTTAATGTTGGACCTGTGCTCAATGATTCTTGTTTTTATCATTCTTACAGTCTTGCCCACATACAGTTTCTTACATGGGCATCGGATAATATAAATCACCCCGTCTGAATTGCAATCTGAAAAATGCCTTAAATCATAAATCTTTCCAGAGCCTGGATGTTCAAAGGAAGACATAGTATCAGTGTTTGGGCATACGGAACAGTGTCCGCAATGTTTATGTTCTCCAATAGGGTGACAGCTCCTATCTAATGTATCTAAATCAGAGTGTGTTAACATATCACGAAAATTTTTCCCCCTTCGAAATGTAAACCGTAATGCACTCTGAAACACATCTTCAAGTGCTAATGAATTCCATGCCTCCGAATAATATTGGTTATTGGTTTACTCAAGGTGGAGAAGGGTAATATACAATTGACTGTAATATCAGTTGAGCGAACTTGTGGCCAAAATAGTAAATCCCTGTTCACGTAAAGGGCTCTTTTAAAAGCTTTTTTCAAGACCTTACTCAGGTACCCTCTCTCATAAAAGCAGATCATCACATCCTTAGCTTTTATAATGAACTCAGGTTTTGAGGAACAGAGCTGCCGTAATCTCAGGAATTGACCCGTTGGTATGTTATTCCTAAGAGCCCTAGGATGACAGCTATCAAAACAAAGCAATGTATTCCGGTCAGTATCTTTTCTAAAAATAGTAGCTGAGAAATTAACATTATCAAATGATATGAGAAGATCCAAGAAGGAAACTTGGGATGTATGGATATTAAAGTTAAACTGTAAATTTGTATTACTGATATTACAGTCAATTGTATATTACACTTCTCCACCTTGAGTAAACCAATAACCAATATTATTCGGAGGCATTGAAATTCATTAGCACTTGAAGATGTGTTTCAGAGTGCATTACGGTTTACATTTTGGAAGGGGAAAATTTTTCGTGACATGTTTAGATACATTAGATAGGAGCTGTCACCCTATTGGGGAACATAAACATTGCGGACACTGTTCCATATGCCCATACAGTGATACTATGTCTTCCTTTGAACATCTAGGCTCTGGAAAGATTTATGATTTAAGGCATTTTTCAGATTGCAATTCAGACGGGGTGATTTATATTATCCGATGCCCGTGTAAGAAACTGTGCAACCTGCGCATGCCGAGCCGCGCAGCCTTCCTCCGTTCCCTCCAAGGCCGCTCCAAAATCGGAGCGGCCTCGGAGGGAACTTTCCTTCCGCCTCCCCCCACCTTCCCCTCCCTTCCCCTACCTAATCCACCCCCCAGCCCTACCTAGAACCCCCCCTTACCTTTGTCAGGTAAGTTGCGCCTGCCTCCTGGCAGGCGTAGCTTATGCGCGCCGGCCAACGGCCGGCCCGCGAACCCGAGTACAGCAGCAAATGGCCGCTGTGCCTGGAGGCTCTGGCCACACCCACACCCCTCCCCTTTTTGCAAGCCCCGAGACATACGCACGTCACCGAACCTATGCAAGATAGGCTCGGCACGCACAGGGGCAGCTTTTCGGGGGTTACGCACGTATCCCTTTGAAAATCTGCCCCATTATTTTATGTTGAAAATAACTTTTTCTACCTTTTCCTTTTTGTTGTCATCATTCTGCTTTCATGGTCTGTCTTCTAATTTCTTTTCCTCCCTTC
Organism: Rhinatrema bivittatum; assembly: GCF_901001135.1. NCBI lineage: Eukaryota > Metazoa > Chordata > Amphibia > Gymnophiona > Rhinatrematidae > Rhinatrema > Rhinatrema bivittatum. The sequence continues at coordinate 61,222,029 of NC_042625.1, read as the reverse complement.
TCTTCTCCTTTCCCTATTTCTACCTGTCTCTTTGACATCTAATCTCTAATATTGCTTCTGTCCATCTTTCTCTTCTAATCACTATCTCTTCATTTCTCCCTGCTTTCCTTCTTGTCTTTTATCATCACACCCCTCTGTTTCTCCCTCCCCATCTCTTGTTTTACCCCTCCATCTCCACTCAATCTCCCCTTTTCCCCTTCTTCATTAGCCCCATTATCCTTCCTCATCCTTAATATGCTTTCACCCCCCCTGACTACTTCCAGTTCTACACTTTCTCCTTTACCCCCTAACTCCAGGTTTTTCTTTTTCCTCCACTCCCTCATTCCTCTCCTTCCTTCACTCCCCACCTCCTTCCATTTACTTTTCCCATCCCCCTTTACCTTTTGGATAGGTCTTGAGTCATTGCAGCAGGAGGCTGATGGCAACAGCAGCAGGGACACGCTGGGCATTTATTCTGGTCCCATGTTTGCTTCTCCTCCATCATGTGCTTCCTCTCTGGAGAAGAAGTGAGGAAGAGGGGAAGGAGAGGGAGCAGCCATGGGATTGAAACAGATTTACTACTTATGTATTTATTTAGTAAAATGTGATTCCATGCTTTTCATCAACAACACCCAAAGTGTTATTAAATGCAATAAAAAAAAATCCACATCATCTGCATCCCCATTTCAACCCTCAACACAATTTAAAAGTTACAGCATCACTCACCCCCCCCCCCCCCCCCAATATAAATCAAAACCACTACTATCCTGGAACTACCCACGCTTTCTCTCTTCAACAGGTAACATCAACTAGCGTCTCACAAAAGAAAACAATAACATTAATTCTCTCTCATCAACATGTCCTCACTCACCTGTATATACTGTGTTCCCACTGCTGCAGTCACTCAGAGAGAGACAGGGCTGGTGATGATCAAGGAGGGACAAGAGAGGCAAAGCTGGGCTTAATTTGAAGCCACAAAGGGGGGGGTGGGTGGGAGGAGGAAAGCACCTACACACACTTTTTCTCTTCCACCTCTTCTCCTCTGCCTCTCTGGGCAGCACCTATGGCCCTTCTTGATAGTGCCTGCCTCCTCCACCCCAGCCCGAGACAAATGCACCAGTTGCATTGTATTAGTTGCAGTCCTGGGACGAGCAAGGAAAATACTTAGTTGTGAGGAAGCAAGGACAATGCAGGAGATCAAATATCCTGTATGTAGTTTTGCAACAGGGAGTGAAAATAGTCAGACTACATGGACCTTAGTCTGTACCTTTCACCATATTCTATGTTTCTACATGTTCCCTCTGACAGAGACGTTGCCACCATGTGAATTCTCATACAGTGCTGTGTACACTAATGACACAGGGATGGTAACTTTTAAACATCCACACGGGCGAACATGTTTGCACGTATTCTGGCTCACGCTAATGGAAGTGGCCATTTTATAACATACGCACGTATATGCGCATATAGTATAAAATAGACTGTACGTGTGTACATGTGCGCACAATTTTATGTGGACACGCGCATGTACGTGCAAATGCCGCCTCTATTGGGTAAATGGAAGAATTTTGGTACAGACGCGTGCCAACACAATTACCAGTTTCCCCAGTTCGTTTCCAGTTTGCCCAGGTAAAGGAGAGGACTTCCTAACCCCCCTAGTTAACTAGCCTGTTAGACCCAACCCTTAAAACCCCACTAACCTCTTTAGTTTTTTTTAGTTTCAGGACTCACATGCCATCCACAGCAGAAGTAAAGTTAAGGGACCCTGGATCACGCTTGTGCACATAAATACTTATGCGCAGATTTCATTGAGAAATCTAGGAACGCCCATGCCCCGCCAGACCATGTCCACGCCCTGCTCCTTTTTTTCAAAAAAATGTTAGTGTTAGGAATTATTTGGAAAGGAATAGAGAATAAAATGGGAATATCATAATATCTCTGATTTAATCCAAGCACTGTTGTATAAGTACCATGTTCTAACCAATTGGTCACCAGATTTCATAAAATGAAACCACTGTAAGAACCAGTAGGATCTGAACCAGTGGCTGTGGAAAGAGGGAAGAAGGAGATATCCAAGAATATTTATGATCATGAACTAGAATATGTATACGCTATGGTGTTGAACTAGAAGATGAATTTTGACACACAGTATGTGATCATTGACCTTGAATATGAGCGCAAATATTGTAGTAATCTTCTTTTGGAATGATGTATATAAAACACCTAAATAAATAAACAAACAAACAAATTAATAAATCCATTCAGTAATGAATTGGTGCAAGGTTATCTGGTATATGTCTATAATGAAAAATCTTATTTTTTTAACCAGAGACAAGTACCCAGATTTATGTCAGTTTGGGAGCCATTCTTGTTCTACTAATAGGGAGATGTTAGTTATGAAGAATAGTTAACTTTAATGTATCATGAGGACTTAAGGTCTCTCTCATAGAGCAACATTGTATGGGAAAGTGCCTTAATAAGAAGGTGAAACAGAGAGATTCTTGCACACCACTTGTTTCTATAATGTATGTAGTTAAGATGTATACTATAGCAGATCATCTGGTTGTACATCCTCCTGACTGCATGTTTAACACTTATAATTTAAGCAGTACACCAACAAAATCTATTTAAAATTAAAGTTGTCATGAGATCTTGTGATGCACTGTAGTTTAATATGGCCGGGCATTATTATTCCCTATAAGAACCAGGACTTCCGCATACTGCTAATTAACACGATATGTGGCAGTACTTGATGCTTCAAGCGAGGTCCGCCTGCAATTAGTGGAAACTGGTTAAAAGACTCTGATGGTTGATGAATACAGCTTTTGCTGTCTTTTCCACCTACATTAAAAAAAAAAAAAAAAAATCTACATCAAAGTACATGTTCCCCCCTTCCCGCTCCCCCACCTCCCTGCGTTGGACAATGGTCTCTGTTTGGAGCTGAAAGCCTTCCGGTACAGTTTTGTTAGATGAAGCGCTGTCTCCACCTGCGCATTGTACGTTCACCCAGGAGTTCCTGTTCTGAAGTATTTGCTGAAGGCATGCAAAGTCTAAGGAGCCCCTTCATAGGGTGCTTGGTTGCTGCTGCACGACAGCCCCTGATCAGCATCCTAGATTCCAGCAAGGCGACAGGAAGTGGAGAAAGGCGATGCTCTTTCATCTCTGTGAAGAAGAGGGTAAAAGTGTTGGCATAAGCAATGAAACACTTAAACTCACTTGCCTCCCCTCCCCCACCATTTCCCCTCAGCAAAGCTTTTATACAGAACATTAAACTCCATAAATAATAGGCAAAGAAGCCTATAAAGAAATGCAGCTGTTAGCTACCAGAGTCCTCTGACAGCCGTGTTTATTTTGTTTCTCATGTGTGGTCCCTTTTAGGCCCAATCATAAGCACTGATAAGCTTTTTAAAAAGGACAGATTGTAATGTGGGAGCGCTTGCCTTGCTCAAGGAGAGCGGGAGGAGGCGAGGCGTGAATAGAATGTGAAATAATGCCCGATAACACCAGTGTGATTGTATGCGAATTTCAGAACAGTGTCCAATGGCACAATTTCATCGGGTGATTAAATACCGGACAATGCAGAGAGAAGCCCTGTGCCAGAATATCTACAAATGAGGTTCAGAACTTCACAATCACAAATCCATAATTATTAAATTGCAGACAAGGGTGGTGCGGTAATGCCAACCATAAAACACAACATAGCCATTTGTCTGATTTTACATTCTATACAGAATTAGAAATGGATCCAACACTTCGTTACAAGAAGATTCCATTATTATTCTGGTACCAAAAGGACCATATATACATGAATGCCTTATGATAGCTGTGCCAAGAAAATGCCATTTGCATGCTACTAAGGCAGGGGTGGGCAACTTCAATCCTCGACAGCCATAAACAGGCTAGGTTTTCAATGAATATGCATGCAATAGATTTGCATGCTCTGCCTCCATTGTATGCAAATCTATCTCATGCATATTCATTGTGATATCCTGAACACCAGGCCTACTTGTGGCTCTTGAGGTTTGGAGCTGGCCACCCCTGTACTAAGATGTCATAAATCTCTGATTATCCCACCTGAGAGATCACTTTTTTTTTATGAAAGTCCTTCAGATAATTTCTTGTTTGCTATTTGGAACCTGTGATGAAATCTGCTGTAGCATATATTTGGTATACTACAAATTTGTTCAAGTAGAATTAAACATGTGAGGCATACTAGTCATGAGGTCATACTAATTTTTATATAACCGTAATCTTTATACTAGTATTCCCTTTGTTGTGTCACAATTCCAGCTGTTAGGCAGCCTCCCCCCCAGCATGGGTCCTCACAGAGCGGCCCTCTCTCCTGTGTAAGCCAGTTTCTTGATCCTCCCATGAATCAGCAAGGCCAGCCCTATTTAGCTCAGCCTCTCCCGCAACTCAGTGCCTCTTCATTGAGTCACCTTGGCTCCTTGCAGTGGCCCACTTTGCTTTCTTTGCCACTGTCTGGCCTCTGTGACCTTCTTGCTTCAGCCTTGCCTAGTGGCTTCCTTGGCCTTCAGCCTTGCCCTGTGGCCTTCTTGCACTGCCTTGCAGCCTTCTAGCCTTACCTTGTGGCCTGCTTAGGTCTTCTTGTCTATTTTTACCTTGTTTTATCTTAGGATATTTGCTGTGCTTCAGTTCCTTGTTTCATGTGATGATGTTCCTTCCTCACTACCTGTGGTGCAGTCCTAGTCTTGTCCTCTCCTGTCCTGTTCTTGTTGTCCCAGGCCTTGTATCCAGTTACATGTCTGTCTTCAGTCTTAACAAACAAGAGTACCATGCACCAGTAATTCTTTACTAGGATATTAATCAATCAATCAATCCCAACTCCAACAATATCCCATATAGAATTCTTAATTGTGTCTTTATTGATTTCTCACTATGGAAAATGTGTTTCCCTTTTATATGAATATTTCATGTGACTTTTTTTTAAAAACAATGTACTTCAAGATACAAAAAAAAATTTTTTTAAGGAGAGGGTGGAACGTTTCATAAATTTTTCGATGTCATTACCACCTTGTAATGTACCAGTTTTTAATCATAAACATCCACCTCCATCCTAAGTGTTTTTAGGTTTCTGAAACGTGCGCAAGTGTGATTTAAAATGTTTTTTATGATATATTTTTTATGAACTACTTCCTAGACGATTTGTCCTCATTAGTGGCTAGAAATTAGCCGACTGGTTTACAAGGAAGTCTTTTTACACTTCTGACGGCAACAACCAATAATTACAGATGACTGATCAACCTCCTCCGGCATAAACGCTATGCTCACTAATAAAATATTAGAAAAAATGACTTATCTTAATAGCTGTCGTTGTCCAACCGGACTCTACTTGCAAATGAAATATGACACAAAACCGATTTATCTTAATAGCTGTCGTTGTCCACCCGACAAGGCCTTGTTTCAGACCCAGCAAGGGGTCTTTCCTCAGGGGATATATATGCGGTGTTGAGCAGTCGGATTTACATGTCTGTAGTCGTTACAAAGACAAATGCTGTGTCTTTTCAAGCCGTTCTATTCTAAGCCATGGTACTCGCTTTTCTGCATAAAAATTCTTTTTAGATTCAAGAGTTTAAACTTGGTATTTGGCATGGCGCAATCTAAAATTAGAGACATTTACTGATGAAGGTGTTTTAAGCCAAATACATTCATTCCTTCTCAAGGATTTTCTCAAGAATATCAAATTTGGAGTAATCCAAGGCTGAGATCTCTTCCTAGGCAGAGAAACAAGTCTAAGAGGAGCAATAATGTCCAGTGTTGAGGTGACAGAAACTGTCCAATTAAGAACGAATCGTCTAAGTCACTGGAAGGCAAAGGCCCTAAAAGAGATGATAAAGCATCCTGAAATTTGGAACTATCAATAAAACCTATATGCACTTGTGAGTGTAATGGGTTTAAATTACATAATGATCAGACCATGGCACATCATTCATTTTCAAAGAGTGAGAAGAGTGTTGTATACCAGATGTATTAAAGAAAACGAGATCTAACCTGTGGCCTTGTCTGTGAGTAGGGCTATGGATTAATTGTGTCCCAAAGAGAAAAGAATGTCAAGAAACAATTTGCACTGACAAGACTGTGAGGTGGAGGTAACTGGCAAATTGAAATCACCCAAAATAATCATATTGTTTAAATTGACTTTGGCTAAAAGCAAAAGTTCAGAAAAAGGGGACAAGTTAGATTGAGGAAATCTAGGAGGACAGAACGTGAGACAAATGGAAAAACCTGTAGTATGCATGAGTAATAATAATTCATACATGGAATTACCACTAAGATTTTGAAATTTAGGGCTCCAGGATTCCTTAAAGATAATTAGTAAACCACCACCTCTACCCTTAGAGCGTGGCTGAGAATAGCAGGAATAATTGGGGGAGGGGGGGAAAATTTGATTTAAGGTGACCATATCGGAGTCAAGAAGCCAACTCTCAGTGATACAAAAAACATCAGGTTTTTCCATAAGTATTAAATCATAAATCAGTTGAAATTTCTTTTTAACAGATTGAGCATTAATCAACATGACTTTAGCATCTGAGAGAATGGAGTTAAACAAAGAAATAGAGGGCAGAATCTGAATTAAACAGGATGGCCTACGAGACGGTTGAGGTTGTTTAACATTGGAAAGATCACCATACCTGCCATGACCTGAAACAACTGGAATAGAGTCATATTTAAAAAGCTGTGAGTCTGTGGATGAATATTTAAGGTCCCTGGCCTCATTCCCACTCATTGCACACAAAAGAGCGCACAAATGAGCTCCTTTGACACGCTCCTTTGTGCGCTCGCAGGCTCTTCACCCCGATTCCAGTGATGTCACTGGGGGGAGTAGGCCAAGATGGCATTGGGGCTAGGGCGAGCAGGAACAGCAAAGTGCCATCGTGCACTCCTCTCTCTCAGTGGGGCCAAAGAGTGTAGACAGGCCTGTTAGTCTGGGGAGAGGAGGCAGAGCAGAGAAGGCAGTGGCAGCAGAACTTCCTCTGGCGTCACTCGCAGGCTTTTCATACCCCCATTCTGGTGATGTCACCAGGGGGGGGGAGGGGCATGGCTTACAGCCTGAGATGGCACTGGGGCTGGGGTGAGCGGGAACAGTAAAGTGCCGTTGTGCACGTCTCTCGCAGTGGGGCCAAAGAGTGTATACAGGCCCGTTAGTCCAGAGAGAGGAGGCAGAGCAGAGATGGCAGTGGCAGCAGGACATTTCCACCAACTTTCTATCTTTAACCAGTAAAAGTTGGAAATCAAATCAGCTTTTAGCTTGATTATTACTGATGTTTACCAGAGACTGACATGTTGAATTAACTAGTGAACTCGCTCAGGATCTAGGAGATAATCCCACCCTTCCCCCCACCCCTACTAACAGGTAAACTTGAAGTTTCAGAGACGCTTAACACCAGGAAAAGAAATAAACAGTTTACGCCCGTAATTGATGTGTGGTCTGTGATGGGACGTCCAAAGAGGGAGCCTATAGTGTTGAAAAAAATAACTTTATATGAAGGAAATGTGTTTTGAACTGTTTAAGACTGTTTCACTATGATGTGGATCAAAATCATGATGTGTTGTGAACTGTGACACTGAACTAAAATGGCTGCTGGTTCCCATTGTAGAAACATATTAAGATTAAAAACACATGATAGCAACCACGAGGAATGTCATATTGTACATGTCATGACATTATTGCAGATCACCAGCACTCATCATCCAATAAAATTTGTGATTGCAGGAGGCTGCATCATCATGCCCCACGTACATCATGCCATGCATAGTGTGTGATAAGTATGAGGAGAAGGGATTTGTGCTGTGTTTGTCACAAATTGAGCCAAAAGAGGTTATACTATTAAAAACCAAACTTTGCCGTTGGTTCTGTTTAACACTGCGATCCCTTATGGGGACCACCAAACAAGAAACCTATTGCAGCTGTGCCGATCCAGGACAGGAGGTACCAATGGGTGCCATATCCCAAAAGCTCATTGCCATCTTCAATGCTGTGGAAAGCTACTGAAAAGTACGGCTAGCGAGCCTAAAAACCCAACTACCTATCAAGTCAAGGGCCACATGCAGTTAGGATTGAATGATCCCTCCACCCAAATTAGCTATGAGTTCAGAGAGTTCCATGTGCACTGGAGATGGCTCCCAGTGTGAGGCATTCCATAATAAACTTTTTGTGAAAGAATTACCTGAAGAGCTCTTACCGCTGAATGCGTTTACTTTTCTGCTGGAGCCTTCTCCTCCTATGAGAAAGGTAGTGGCAGCCCATGAATACTTTTTTTTTTTGCAAGGCCTCCATGTCATCAGGAAGCTGGAGCCTTCACAGCAAGACCAAGGCTGAATCATCTAGCCTGAAGAATTCTACAAGGACTACTGCCACTGGTACCCTGGTCATGCAGTCCCCAACCCCTATGAAATAACTGTTTCCCCATTTTGGGAAAAACAAAAAAGACAATCTCCAAGAACTGGCAAGGCAGATGACACAAAATTATTCAAAGTTGTTAAAATAGCAGTGGATTGTGAAGAATTTAAGAAAGACTGAATGCTAGATTAAATTTAATGTGGAAAAGTGCAAAGTAAAGCAAAAAAGGAAAAATAATCCCAATGATGAGTACATAATGCTGGGTTCTGTATTTGGAGTCACTACCCAGAAAAAGAACCTTGGAGTCTTTACGGACTAAGAGGATAACTTTCAAAACTGCTCGTACATGCCCATATATAGTATGCATGTATATGAGTGCCTGCAAAGTTGCTACAGTATTTTATAACCTTTGTGGAAAGGATATGCATGGGCTTTAAAATAAGAGTACATATGCACGCACAAAAAGCTCACATATGTAAAACCCACGAGCTGTGCAAGTTCAGACTTCTCCAAATAAATGACAATTTATCTGACCGAATAGCACCATGTAGCCAGATAAGTCCGAAAAGTGATACTTAGACTGACAAGTAGCATTTTTCAGACTTATCCAGCTATGTAGGGCTGCAGCTACTTAGCCGGATAAATCAGAATATAGCCGGATAAGTGCCACAGTTTATCTGAATAAGTTTTAATTTGTCTGTCTAAGTAGTGGGAAAGGCGCTACTTGGTTGAATAAGATGTAAAATAGCCAGATAAGTGCGCGCAACTCATATACTCGCATATTTGTACTTCCGGTTTTAAAAGGATATGTGTGTAGATTTTAATCATGTTAATTTGATGCTTTTACCCACTGTAGGTCAGCTTTTACCTGCACAAGTCAGAGTATTTTATAACATCAGCGTGGCAATGAAATAACCAGTTTTAGCAATTAGTTTACCAGCTCACCCAGTCCATCTGCAGCTCATGAAGACCCTCCTGGTTCTTCAACCTGAAGTCCCCCCATTGTACCCAAACCCTCTGCCCAGTAATTGTTTTCAGTTTAATAATGTTTATAATCCCATACATCAGATATCGAGCAGAAGAAAATATATGCAAGTAAAGGACATATGGGTGTTACTTTGGCAGTATGGCACTGAAAATCAGCAGTCAGGTTTGTGTTCGGTGATTTTATTGACAGTACACATTCAGTTTACAGAACAACTGCTTACCTGCAGCAGTAAACACAGATGCCAACAGCATTCAGGTACATACTTTATCTTAGGACAGTAATGTTGCACAGGAGCTGCCTTCTCCTGGAAATCTGAGTCCAGTTTACTGATCCCAGCTGGGCTCTGCCTCTTAACCTTCCCAGCAGGGTCCCATCCACAGGACTCTTCTGCCCAGCAGGGGCCCACCCACAGAGCTCTCTCTCTCTATGGGATTTAAGGTAGACCAGGCATCTAGCCTGGACCCACACAAGTTAAGGAGGGGGTCTAGGGTTACTCCTTCAAATACCCTCCCTCTCAACTTGAACCCACTAGGGCAAGCATCTTCACTCACCCTGGATCCAAACCAGGGAAGTAGCTTCACACCCCGGTATTGCTCTTTCTAGCCTTCTGCCAGCTAAACTCTTGGTTAGAGTTAGGGTGGGGTGTCAGGGTTGGGCTCATTTTTAACCACTCTCAACACTAAGCTCAAGATAGCGGTGATAGAGTCATGCTTTCCCTCTCTCCTTATACTGTCCAGGAGGTGGCTGTCTTTGACACAGTGCAAGTACTAAGAAGGGCATTAGCAGTAAAGTTGAGAGATTGAGATCATTCTTAACATATCCTGGCTTACTAGTGAGGTTCATTCCTGTCAAAGTTTGTGCAAAACAAACCCATTTGGAGACAATACTGTGAGCTTTGGTCTTTATCTGCTGTTATCTACTATGTGGTTGCTATGCACATGGTATCACAGCTGGCAAAGCACTATTGCTCATTGATGACATCATTGTCTGAGCTTATGGAAACTAATGGAAGAAAATGAACCGTGATATGATATCATCAGCTTTGTATCACTGTACTATCCTGAGGATTCAACTTTAAGAATAAGAATTATTTTTATAGTGCTACTGGACCTACACAGCACTGCACAATAGTGATAAGTTTTCAGGTACAAAACTTCCCTACCCCTAAGGAGCTTACAATCCAAGTGGGTTTCTGATGCATTGCGAGATAAAGTGACCTGCCCAAGATCACCAGGCATGTCAGTGGGAGAAACAGCATTTAAAACCCTGGCTTTCCTGGTTTTCAGCCCACTGCTGTAACCACTAGGCCATTACTCCCCGTTTAAAAGCAGGAAGGAAGGAGCATTGATCATGCTGCATTGCGTGAATATGGGTGCGAAGGATTGTTACTATGAAGGAATTTTACCTCCTTGCCTACAAACACATTTCAGTCAGAAAACACTGAGAAATCAAGAAAATTACATTTTGCTTTGTTTCTATTCAAAGATGCAAATGCAAGCAGAACAAAAATATTTGCCATCTTAATAGTTTCCAGAAATATTTAAAGCAACAAAACATTAGAAATAATGTGGTTTTTAAATTACAAGTACCAGATTTTACTCCCTCCCTCCTGTTGCTAGTCTTTCTAGTAGTTTGTCCTTGTTGTAGATACAAAGAAATGCAAATGAAAAGCAAAAAAAAAAAAACCATTTGGCTAAATTTCTTTCATCTCTTTCGCTGGAAATGTCACTGTTGTTGTCAACATCTGAGCAAGCAAAAGAATATAGCGGGATCTTTTAGGCTTTTGGTCTTTAAAGTGGATCTTGCCTAATGCAGAAACCCTTGGCATTGAAAGCAAGCTTAATTGTTAGCATATATACCATATAGAGTGTCTTCCCCATGATGCTGTGAAAGCAAATACAATGCAATATAATTAATGAGCTTAGCGGACGGAAAGTACACAGTTACTAATGCAGCAATACCAGTAAACAAAGATAGAGTTTAAGTAGCACTCAGAAAAGGAAAAGGTAATTCGAATGGCAAGAAGCATTTGATTTCACCAGAATGCTTATTGAAAGAGAATGCATGCGTAGAGAGCAGGCGTGGTGAGCTAAGAAAGTCAGTGGAGACTAAAGCTGGCAAACATGGTGGCTGGTCCTGACAGTATGACCTATTTAACACAGCTTGCTCCCTTTTCTGTTTCAGGGTTTGTCCAGTAACTAGTAAAACTGTTACGTGATTGTCGCAGGATTCTGAAGGCTTAGAGGAGAGCAGGGTATGGTAAAGGTGAGTTCTGCCTGTCCTGACTGAAGAAGAGAGCAGTAGTTTTTATAGCAGGAATGCTTTGATATAAAGCTGTTTACAAAAGTGGCTTTTCCTTGTTTCACTATAAAAGTCCGGGAAGCGAATTGCATGTATAATCACACTTAGAAAAGGGGATGAAGTAAGCACACGTTTGTATCTCATAAGCTACTTCAGTCATAATGTCCCAATCATAGGTGCTATGGGTGCTTCAGCACCCCCAATATTTGATGTTTATCCCCACCCCAATATATGAGTAGCTTCCTGTGTCGACTATTCATTCCACTTGCATGAGCCGAAGGAAAGGAGAAATTAGTGACTCAGGAGGCAGATCATATATTAGGGATGCTCAAGCACCCATAGCACTCAAGGAACTAGCAACTATAGGGCCCAGTCACTCACCTCTCCTGTCATTCAGATCCTAGATCTATTTCAAATACAGCCAAGCAACGAAAAAAATTTGTTAGCCAAAATGGAGATGTAATCTTTGCTAAAAAGGTAGGAAACTTGAATTTCACAGGCACTGTTGCATTTTGGGTATGGTAAAAGGAGCTGAGAAAGGAGGACACTGGCAGTTTGTGCCAGTGCCAAGCTGGTAACTCTGCTTAGCAGTGCTTGCTAAGCACTGCAGTGTAGTGTGCACTCAGTCTGTCAACTGGTTTGTGTGTGTGTGACAGTCACTTTTAGAGTGGAACTGATAAATACCTTACAGTACATATTATGACATCAAAACCTAGGTAGTCACTATTTCCAGTTCCATCATGCCACTGTGATGAAAGGGGAGAGATGGGAATGGCAGCTGGCAAAAGAATGACAGGAGCATAGGAATGAGTGTTCCTGAAGAGGCAGCCAAGCCTCCCAGGACTATTAACACTAGCAATAGAAGTGAGAAAAAAGGGAGTCCTACCCCTAAGTTAAAAATAAATTGTTTTAGCTATAGAAACCAGGAGTGGAAGGCTCAAGGCATAAAAAATGTAAACTGGGAGAACATGTGTCACCACTGCCTGCTCCTTTCTTTCTTGCTTTGGAGCAGGGGCAAAAGGAGGAAAAGTTGTTGGAAGCTGGTGGGAGCAGGGCAGGGGCAGCAGGAGTGTAGCATTCAAAACCAGCACCACACGCCTCCTTAATTACTGTTTCTCAGGTAATGGAGGGAGGTGATAATTGCAAAAACTGATTGAGAGGAAGAATCTGTGTCCTAGATTCTTTGACTTGCAGGATATGGAATAGCTAGTGGCTAAAGAAACCTTTGAAGCTACTAGTCAGTAGTGTCTTAGCTTCCAGTGAGGAGCTGGAGAGAGGCAATTAATATTGGCAGGGCTGAGATTATAAGGGGAAGACCAACTCCAAACCTGAACCCCTAGCCCCTTCCCCAAATGATGCAATAAGGAAATCACAACAGGCCTCCTCCAGGATTTCCTCTGACTTCTCCCTGCCCAGGGCTTCATACCAATTTTCCTTTTGCCATTCATTTGGAGTTTTGAGGTGTTCTTGACACTGTGGTTGGCTGCTTTGCACCTCTCATAGTGCCTTGGGGTCTTCATGCCACTCATGGTCCTGCTTTGACCCTCTGTTGATGTCTTTGGCTTCTTCATGCCACCTTTGCTGCTTTATTCTCCCTTCATGGTGCTTTTGGATGTTCATGATACTCTTGGTGCCATTTTGCCCCTCTCTTCTTACCTTGCAGGGTTCATGTCACTTTTGTTGGTGCCTTTTGCAATTCATTTGGAGCCTTGGGGTGTTCTTGCCATTCTTGCTGATGTTTTGCTCCTCTAATGATGCCTTGGAGATCTGCCACTGCTTTTCCCTTTTACAGTACCCTTGGGCTATTCATGCCATTTTTGGTGCAACGTTGTCACAGTTTTGGCGCCTTGGAGTGTTTTTCCCCTTCTGATGATATCTACCCACAGAATTCATTAGAAAACTCAAATTTTGGAGTCCAACATAGGCTACATTGCTTCCATCATTAACTTTAACGGAAAACATAAGAACAAATACACAAAAAAAAATTCCATCTGAAACACCAAATAAATGTAGGTGACCTAGGAAATGAATAAACAATAGAAACAGAATTTTTGCCTCTTTACATCTCTAGTGAAATGGAATGCAATGCAACAGAACTCTGAAGGAAAGGCTAATACTATAAGAATTAGGGACAATCTTAAATTGGCACATATTCTGCTACAACCCTCATTTTCCTACATACAGTATATTTCTAAAGTTTGGTTATGCTGATTGGGTTTTAAGTTGTCCAAGTTTAATTTAAAATATATTACGTTGATGCCTCTAGAAGAGTGATGGCCTGGAGATTTGTGTAGTGTCCCTATAGCATATAGACAAAATAAGAAATGTAGGATATATTTGAGACACAATTGTACATGAGCAAAATAGTCATATTTTAAAGCTCATCAAGGTTTCAGTCATGTCTTCAATCATTAATAAGTATGTGTTCTTAAGAAGGTCACAAGTTTATGGAATATGAAATATTTCCAACATTCACAAATAACTGGAAGTGATTTCAGACCCACATGTCTCTAGGTTAGTATACTTTTCTATTAAAGATGAAATTATTAGAATCTCTTATTTTTTTTAGGTTCACAAGTTCTACTTATATTTATTTGATACTAAAAAATTGAGGATTTTGTAGGATAGCAGCTCCCCCTGGTGTTCAACTATAAAAAAAAATAAAAGTAATGAGGCCAATATTCAGTGGACAAGTTATCCAGCTAAGGGGGTCATTTATCAAAATGCACTAAGGCGTTTTCGCATGCGTTAAGGGCTTATCGCATGCAAAAAGCCCCGTTAATGCATGCGATAAGCCCTTAACACATGCGAAAATGCCTTTAACGCATGCGATAGCACCATATCGTTTGGTGCGATGCAAATCCGAAAAAGAAGAGGAGTTAAGGGCGGGAGTGGGCTGGGTTTACCAGTTTGTGAAGTCCTATCACACGGACTTAATGCCCATTTTAGCTACACCTTTTTCAGTAGCGTTAAGCTGTGCAATAGCTTGTGTTATGGGGTGGTAAGGTGTTAGTGCATTTCATGATGTCTCCTGAAAGGCCTGTTTTAGTAGGTGTGAAGCTCCCAGAGCACCAGCCTAGCCATCTGAGAGAAAGAGAGAGAATAGCTATAATGTCCTCTCCCTAGATAGATATTTGTATCCCTATGGGAGGCCCACCTAGTAACTCGAGGTGAGGTTTAGGTATTAGTGTAGGGGGTTAGGGGCCACTTTGACATTCAACGTGAGATGTACGAACAGAACAGTGGTCTCTTGCGAAGATTTGATGACCTATGGAGAGAGGAAACTCACCCAAAGATGAGAGTGGTGCAATGTTCTCTTCACCTAGCTTGATGGACTCTCTACTTGGGTAACATCAAGCTAGGTGGAGAGAACACTGCACAAATCTCACCTTTGGGTGAGTTTCCTCTCTCCGAAGGTCATCAAATCTTCACAAGAGAGCACTGTTCTGTTCGTATGTCTTACATTGAATGTCAAAGTGGCCCCTAACTCACCTCGAGTAAACCTCACCTCAAGTTACTAGATGGGCCTCCCATAGGGATATAAATACCTATCTAGGGAGCGGGCATTATGACTAGACTCTCGCTCTCTCTCTCACTCTAATACAACAGGTCTGGCACGTATTGTTATCGCTGTTCGCATAGGCATTAGCGCAAATTGCGATAAACTGTCTATTTGCATAAAGCACACCCTTTTTGCTATCACATGCGAAACTTATCGCATTTTGATAAATCCAGGCCTAAGTTAGCCAGATAAATTGTCCTGTATATTCAGCAAAATAAACAACTTGCTGAATATATTCATGTAAAATTATCTGGCTACATGTAGCTGGATAACAGAAAGCCTAGCTGAATATAGCCAGGTAGATTTTTTTTTGTTTTGTTTTTTTTAATGTGTAAATATGTTTATTAGTTTATCATGCACATAACGTCCAAACTTAAAAATATGTATTTAAGTAGAAGACAGGCAATATAATTAACAACATGGCATAAAACAGTTAAACAAGAATCTTTTCCCCTCCCTCCCTCCTCTCCCAATAACAAATTCGTTTATGCCCATCTTGAGGATCATTTACTCCAAAAACAACATATTCCATTTAGTTATCTGGCCTTGGGTGGCTGGATAATGTGCCAACTAACCGGATATTTTTAACCAATCCAAAATAAAGAAACAATAGGGTAAATGGTCGAATTCCCCTCTCACCCCCCCAAAACATTATGCAAAGACCTTGTTGGGCTGTGCTAGTGTCACCTCCAAACCAATTTTATTCCTTCAAATATCCCCAGTATTTTACCCAGGCCCCCGTCTCGCTTTTGGATAAATTGTAGGATCGGCTGACCCCTCTCCCTTCCCTGCCACCCACCTGCCCATAAGGATGACAAGTTGTGCTAGCCCTTCCCATCCCGTTGGGAGCAAGGAACCCTCTGCCCTGTTTCCCAGTGCCTCCAGCGCTGCCCTGAGAGGCAGCCAGGGGCGGTTCTGTAATGAGGCAGGGTGAGGCGGCCGCTTCAGGTGGCAGAATTTTGAGGTGGCAAACAATCCCCCCCCTCTCAGAATGCCACTGTGGCTTCTGCATTGCCCCTGCTGTGGCTGCCGACCCAGGCCAGTGGCGGCCGAAAGGAGGAGGGACGCCGACGCTGCTGGAGGCCAGGCTGGTGGCATGGAGGAGGGACACTGCCACTGCTGGAGACCAGGCTGATGGCGTGGATGTGAGGGCGGTGGCGTGGAAGAGGGTCGCTGACCCCACCGGAGGCCAGGCCTGGTGCACTGGTGGCAGCTGAATGGAGGAGGGGCAGGGGGGGCGGAGTGTGATGGGAGCGGAGCGAGAGGGGGGTGGGGTGAGGGGGTGCCATCTTATCCCTCGCCTCTAGTGGCAGATTGCCTTGAGCCGCCCCTGGAGGCAGCATTGGAAGCGTAAGCTTGAACATGTTCAGCATATACATAATAAAACAGTCCAAAGTGCCCAAGGCATAAAAATAGTGAGCAGTGCAGCTGTAGAAGATAATTCAATCTGGTTTGCTAAAGCTATTTGTAGCTTTAATCAGAGTCCACACCTGAAGAATCTGGCTAACAGCTATGGTCTATCAAGATATAGAGTAGGTCAAAGGGTTTAAGGGGGTTTTATCTCCTTTTTATTGGCCCAGCAGTTTCCTTCTGCTCCTTTTGGGCTTCCAGCTCATTCAAAACCATGAGCCTTTATTTGCAACCACGGCTTATTTTTGGCCCTATCCAGAGCCAGGTTTACAACGATGGCGTTCATAGGTGGGGGTGAAGTGGAGCGGTGACCTGCCAGTGAATTGGGGGCTCTGCATCTGCACTTCCGGCACGGTCAGAGTTTTCAACAGAGAAGGGTATGGGTGGGCGAAGAGCCCAGATGAATATTTAAGCTCTTCTTTGACAAGAGACTGCAGCATCACTTCCATTTGCTACTGGAAGGGCATCTGCTTACTTTTCATAACTGGAAATCCAGGCTTGCCTTCATCTCATCCGGACATTGTAGTGAGTCCTTGGTCAGGAGCTACAGACTACAGCTTTTTCCAGTACCTGGTAAGCGAGCATCCTAAGTCTGGTCAGCAGGTGTCACTGTTGAGCAATGGCTGAGACTCTCTCACAGCCCCAGGGTCTGTGAATGCTGTCTTCATAGGATCCCCAGCCTCGGCAGGTCTGGAGAACAAGAGCCAGGCCTAGCAGTTGAACCTGGGTCTTCTGCACGGCAATGCACAGCACTGCTGCTGAATCACTGGATCAACCTAAAGTGTTTTTCAAAAGGCAAAATAACAAGAGATTTATTTCCTGAGTTTGCTGAATATCTCCTAAATATGTTTTTTTTTACAATTATTGCTTTATGGGGGTCTATGGCTTGAAGCAAACTGCACAGACTAGATGATTCTTACAGTCCTTATCTGCAGTCAGTTTAATTTCAAGCTTGGTATTTTTTAATTATAACAGAGGAATGGCAAACTGCTCACCCAAGGTTTCTTGCAGTGCCTGCCGGCTACTTCTTTTATGCAACTTATTTTCAGTGACAAATGTTTTAAAGTTTAACTGAATTTTGGGCAAACTGGACCCAGGTTTTCTTGCACATACAAAAGTTTCCTGCATTTTTAAGGAACTATTAATTAAAATGGGAGTTTCAATGCTCTGAATTTATGTGCAGCTTGTTAAGATGTAAGAAAGGGTTCCTTTTTATATATCTGACTGGGGCTTTGCAGAATTTCCACTACTGAACTGGTCATTGTGGCTACTTTTTATAGCATTATTTTTTTCAAGGAGTTAGTTTGGGGGGGGTGGGGGTTTGCTGTTGAAAGAAAAATTAGGAAGAATGTGAAAGAAAAAAAGGCTTTGGGAGAGGAGTAAAGAAAGTGTTTTCAAAAGCTCACTTTACAAAAAGGAGGACTAGAGAATTTGGTTGTAGCTGAAACCAATTTCACAGCATTCCACTGTCACTGCCTGCCCCCTGACTAGTAAATGATTTCCTTTCACTATCAATGAAACCCATATCAAAAGCATTCTTTAAGTTAGCCAGCTATGTTAAAGGAATACATTTAAAAATTGGTGTTATCCGGCTAATTAAAGGCCTCATTCACTAAGCCGCATTAGGCTATTTACCAAGCAACAAGTGGTAAATGGCCTAATGCGGGATACATGAAATATATTTTGCGCTATTTTTAAACGTATTTTCATGCTGATGAGGTCATCCATATCCTAAACTATGCTAATCAATAATGCAACTTGCCAAAAAATTTGCAAGCCATGTTATTTGAATTGAAATTAGCTACAACTCCTGATTTGTAGTCAGTTTCCGTGGGTGTATTGGGACCTTAACGCACATCCCAATGCACCTGTGGCCTAGTCTTAAAAGGGCTGCTTGGCCCCAAGAAAACCCCAGCCCTCCAAGAATTGTAAACATCCCTGGGGGTTTACTTAGACCTCCCTATGTCACCCCCACCCGCCCCTACAGGCAGCCCATAGTAGAGAACATATTTTTAAAGAAGCATTTTTTAAAGAAAGGGGCAAAGACCGGGAGGCGCCATTTTGGAAAATGGTTGCCATCCAGGCCTGGAGCCTAGAAGGCACTCCACACCACCACTGCACCAACAATGCTTAATTGGCGATTAAGGAAGGGATTAAGAGGGGGGGAGTGAGGGTCTAGACTACAAAGGAGCTGAGAGGGGGAGTGAGGGTCTAGACTACAAAGGAACTTTTTTCCTATGGAAGGAGGGATTCCGGGGAGCGGAGGTGGGGCAATCCACTTTATCACCAGGGTGATATTTTACAAAAGGGGGGTCTGGGGAAAGGTCCTGGCCTCCTGTCCTCTGGGAAACAGTGAAGGGGCGGGGTGGGAGTGGGGCTTCCTCTTTTATTATAAAATGCTTTTTAAAAATATTTTCACTATTATGGGCCACCTGCAAGAGTGGCAGGGAGGTAGGACAGAGCTGTTCTAAGCAGACACCTGGGGGTTTTTACAACTCATAGGGAGGCCATTCTCAGGGCCAAGAAGTCCCCTTTAAGTAATGGCGGCCCCATAGTCCCAGGGCCAGGGGCGGACTGCAGGAAAATATCAGCCCGGGAGAGTTTTTCAAAACCGGCCCATGGGGCATTTGACTCCCTCGTGCACTTTCTCTGCAGCACATATGTCAACAGCTCCCTAAAGCACACCAAGTTATCTCTGGAATCTGGCAGAATTAATCCTAAATATCTCCAAAATAAATTTCACATTTTTCCTAAATAAAATCCATAATACAACCACACAAATCCATAATACAACCACACAATGGTCCAGTTTTGATGAGACAACAGACCTTGAAGTAGAATCCTTGCTGAAAAAGATAAATCCTGCCCACTGCAGGCATTAAAAAATTAACGAACATAGTTGCCCCTATTTTTATTTATTTATTTAAGGCTTTTATATACCGACTTTCTTGATACAGATCAAATCAACTCGGTTTACATCGAACTAAGCAGAATTATAACCAACCAATCAACAAGAGACAATTTGAAGGAGCATAAAAGTTACATTATAACAAGGTTGCCTTAACTGGGAGGAGGAAAAAAGAAGAGGGGGAGAAACGAAAATAAGTTACTATATACAATATACAGTAAATTACTATATACAATGGAATATGGGAGGGAGGCAGGGGGCCGAACCTCATGATGACTTGTGAGCATGATTAGCGTTTGTTTATTTACATAAGCGATATGATAATTCTAGATCAGGCTGTTGGCCTATATTAACAAAGATCATAAACTTATCCCTTACAGAAGGATCCATGCTGGACACACTAAAAGGGGCAATCATTAAACCAATTCTAAAGAAAAAAAACAGCGAACCCCTTGTCCTGAGCAACTAAAGACCAGTTTCAAACTTACCACTAATAGCAAAATTAATAGAAAAAACTGTACAAAAGCAACTGGCTGAGCATTTAGATATCAATAATATACTATACCCTGCACAACATGGATTCCGTAAACACTACAGCACTGAGACCTTGCTGCTCTCACTGACGGACAACATCCTGAGAGGATTCGATAGTGAAAAACAATACATCTTGATGATGCTAGACCTATCATCAGCGTTTGACACAGTAAATCACGACATACATTTAAAGAGATTAGAAGAAATAGGACTACATATAAAGACTATAGCCTGGTTCAGATCATACCTAAGTAACAGATTCTACCAAGTCTGTATAAACAATGTATTGTTAGAGAAAATAAAACTACAAATAGGAGTCCCATAGGGATCAGCACTATCAGCTACACTATTTAATATTTACCTGCTGCCGCTATGCCACCTCCTAGCAGGCATGGGAGTCATACACTACATTTATGCTGACTTCATCCAACTACTACTACCCATTGAAGACACATTGGAAAAAACACTAAATCTAGCAAACATGTACCTAGACATCATCAAACACCTACTAAACCAAATGGAGCTAGTTATTAACATTGAGAAAACTGAATTCCTACATTTAGAACGAAAAAATCTGATGATCGTCCAGATCCCGATACTGCTAAAAAATAATCAAAATAGAATTAACTGAAAAAGTACGAAACCTCGGTGTAATTATTGACACAGAACTTAGCCTCAAACAACACATATCACTAAAAGTCAAAGAAGGATACGCCAAACTTATGGTTCTCAGGAAATTAAAACTGTTACTAACATTGACAAACTTCAGAACAGTCTTACAAGCACTAATATTTGCTAGCACCGACTACTGTAATGCCCTTCTCCTTGGATTACCATACACAATAATAAGACCACTCCAAATACTGCAAAACTCTGCCGCAAGAATACTTACTGATAAACGAAAAAATGATCACTTTACTGACACTCTAGCAGAGCTACACTGGCTACCCATCGAACAAAGAGTTCAATACAAGACACTTTGCACAATACATAAATTAATACACGACGAAAAAGCAGAATGGCTGAACACAGTACTATGGGGTAGATTTTAAAAAAATGCGCGTTCGCGTACTTTTGTTGGCGCACCAGTCGCAAACAAAAGTACGCTGGATTTTAGCAGATACGAGCGTAGCCGCGCGTATCTGCTAAAATCCAGGATCGGCGCGCGCAAGGCTGCTGATTTTGGGCAGCCGGCACGCGCCGAGCTGCGCAGCCTGCCTCCGTTCCCTCCGAGGCCGCTCCGAAATCGGAGCGGTCTCGGAGGGAACTCTCTTTCGCCCTCCCCTCACCTTCCCCTCCCTTCCTCTACCTAACCCACCCCCCCCGGCCCTATCTAAACTCCCCCCCTACCTTTGTCCAGGGATTTACGCCTCCCGGAAGGGAGGCGTAAATCCACGTGCGCCAGCGGGCCGCTGGCGCGCCGAGACGCAACCCGGGGGCGGTTCCGGAGGGCACGGCCACGCCCACGGCCCCGGACCGCCCCGAGCCGAAACCACGCCCCCGGGCCCGCCCCCGAAACGCCGCGTCCTGCCCCCAAAACGCCGCGTCGATCAGCCACGCCCCCCCGACAAAAAACCCCGGGACTTACGCGAGTCCTGGGGCTCTGCGCGCGCCGGCAGGCCTATGGAAAATAGGCACGCCGGCGCGCAAGGCCCTGCTCGCGTAAATCCGGGCGGATTTACGCGAGCAGGGCTTTTAAAATCCGCCCCTATGTGTTCATGTCCCACATAGAGCATGTCCCTCAGATCTGCTAACAAAGCACTCCTAACCATCCCCTCGGTTAAAACAGCTAGCCTGACCCAAGTTAGAGAAAGGGCTCTATCCTTAGCCGGACCAATACTGTGGAAACACCATGCCCTTAGCAATTAGACTGCAGAGAGATTTTAAACTATTCAAAAAGAGTTTAAAAACCTGGCTTTTCAAGCAAGCATTTTACAAAGAGAGCAGTGGATAGTGGAATATGAAATCTGGCAGCAGAACATCAAAACGCAGCACCTTCATCCTCAATAAGTGTGTTTTATTAAAATAAAACATACATTCCGATAGAGTTATATATGTAATTAAAACTGAGAAGCATAGAAAAAGGACAAGATCTTTAACTTTTTGAAATAGTCTTTATTACGAAACTATGTTACCGGACTTTAATGGCACTTCCTATAGAGAGCATTAACTTATACATCTTTCAAAGATATATATATGTGCCTCACTGTAAACCGTTGTGATGGTATACTATTTAACGACGGTATAGAAAAGATTTTAAATAAATAAATAAAGACATAGAGCATACTCTAGGCCAGCAATGAATAAACAAAGCTGTAGACCCGGTTCCATCCATTCAAATCGGTTAACATATACACACACATATCCTTGTCTGGCCAACCAAGCAGCTCTTGAACTAGTGAAAGTAGTGAGACAGCTACACTGCTAGCCAGCAAACACACACACTTGCTCAGTGACACAAACAGATTTATAGATTGCAGAAACTTTATATACACTGCCACATACTCTCGTCCTCAGACACATTCTCATAATCACACAGATAAACCTACACACTGAGAGAGTGTGTATGTGTGTCAGAGAGAGACACCCACTCACGCACTCTCCCTCTGACACAAAGTGTATGCACAGGTATGTGTTGCTCTCTGAGTGACGGACATACACTCTCTCTCTAACACGCTAGTGTTGTGCTGCTGTCCTCACCCCAGCACTGCCGCATCATAGTTTAAAGTTCTTGCTTGCTGCCAGGCCTTTCTCATTCTGCAGCAGTCTCCTCTTTTTTCAGTCCCATTCTGAGACTTGCTGGTTCTACAGCTAACTGCTCTTCTCACAGCTCAGCAGAGCCATAGCCAGGCAATTTGGCACCTATGGCCAAGTGAAAAAGTGCACCCTCAGCCTGTGCACAACATGACATCACAAGCTAGAAACTCTTAGGGGCGGATTTTAAGAGCCCTGCTCGCCTAAATCCGCCCAAATCCGGGCGGATTTAGGCGAGCAGGGCCCTGCGCACCGGAGAGCCTATTTTACATAGGCCTACCGGCGCGCGCAGAGCCCCGGGACTCGCGTAAGTCCCGGGGTTTTCGGAGGGGGGCGTGTCGGGGGCGGGACCGAGCGCAGCGCCGTTTTGGGGGCGTGTCGGGAGCGTTTTGGGGGCGTGGTTACGGCCCAGGGCGGTCCGGGGGCGTGGCCGCGCCCTCCGGACCCGCCCCCAGGTCGTGTCCCGGCGCGCTAGTGGCCCGCTGGCGCGCGGGGATTTACGCCTCCAGGAGGGAGGCGTAAATCCCCCGACAAAGGTAAGGATGGGGTTTAGACAGGGCCGGGCGGGTGGGTTAGGTAGGGGAAGGGAGGGGAAGGTGAGGGGAGGGGAGGGCAAAAGAAAGTTCCCTCCGAGGCTGCTCCGATTTCGGAGCGGCCTCGGAGGGAACGGAGGTAGACTGCGCGGCTTGGCGCGCGCCGGCTATACAGAATCCATAGCCTTGCGCGCGCCAATCCTGGATTTTAGCGGATACGCGCGGCTCCGCGCGTATCTACTAAAATCCCGCGTACTTTTGCTTGCGCCTGATGCGCCAGCAAAAGTACGCCTATTCGCGCGGTCTGAAAATCTACCCCTTAATTTTTTAAAATTGAAACCATGACACTATTACCATTATAATCTATAGGTAGAAACAAGTGTGGCATAAGCCATTCTGCTATAGATCCCTACACTAAAACTATACTTTAACAGAAAACATTATCTTGGACATAAACGCATGATGCAGATAGACCCTCATCAAATACAGAATAAAGAGAATATAAAGAATAAATAAAACATGCAGAAAAAACTGAACTAAAAAATACAACAAGCCAGATTCTATATGCAATGCAACAATGGAAAATCAGAATCACCACCATTCATCAGAAAACAAAAAAATAAAATTAAGAAATATGAATCATTAATAGTGAAACCATACTAATAAAATGTGCATATCTCAAATCAGTTGATGGACAGAACAACACCAAATAATTAAAAACTCATTTACATATTTTAAAAAATGTTCCAAACATCAATAAAATATTTCAATACACCAGACATATCAAACACCCAATAAGTAAAACTAATAAGGATTTTAAAACATTTCCAACTTTCCATACCTTGGAACTTATGATTTCCAATCACTCTGGCCCAGATATTGTTGCAGATTAGTGTGTATTTGTTGGGTGTGTGTGTGTGTAAACTTTATCATCCACACACACACACACACACACACACACACTCGTGCTCCCCCTCTATCACATACACACGCATGCACGCTCCCTCTCCTCCCCACCCCACTCTCTCCTCCACATGTCTCTCATGTATGCACACACACACATGCTCTCACCCTAGCAGTTGCCAGCCCAGCGCCAGTATCCCCCACTCTATCCCATTCTCCAATGACCCCAGCTCTCCCAGTCTAGCACCAGTATCCCAGTCTCCCCATTCTCTTCCAAACCAGCAACATTATCCCCCTTTCTCTTTCCTCATTCCCAGGGTCCCCCTTTCTGTTCCGGTCTCCCCTCCAGCAAATTCAGTAACAGTATTTCCCTCTCACGCACATTGCCATGAATATCTCCTTCTCCCTCCCAGGAACATCCTGCTTCCTGTCCTCCAGACACCCTCCTTTCTCACGTCCCCCAACACAAGCAACATCCCCATCTCAAGCCATATACGGGATACCCCTCCCCAAGTGTTTTCCTGCCGGCTGCCTGCACCGTTCCCCAAGGTCTGCAAAGCCTGAAGTGTCAGTGGTAGAGTGTCCCTTGCCCCATGCTCCTTTTTAGCAGCAGGACACACAGTTTTGGTGTGCCGGCATTGACTAAATTGCCCGGGGTCCTATTAAGCAGTCAGCAGTACCTGCTTCTTTGCTGGCATCTGCCTGCCCTGCCTCTGTTTTGCACATGCTTAACACTGCGCCTGCGTTGCTACAAGTGTTTTAGCACGCTAGAGGCGCCATCAGTCACAAGGTTGCAATTGGAGCCTCCAGAGTGGTGATTCAGGATTACAGAGGTAAAAGGAAACCTATTGAATATTATTTGGATGTTTTGTTTTAAGTGATTTTATATGTTGTACTTCAGCTAGCACTGTTTCTATATAGGTGAAATATAAATACTTGAAATAAATAAATTCAGCCCAGCTAGATACAATGGATGCTGCCTGTCTGTCTCTGGGCAGTGGTAGCCGCAGACTTAATGGTCTCAGTCATTAATCCTTTACTATCCTTTGCATCTTTGTCTGTCCCACGCCTTGTTTATTGTTTTTATTAATGTTAAAACACAAGTAATTGCAGTGGAATGTATGACCAAATATGAAATTATTTTGCAGTCAGAAAATATAACCTTTGACCACTGCTCTGCCCTTTCACCTGTCATTCTACCTACCAGAGGTAATTGACTTAGAAACACCTGATCTGCTACCCTCTTTAACATATATATGCTACCTCTTTAACATATATATGCTACCCTTATGTCATCTGCTGGCAGGCCTAGGGATAATATATTACATCTACGCAGACGACATTCAATTAATTCTACCAATAGACGACACAATTGAAAAAACATTTAAGTCTAGCTAACATGTACCTAGACATAATTAAACAACTACTAAACCAGATGGAACTGGTTATCAACATTGACAAAACTGAATTCCTTCACCTTGAGAGAAAACATACTAAAATCATTCAAACACCGATAACCCTAAGAAATAACCAAAAAATTGAGCTAGCCGAAAAAGTAAGGAATCTGGGAGTAATAATGGACCCAGAAATCAACCTGAAGCAACACATATCTATAAAAGTAAGAGAAGGCTACGCAAAACTTATGGTCCTCAGAAGATTGAAACCATTACTCACACCTGCCCACTTCAGAACAGTATTGCAAACACTTATCTTTTCTAGCACTGACTACTGCAACGCACTCTTACTAGGACTTCCAAGCACATCGATAAGACCACTCCAGATACTTCAAAATACTGCAGCCAGAATACTAACGGGAAAAAAGAGGAGGGACCATATAACCGAAACTCTAGCAGACTTACATTGGTTACCCATCGAATACAGGATAAAATACAAAGCCTTATGCACCATACACAAACTAATATATGATAAAGAAGCAGACTGGCTAAACACAGCCTTACGAGTACACATTCCACAAAGAAACCTCCGCTCAGCAAACAAAGCACTACTAACAATCCCTTCAGTAAAGTCAGCAAAATTAACCCAAGTGAGAGAAAGGTGTACATAATTTCTGTACTCAGGGCCAGGGCAACAAGAACACTTAGACTCAGTTCAAAGGGCTTTATCATTGGCTGGGCCCATACTATGGAACACGATGCCACCCGAACTCAGATTACAGAATAATCTCAAAACTTTTAAGAAAAATCTAAAAACATGGTTCTTTAAAAAAGCCTTCACTAAAGAGTGTGGAGGGTAGAGAAGGAAAGTACAAGGTAATGCAGATGAGAATGAATTTAATCAATCCTACTTTTAAGAAGTAATATTTCAAAGCGATAGTAACTCAATAATATACCTGGACTTGACCAACATTACTTAAATAATGATTTTATTTATGAAATTGTAACCGAACTTTATTGGCACCTGTTAGAATGTAAGATATCCTACATTTACTTACCTTAGTCTATGTGCCTATTTGTAAACCGTTGCGATGGTATATAACTTAGCGACGGTATAGAAAAGTTTTCAAATAAATAAATAAATAAATCATGATTCTGTAATTGTAAAGGAATATGAAATGCAGCCCAGGAAAGAATTAAAATATGTCCCTCTTTCTAACGCTGATAAAGTTTATTTTGTATATGGCTCTGCTTTCCACGATGATACAGGTCAACTGAATGATGACGGTCTATACCCAATGGGAAGCAGTGGAAGCTGGGCCCCTCGCTCTTGCTCGATCAGCACAAACAACAGAATTGATTGCCCTTACTAGAGGAAAGAGATTGCACCTCATTGAATACACAGACTCTCGCTATGCTTTTGGGTTGCTCATAATTATTGGTGCTATATGGAGAATGAGGGGTTCCTAATGAGAAGCATCTAAAAAAACTAAAAAGTCATGGGATAGGAGGAGATGTCCTTTCGTGGATTGCAAACTGGTTAAAAGACAGGAAGCAGAGAATAGGATTAAATGGTCAGTTTTCTCAGTGGAAAAAGGTAAATAGTAGAGTATCTCAGGGATCTGTACTTGGACTGGTGTTATAAATGATCTGGAAAGAGATACGAGTGAGGTGTTCAAATTTGCAGATGACAAAATTATTCAGAATAGTAAAATCACATGCAGATTTTGATACATTGCAGGAGAACCTTGTGAGACTGGAAGACTGGGCATCAAAATGGCAGATGAAATTTAATGTGGACAAGTGCAAGATGATGCATATAGGGAAAAATAAGCCATGCTGTAGTTACATGATGTTAGGTTCCACATTAGGAGTTACCACCTAGGAAAATGATCTAGGTGGATAATACATTGAAATCATCAGCTCAGTGTGCTGCAGCGGTAAAAAAAACAAACAGAATGTTAGGAATTATTAGAAAGGGAATGGTGAATAAAATGGAGAATGTCGTCATGCCTCTGTATCGCTCCATGGTGAGACTGCACCTGGAGTACTGTGCGCAATTCTGGAGAAGGTACAGAGAAGGGCAACCAAAATGATAAAGGGCATGGCCCTATGAGGAAAGGCTAAGGAGGTTAGGGCTGTTTAGCGTAAAGAGACAGCTAAAGGGGGAGATGATAGAGGTCTATAAAATCAAATGATTGCAACAGACCCTAAATTAGATCTGTGGTTAGCCAAATTATGTATCAATAAGAATAATAATGTGATGTAAGAATGCTTGTCTTAAGGAAATGAAGCATTGATTGGTTGATTGGTTACATGCCCTATTAATGAAAGATATTAGAGATGAGCCCCAGAGGCTAAGGGCAGATCGGAATAGAGCAACTGTGCCATAACCATGTAGAATTTTATCACTAATAAATAATTATAATGATGAAGTGCTACATATCATTTCTTTCTCCTCTAAAGAAAAGGGAAACTAAAAGTTGTTTGATAGAGATGTATAACAGCCAGGCCCTCCCACAACGTGATTAGGCTGGGAGGTTGTTTTTTGTTTGGATCTTATTTTTTTTTTTATCCGACAGAACCTGTGCAGATTGTCTCTCCAGACTCTGCACTCTTCTGGCATCAGCTGAGCCTGATAAAAGGCATTGCAACTTCTGCCCCAATAGGAGGTGGAGGGTGTGCCTGCATCATTGTGCCAACTGGTCAGTACTGTTTGCTGATTGCTTACCAACGCCAGCTGCTGGGCCACTTGTTCAGTCAGGGTGTGGACCGCCCCCCAGTTTTTCTGCTGCCTCTCAGCAAGGGCCTGCACGGCTCACTCCATGCCAACACACTGGTTCTGACTCCCACAAAAGTTTGCTGAATGGTTCTGCCCTGTCCTAGGACACTCAAACACAACTTCCTTTCTTCTTGCAGGAGAATTAAAATAAAACCTGCTATTTGGTACTGACTCACTATAGAAATAATTCCCTCACTCCAGGCAAAGCTAACCTTCTTTGCCTGTTTGTAAATGTAACTTTTGGCTGCCACTGCAGCGAGGCCCAAAAAAGGAGAAAATAATGGAAGGAAAAAAACTCCCCCTTTTTTTTTTCTCTTCTTTTGGTTTCTCTGCGTGTGCAAGGCTTCAGCACAAAAATCCCCGAACTAACACCATATGTGGCACCATGAGGGAAGCCACAGGACAGATTCAGGCTGTACTCTGGCAGAAATCTTGCATAAACTCCTTTACGAGTGACAAGAAAACAAACAAAAGCAGCTCTGCTAATCTTTGCAGTTCAACAACACAAATGTGTAGCATTGCAACTTACAGTTCAGCAGTATTCCTTTTCTCTAGGCTTCCTCCTCTCCCTTGAGCCTCCTGTTCCCTTCTGGGCCTGACTAGTTATACACTTTCCCAGGGACCTCTGCTCGGACCAGCAGTCCCTGCTGTCTTAAGCTTGAGGTGTATCGTGCCAGATCTCTGGATACGGTCTTTTTAGGTGTTTTGGGGTTTTCTCCTCTATAATCCTACATAATTCCTTTTTGCAGCCTCTGAGAGCCACACAAGACACTGGATTTAAAGAAAAGGTAGATTTTTTTGAAACTTACATTTAAGGGGATAAAAAAAACAAACCCTTGTCTTATCATCGGATCGATACAATAATTTCTATTGCAATATGGTCTCAAGTTATTCTATATTCAACCAGTAAAGCAAAAACTACAGATCGCAGAACATTTTGGGTTGAAAGTTTATAAATCAGGATCCAGAGCCATCTGATCATCTTTCTCTTTCTCCAACTACATCATAACATTTTAAAGTGTTAAACAGTCATAAAAAGCAAAAACTCTAATTATTTACATTAGATGAGCCTTGAAGTGCTTGACTCGCTCATATTCCCAGCAGCAAAGTTTGTTTTTCGTTACACGGCAAGAATTTTAATTACTTTGTGATGTTTACTTGAATGATCATGTCCAAGAATAACAAGCAAGATGTTGAAAGAGCCAACAGAAAGAGGAAGCAATGTCATTCCAGTTCAATGCAAGAATCCACAATCCCAATTTCTCTCTCCCTCTCTCCCTCTCTTCCCTTTCTCATTCTTTTCCCCACCCCCTCTACCTTCGTTTCTTCCCCCTCTTTCTAGGTTTCGATGCATTGGCCTACATTAGTTACAAACCTAGATGGTAAAGAAAGGTGAAAAAGGGTCCATATCCTCGTAATTTCTATGACTTGGACTACAGCTTCACAATCTTCACTAAAAGCTGCTCAAAATTAAGTCACCCTGATAGCCTGTGGCATAAAATGTTCTGTACGCCTAACCCTGAGCAGAGCTGCAGTAATTTGAAAGCTGAGATGTGGGATACATTTTTAAGTAATGAGAAAAGTATATTTCCTCCACAGAATACGCAATTTATAAAGGCGTTCTTTACATTAAGCCAAGTTTCTAAAATGTTCTGTGTGTATATATATATATATGTTTGAGACCTAGGGAGGCTGTGTGTGGGGGTGTGTGTGTGCATGTGCGTGTGTGAAACAAGTCGATTTTGTGCATATGTGTGAATGTGTGACAGAGAGGCAAGAGCTGTGGATGGTTCTTTGCGTGAGAGGGAGGCTTTACGTGCGTGTGTGTGTATGTGTGTATGTGTGTGTGTGTGTAATAGAGGTTGCTACTATCCCTCCTCCTCCTCCTCCCCTTCAGGCTCCTCCCTGCCCACGACATTTAAAACAATTGTCTCCCATTCACTCCTACTCCTGGCTGGTAGGCGGAGAGTGGATGGGTCAACAGCAGGGGGACAAAGGGGCTCCACTGCCTCTCTCACTGCGAACCGCAAAAAGTGGAAAGAGCCGTGCCGATTTCCTTCTGTACGCTCAATTTACACATTTTAATTTTTCTGACAAACGAGATTTTTATTTATTTATAAGCTTTTATATACCGACGTTCATGAAAACATATCACATCGGTTTACATATAACTCAAGTTTGGAAAATACATCGAACAGGGTGATTTTAACAGGATTTATGTGCACAAGTTGAAAAAGGACATGGAGAAAAATCAGCATCAACATGGGAAGATCTATACTTACTGTAAGGAATGCCTTAAAATGACATTCCTTAAAAAAGCAGCAATTGGAATAAAGTATATAGAGACCTTTTTTTTTTCTCCATCTAACTATCTAAACCATTTTACCTCCATAAAAAAATAATGATGCTGAATTCGGGCCTGACTGGTGCCATTTTCATACTGGGAGCTAGCAGGGCAGGAGTGACTGGGAACTGCTCCTGTCTCTTTCTGAAAAGGAGACCCCAGTGGAAGGGGGGTGAGGGGGGGGGGCAAATATTTCACATATATATAAAAAATACATTTTTAAAAGAAATGAAACGTTTCATTACATTTTCCATGTTTTTTTTTTTTTCCAAAAATAAATGCACATCCTTAATCTCCATTCAGAGCTGAGTTCTGAATGGGGATTCGTCTGGTCATCCCAAACTGAAAAAGTAATACTGAGTGCTGGGAGCTCTCGGCTGTACCAGCACTTAACATTCAGCCCAGGAGGAGGAGGTCAGAGATTCACCTACATCTGAGCTTCATGGATATTCTTGGGGAATGGGATGGGAATTTGGTAGTGATGTTGGGGGGATTAGTGCAGTACTTGACCTACTACTTTTCCTTATCTTGGTGGCGGGAGGGAAGGGGAATTGAGTACCACTCAGCCTCCTGCTTTTTTTTTTTTTTAATATTGTAGGTGGGAGGGAGAGAGGAGAGTGGCGTCATTGGCCTGCTACTTTGTTTTCTCTACATTAGGACAGCTAACACTAGTTCCGTCTCTTTTTATCCAGGTAAATTTTGTGCAGGCAATAATTTAGCCAGTGAGGAGGGATTTTAAACTCTGGGTTTGTCCAGCGAACTCCCAAAGTTAGCTCAACAAACCCTTTAAATTTTGACCTCAAAGATTTATGTCTACATAAATGCATGTCATCAGACAGAAATATACTCAGCCCCAAATTATTACTGTTGAAGAAGTGATTCAGTAATGTTTTATGCTGGAATACCATTACATAATCCTGAATATTTATTGTCACTTAGAAGATGAGAACACAATCAATACCATGGGTCTTGAAGGTAAATCATCACATCACCCCCCCCCCCCCTCAAAGGAGAATCCACACCAGGGTTTGCAGCGACGAAATCATGGACTCCGACCTAGTATTAAGTGTATACCCCTTATCTAAAGGAAAAACCCATGAAATGGTTACATATATTTCTGAAAAGATGTCAAAAAGAAAATATAGGATGGGACTACATGATACGCTATTAGCAGGTAAAGATGCTTGTGGATAGAGCTCCCCCGAATGGTTGCATAAATCCTGTTTAAAACTATGCTTCCTAGTAATCATGGGCTACAGCACCTAATTATAAACCTAAGAAGTCCTTGCCAGCATATTGGGCAGATAAAATTCCTAAATCCTCACAGCAGGGTCTCCTCAAATTGTCAGAAATGACATGCCAGGGAGATTACTCTATTTCAGAGGATGAGTGGCCTGTACCATTTACTCTTCTGGATATAACTTAACGATTTTTAGTAAAACTTATTTCAGATATTACTAGTAAATTAGGTGTAATGGTTGAGAAGGTGGCTCAGCTGTGCAAGATAACTCTGCTTGCATCATCAAAACAGCTGGTCATGTGGAGGTCATGTGGAGGAACTGAAGCTCTCTCTGAGATAGGCCTGGAAAAATGCTGATTTCCTGGAATGGAAACATGCCTTTTTAGAGGACAAAATTGATGACATCGAGATCAGGGACTGTTGGAGAAATATATGTATTGTCTGACTGTTTAGTCCTTGTATGTTAATTTTAATTATCTAAATGTAATTATTTTATTTCTTTATTGTAGTTGTATTTTGTTATTAGTAGATTATATTTTATTGTTATTGTTAATATGATTTTATTTCTAATTTATATATGTCTTTTTTATTGTACTCCTGCTTGGCTAATAATTTACAGCCAGTATATTTATTTATTTGGGCATTTTAGATATTGTCATTTCAAAAGAAGATCACAATGGTTTACAAAGTCAGTTTTAAAATTCTTGGCCAGCATTTACACCTTTGTCAGATTTCATATTCTAAGTCAACAGAACAGCTGAAGCATATTCTCTTTCATATCCATACATATTCTAGGTCATCGCAACAGCAAATATATAATCTAGTACATATTCATACATTTTCTAGATCGACACAACAACAACTACAGATTCTGATTCAAATAACAATACATTTAACGTCATTTGGTCCTTATCGCTCGCTCCGCTAACATAGTCCCTGGTACTACATTGCAGTTACCAGCATTTTGGGATTTTATGTCAAATCGTATGCATTTCTAAAGACCCATGCTTTAGCTCACACTTGAAACTCTTTGTTTCTGTTATTTAATGTAATAACTCTGGAAGACAGTTCCATAACTTGGGGCCCGCTATGGAAAACAATTGTTCTCTTATTTGCATTTGGTGTGTGTTCTGAATAGACAGCACCTTTAGAAGTCCTCTGTTTTGTGATCTTAAGGTTCTCTATGGTGTGTAATGTTGAAGTGACACTCCTAATAAGCATGGGTTATTATTGTTGGTGATATTGAAAATTAGAGTTAATACTTTGTAATAAATTCTGGATTGCACAGGAAGCCAGTGCAATGCTATCAGCAAGGGGGTGATGTGGTCAAATTTCCTTGTCCCTAGTAAGAGAATAGCAGAGGCATTTTGAAGTAATTGTAGTGGTTTTAGACGTCCTGAGGGTAGGCCTAGTAATAGGGAGTTGCAATAGGCTAAGTTAGAAAATAT
Organism: Rhinatrema bivittatum; assembly: GCF_901001135.1. Taxonomy (NCBI): domain Eukaryota; kingdom Metazoa; phylum Chordata; class Amphibia; order Gymnophiona; family Rhinatrematidae; genus Rhinatrema; species Rhinatrema bivittatum. The sequence goes on along the minus strand of NC_042625.1, from coordinate 61,188,587 downwards.
TAGTTTTAAGACCGTGCAGAAGTCCTGTATTGTTAGTAGAGGTTTCAGTCGATGTAATATTCTCAGCTCGGAGTATCCAGTTTTGATTAATTTGCTTATATGCTTTTTCATAATGAAGTTCTCATCAATCTGTATTCCTAGATCCCATACTTGATCTGAGGGCATAATGTTAATGACTCCTAGATCTAGGGTTGAAGGTTTGATTATCATGTTATCTCTCCTTAACCACATAATTTCAGTAATTTTTGGGTTTAGGGTTAGTTTCAGTTGAGAAAGTTTTTGTTGTATTGCCTTCATATGTGTTGACAGAGATAATGCAATTTTTTCAAATGTTTTGTCGAAAGGGATGTAGAATTGTATGTCGTCTGCATATAGGAAGAAGAAGATTCCTAGATTTGCTAGTAATGCACATATAGGCAGCAAATAGATGTTGAATAGAGTGGCTGAGAGTATTGATCTTTGGGGGTCACCTGAATCAATTGGGAAGGTGTCAGAAATTTGATTGCCCGTTTGTCTTGGAATGTTCTATCTTTTAGGAAGGAGGAGAACCATTTGTTAACTTTTCCGTCTATTCCAGTTTCTCTCAGTTGGTGACATAGGGGGTCATTTACCAGACGGATCGCACGGGATAAGGGACGTTTCGCATACGAAAAGTCCCTTATCGCATGCGATACCAAGATGGGGACGGAGTTGGCCCCGGAAGAGGAGGAATCGGGGCGTCACCGGGGCTGACTCCGCGAAGATGCCGCGGATGACTTAAGGGCCTTTTCGCGTCCTATTTCGCGCCCAATAGCTACACCTTCTATGGTGGCGCTATTGGGTGCGAAACCAGCAGCGATCGCACCGCGGTGGTGCAAGCGCTGCCGGCTAGCGCAGGACCGCCCCCCATTTTGGCCCCCCGCCCCTCATTACCTAAAGTATCACAGGCCTGCGATACTTTAGAAAATGAGGCCCATAGAAAGGTATAGTCAACTGTGTCAAATGCTGCTGTTAGATCAGTTAGTACCAGGATATAAGATTCATTGTTGTCATTGTTGTCAAACCCATGTAGCAGTGGGTCGGCTAAAGAAATAAGAAGGGTTTCTGTCGAGCAATTTTTTCTGAATCCGAATTGGTTTGGATATAGTATATTATTATCTTCTAGTTGGTTCTGTAGTTGCAATAACACTGCTTTTTTGAGGACTTTAGCAATGAAAGGTAGGTTGGATATTGGTCAGTAATTGTCCCAATCATCAATTTTGCCAGTTTTATTTTTTAGGATTGATTTAATCACAGCTTGTTTTGCCCTAGCGGGAACTAGTCCTTCTGCTAGTGAGTGGTTTATTATGGTTGTGGATAATGGAGATATGATGCTTTTTACTGTTTTTAGGGCACTAGAAGGTATTGGGTCCAGTGGGTGGGTGGATAGCAGATTTGATTTTAATAATGATTTGATTTATTTCAAATTTGGATACTGGGTCGAATGAGTTCCATTTCGCTTGAACAGAATTTTCTTTTGACTCTTTTGTTGGTAAGCAAGAGGAGAATTGTGTTTTTAGATTATTGATTTTTTTTTAACATCGAGGTAGCATATTCGTTGCACAAATTCTTTGTAAAGTTGTGGTTATTTGATGTGGAGGAGGATGGGTCCTTGATTAGGATTTTTACTGTTTCAAGGAGTAATTTGGAATTAAATATTACACTATGAATCTGTTTAGTGTAGTAGTCTTTTTTTGCTTTGTTTGCAGTATTTTGTTAATAGGGAGGTTCTTCATCTTGTACCCCACCCCGGTTGATCCAGACCTCTCACCCTTTCCCGTAAGCCCTAAAACTCAAGATCTATTTTATTTATTTTATTTAAGGTTTATTTATACCGGCATTCAAGAACTCGTTCTCATCATGTCGGTTTACAGAAAACAGGGGTGCAAAAATATAACCAAAAACATAAATAAACATGGAGAAGAGAAGCAGTTACAATTAACAAGGGTTCATGAACTGGGACTATAAGAAATAAAAGAGATAGATGAGGATAATTATATACAAGTGTACAATGTAAATAAGGAGTCCTCTATAAATACAAGAGAACTATAGACTTGCTTCTCATCTGGAGCAGTAGTAAAGTTATGCAGATAACAAACTGACGCACGTTGCAGTCTCCGGTTTTAAAATACGGAGTTATGAGAGAAACTGTTGGCCCCACTCTGGAAGGCCTTTGCTCCGTCCATGCCCTGAACTTTTTCTGTCCTCTTATTTTTGATGTACGCACTGGTATATAGGTGCGTACTTCGCGACTCTTTAAAATTCACATTGCTCGAGCGTGGCCCACTTATGCGTGTATGCGGCCATTTTTGTGGCGAGCAACACTTTTAAAATCTACCTCTTAGTGTGTGGTGAACTGTCCACAGAATTTTCTTACATGACCTCTTTAATGAAAAATCCTATGGGTGTCAGCTACTCTTTTGCTAGATATGGCGAAGTGGTGGAGGAGGGACCTTAGGTTTCTGGAACAGCTCTTTTATGACCAACAGCTCAAATCCTTCTCTGACTTGATGACAGAGTATGAGATCCGTAGACATTCATATTTCCTGTACTTGCAGATATGGAGAGATATTTCAAAGTTGCAAGTTTTGGGGGATTCGGTTGAGGAATGTAAAGGTCTTGAAGAACTGTTATGCTGTGAGAATGGGGGGGGGGGGGAATTGTATGATATCTAAGCTTTATGCTAGCTTAGAAGCCAGATAATACAGGAGGAGACAGCTCCATGTATTATCACTGCCTGGAATTCAGATCTGTAATCTGACTTAACCTGGAGAGATTAGAGACAAATTTGGCTTGCTTCCAGAAAGAACTCCTTCAATACCAAGAGTAGGGAATTATTATTTAAATTGCTGCATCAGTTATATTGTATTCCTGTATTTTCTACAGATTTAGTACATGTAGTCCTGTATGCTAGCATAATTGTGGGCAAGAGGGAAGTTATCATATATGGTGGGAGTGTAAGGAAGTACAGAGCTTCTGGATCCAAGCCTTCGATATAATCTGTCAAATGTGTGGCCAGGCTCCTCCCAAGGATCCAGTTATTTGTCTTCTGGGTCTGTGGAGAGAACAAGCATGCATGGCTGGGCTTTGGAAATTGACTAATCAATTCTTGCATGCTGCCTGAATCACTATAGCACATATGTGGAAACAAATACCCAGTATTTTGTGCTGGGAAAATAAAGTTGTTGAATCAGTAGTACTGGAACGGATGACTTATGCTCTTCGGGAACAGAGTGACATCTATGACGGTATTTGGCTCCCGTATTGTGCATGGTATAGGGAATGGGCTGAAGCTTAACCTGTTTTATGGGGTGTTATCCAGATTCTCCACAGTATATTGTATTTTTTGTGCCTTGTCGAAATAAAAAGTTATTAAAAATATATATATATAGCTGCTGTTACAAGGTCAGCAATTCAACATTAATATCCTGTACTTAAAAGATTGCACAAGGGAAGAGACATATTTTATTCAGTTAGCTACATAGCTAATTTCATTAAGGCGCAAGGGTCTCGGTGACTGTAAAGCCCACATAGAAAATGCATCACATAAACCGAGAGTAACTGCGCTGGAAGGTCAATCACAGATCAGATTAAATTTTGAAAATTTTAAAAATGTATCTTTCTCAGAAAATAATTGTAGCTGAGACTATTTTTACTGGGGTTTTTAACTGAACACAACCCGCTGTTAGCAGCAGCAGCAGATCATTTAATTGCCCTATTTAAAGGAATGTTTAGTGATTCTGGCCTTGCCAAGCAATGTGTATGCAGACATCACAGACTGCAGCTTTAATTAACAACACTCTGGCATGACACTTTACTAATGCTATATTTGACCTTGTTAAGAGAGAACTTTTTATGTCATATCTTGATGGAAGCAATGATCTATATGGAGATAAACTGCATCGTTTAGTTCAGTTTTTTGAGCCATCATTGGTATAAATTAGACTGGGTATGCTTGGGATACTAGTTGGATAATCCATGGATAATGCTAGTGTTAACATGGGAAGCATAAATGGTCTGAAGAAACCAATTTCAGATCTAAATCAGAATGTGTATGCACAGGGCAGTCTATATTCAACCACTGTGTGGCTCTACTAATTAGCCAGATAGACTTATCTGGTTAACCAGCACTGTATATTCCAGGATATCCTAAAGTTAGCTGGATAAGTTTATCCGGCTAACTTTAGGACAGGTGTATGGGTCGACCAAAGTTACCCAGATAATTATCTGGCTAACTCTTAATTTCAGAGTTAGTTGGATAATTTATCCGACTAACTCAGCTTCTCCCCAGAACACCTCTGGGCAGGCCCTGGAAAACTCCAGACTTAGCTAGCCAAATTCTAGCCAGCTGAATAGTTATCTGGCTAGAATTTAGCTGGATAAGTGGCCACATTTTCTTTTAGCGAGATAATTTGTTCGCTAAGGCTTTCTCAACATCCCTTCCATGGAATCTTGACCCCTTGTAGGGTGTTGGGGCAAACCCCTATTGATCCTGACCAACTTTGTCCCTGTTGGTTGCCTGGTCTTTTTAAATCTCATGAGCAAGATGCTAACAGTTTGGTATCTCTCTGGCGATTATCACTCTATACTACCTTAGATACTTTGGCCCCTATGAAATAATTTTGCATTAAGTGCCAAAATTTAACCCCCTTTATTTTCTGCTGTGCCTCGAACCTTGAAAAGGGATCTTCATAAAACTGAACACTGTTGGCATAAGAACAAATTTGATGCCAATTTCTCTGTCTATTGAGCAAAGTTGGCCATTTATAAAGATTTTATTGATCAAGCAAAGTGGGGCTGGTATTCCACCCGCATCACGAGAATATTTTAGAATTGTTCGTTCGCTTGCTGTGTCCCTTGTATGGATTTCAGTAGCTGTTACCCATGCATTTTGTGAGGAAATAATCTTTTTTTTAGGAAAACATCATGGGTAGTGGACTCCTTCACCACCTCTTTGCCCACTTTTATGAGCATACAGCAGCAAGTTACTGTTTCTTGGGATAATTTTCACTGACTTCATCAACCGAGGTCTGTTCTATTTTAAGTAAGATGAAAGATACCTTTTTGTGTTTTTGACTCCTGCTCAACAGCCTTGATCAAAGTTTTATGCTCTGATGTAGGCAATTTTATAACTAATCTTGTTAATGCCTCCCTCTCTGAGGACCATTTGCTATCATCACAGAAAACTATGTCTTTTTGCCCTTTGCGAAAAATGTTAATTTGATTCCTTCAGACCTCTCAAGCTACCACCTTATTTCTTCTCTGCCTTTGCTTTCAAAAATCATTGAAAAGATAGTTATCACTCAATTGCTAAAATATATTGAGGCTAACAATTTTCTTAACAGTTCACAGTTTGGATTTCATTCTTTCCACAGTACTGGAACTTTGCTCTTGTCTCCTTTTGATGTTATTTGGCAGGGTTTTGATTCATTTATGACATTTTTTTCTCATCTTATTATACATATCCTTGGGTTTTGACACTCTAAATTGTGTTATTTTGTTGTACAGTTTGAAGACCCTTGGTATCTCTTATACTTTGCATTCCTGTTTCTTTCATACCTCGCCAATTGTTCGTATCAAGTTATCACTGGAGATGCTACACATCTGATCCATTCCCCTACCTACTGGTGTTCCACACGGTTCATCGTTTCAGTGACCCTATTCAATATTTACTTGGCTCTACTTTGTTCAGTTCTCACCAATGTAGATGTATCTTTTAAGTTGCATGCTGATGACATACAATTTTTTTCCCCATTTTCAATGCAGTGTTACAAAAACTCATTTTGCTTGACCCAAATTAGAGGTTGGCTATCTGCCAACAGATTGGCATTCAATGTCAAAAAATATGGAATCTTGCTGTTGTCCCTTGTGGAGCCTGTTGATGCTCCATCAAGCTTTTTGTTTGATGGGTGCTCAATTTCTATCAGCTCATAATCTTGGAATCCTCGTTGACTCTTCACTATCATTACACCCACACATTCATTTGCTAGTGTAAAACTCCTATGATAAGTTACATATTCTGTGCTCCTTAAAGCCTTTCCTGTATCATTCTGATCTCTGTACAGAGACACAATCACCAATTTTTTTTTCTCGCAATTATTACAATGCCTTGTTTTTAGGCCTATCATCTTCAGCTCTTAGCGCTTTACAAATGATTCAAAATTCTGCTGTTCATCTTGTATCTGGACCTTCAATACATGAACATATTTCCCCTGTTTTGGCCTTATTTGATTGGTGCAGTTTAGGATTCTTTTCATGGTTTTTAAAGCTCTTCATCACCTTGCCCCTCAGTGCATCACTTCTTTAATCCAGTGATTCTTTCCAGCACGTTCTCTCCATTCATCAATTAAAACATTTGCTAGAGGTTCCAGCTCTTAAAGAGGTCTATCTTGCAAAGTCCAGAGATTGTATTTTTGGTAGAGCTGGTCTCATGTTATGGAATGATTTACCCGAGCAGATTAGAGCTGAAATTGACCTGCATCAGTTTAGGAAATTCTCAAGGCTCACCTGTTTTCTCTTGCCTTTCCCATCTGATGTTTTCCAGAATGAATGTTAGAACTTTTACTAGACCTCAGTCAACCAACATTTAATTATGTGCACTTTGATTTTTATTGTTGGGTGGATGGGATAGAACCCTGGTATTGAACCCAGGAGCACACGATGTTAGGTTCCATATTAGGAGCTACCACCCAGGAAAAAGATCTAGGCATCATAGTAGATAATACTTTAAAATCGTCGGCTCAGTGTGCTGCAGCAGTCAAAAAAGCAAACAGAATGTTAGGAATTATTAGGAAGGGAATGGTTAATAAAACGGAAAATGTCATAATGATATGGTGATATGGAGCGATATAGGCATTATGTGCTGGGAAAACAAAGTTGTTGAATCAGTAGTACTGGAACGGATGACTGTGTACAATTCTGGTCGCCGTATCTCAAAAAAGATATAGTTGTGATGGAGAAGGTACAGAGAAGGGCAACCAAAATGATAAAGGGGATGGAACAGCTCCCCTATGAGGAAAGGCTTAAGAGGTTAGGGCTGTTCAGCTTGGAGAAGAGATGGCTGAGGGGGGATATGATAGAGGTCTTTAAGATCATGAGAGGTCTTGAATGAGTAGATGTGAATCGGTTATTTACACTTTCGAATAATAGAAGGACTAGGGGGCATTCCATGAAGTTAGCAAGTAGCACATTTAAGACTAATCGGAGAAAATTCTTTTTCACTCAACGCACAGTAAAGCTCTGGAATTTGTTGCCAGAGGATGTGGTTAGTGCAGTTAGTGTAGCTGGGTTCAAAAAAGGTTTGGATAAGTTCTTCGAGGAGAAGTCAATTAAAGGCTATTAATCAAGTTTACTTAGGGAATAGCCACTGCTATTAATTGCATCAGTAGCATGGGATCTTCTTAGTGTTTGGGTAATTGCCAGGTTCTTGTGGCCTGGTTTGGCCTCTGTTGGAAACAGGATGCTGGGCTTGATGGACCCTTGGTCTGACCTAGCATGGCAATTTCTTATGTTCTTACGCTCTTAAGTAAGACCTATCTGCAACCACTTCTCCATGGATAGCTTTTCACTTCTGAGGTCCATGGCTCCTTGGGGGGGAGAGCATTGCTTCAAGGCCCTTTTGCATTAGCCCTTTTCCTAGTCTCTGTATACAGCACTGATAATCTCCATTCTCTATAGCAACAAAAAATCACAAAGAGAAGCAATGTGTTTTTTTAACTTCTTTACTGATAGTTGATTACATTGACAGAAGAATATTTACAGCACTTAGATTTTAAATAAAGTAGATGAACAACAACGACGAGGAAAATGTTATAAATATGTGACAATCACTTTTATAAAGCTTCTGATTTTATGGAAAGCGATTCCTTAACAATTGATCTCCATCTCTTTTTAGTTACTCATTCTGAAGAAAGCTTAATCCTTCCTCCAACTCCCAAATTTATAAAACAAAATCTTCTCCCCACTGTAGAATAATTAGAATAAAGTCCCAATTACTCATCAGAACATAGCACATCCCAATTCTCATACCTTTCCTGAAGTATTCTTAAATATCTTAGTTCTCCTTCTGGAAGTACCAGTGAGCACTCTCCTCTCAAATGCAGCACACTTAGAAGCAGCACAGTTCTTAAAACAATATCTTCAAATCCTTCCCTCTGGCAATGTACAGGAATCCATTTCTCCTCTGATGAAATCTTCACTCGTTAGTCTCTTCCTAAGTGAAAGATGCCTCTTCTCTCAACAGATTGGAAACTTGATTCCCTAGTACCAAGGACACTCAGTTCCAGGTGGAACAAAAATAGACTTTTACTTAAAACAGAGAAAGAAAACAAACAAGTCAGAAAGGATGAGAAAAAACTTCTTTGCCTCAAAAATGAGAAGATAGTCACTAAAGAAAGACAACTGAAAGATGAAACTCCTCTGTATCAGGTCACTGACAGGCTGACTTCAAAGGGCAAAACAGCAAAAAAACTGCGCCACCACAATGTTCCCTCCTGCTTCAGTGCCAACTCCTGAACCCCCCCCAGGGCTGATGAGAAGCCCTCCAGGCCATGGTAGAGCTCATCCCACTATGGCCTGAAGAGAAGAGGAGCCCGCAGGGCCATGGTGAAGCTCATCTCACCACAGCTCGAAGAGAAGAGGAGCCTATGAGGCCATGGTGGAGCTCATCCTACCAAGCCTGGCATGACAGGGTGTGCATACCGTGCATTTGCACAGGGCAGTACACCAGGGGGGCAGCAGCAGCAACAGAAGAGGCCACAGGGCCACCCGCTAAGCCAAACCCGCCGGTGCTGAAGAGGAAGAGAGGCTGTGAACTGCAGCAAAGTTCAACTACTGGCAAGTTGAACTACTGTGCCGCTGAAGTAGGTCAATACCGAGCTGCTGCAGTATTCCCTCTTGCTTCAGCAGCTACTGCCCCCTGGAGCTGATGAGAAGGCGAGCCCGCCAGGCTATGGTGGAGCTCATCCCACCATGGCCCGAAGAGAAGAGGAGCCTGCTGGGCCATGGTGGAGCTCATCCTACCAGGGCCGAAGAGAAGAGGAGCCCGCAAGGCCGTGGTGGAGCTCATCCCACTAGGCCCAAAGAGAACAGAAGGCTGTGTGTGTGTGTGTTTGACAACCTGTATGCGTGTGTTGACTGGGTGAAAGCTTGTGTTTGTGTGGCTGTATGACAGCTTGTATACTTGTGTGTATCTGCGTGAAAGCTTGTGTGTGTGTGTGTGTGTGTGTGTATGCAAGCCTGCATGCATGTGTGTGTTTGTGTGAAAACTTGTGTGTGTGTGGCTGTGTGACAGCCTGTAAGCATTTGTTTGGCTGTGTGAGAGCTTGTGTGAGGCCGTGTGAGAGTCTATGTGCTTGTATGTGTCTGTGAGTGCCTGTATGCATGTATGTGTGTCTGTGTGAGGCCTGTGTGTGTGTGTCTTTGTGAGAGCCTGTGTATATGTGTGTGTGTGCCTGTGAGAGCCTATATATTACGTATAGGCTCTCACAGGCATGCGCACGCACACATTACGGGGGAGATTTTCAAAGGGATACGCGCATACCCCCCGAAAACCTGCCCCAAGTTCCCCCTGCGCGCGCTGAGCCTATGTTTAATAGGCTCGGCGGCGTGCGCAAGCCCCGGGAAGCACGTAAGTCCCGGGGCTTTCCTGGGGGGGCGTGTCGGGGGCATGTCGTGGCGGCACGTCATCTGGGGGCGGGGACGCGGGCATGGTTCCAGCCTGGGGGCATTTCGGGGGTGTGGCCGAGGCCTCTGAAACTGCTCCCGGGCCGGGGAATTGCACGGCTGGGGCAGGCATAACTTTTCCAACAAAGGTGGGGGGGGGGGGTTAGATAGGGCTGGGGGGGTGGGTTAGGTAGGGCTGGGGGGGGGGTTAGATAGGGAAAGGGAGGGAAAGGGAGGGGAAGGTGCGGGGGGGGTGGGGTGGAGGAAGGAAAGTTCCCTCCGAGGCCGCTCCAATTTCGACCTCTGCTTGCCTGACTATGATTAACCGCTGCCTGGACCCGACCTGACTATGTTGACCGCTGTCTGGAACCGAACTCTGCCTGCCTGACCACATTGACCGCCGCCTGGAACTGACCCTCGCTTGCCTTGACTACATTCGGACTGACCTTGGAACTGACCTTTGCTTGACTGACCACTTCTGGACGAATACCCTGGCTTTGACCCTTGTGCTTCACTCGGACACTCTCTTTTTGCCTTCTGTGACCACCAAACTGACCTGCTTGGACTCTGCCTGCGGCCTTTATCCGACCAGACCCACAAGTGCTGCCTGTTCCACCCGGAGAGCCTTCCTGAGCTACTGCCTCTCTGAGGTCTCCGGTTCAGGTCTGGTCCATCTTCTCTGCATCAGCCACACACCCTTACTCGTGGTGGGCACACCTCTCTGCTACCTCTCCAGGAGACCCTCTGAGGCCCACCTAAGTCCAGGCGGTCCAGGTACCCAAGGGCTCAACCTGCGGAAATCCCGGACTGTTATTGGCGAAGCTCCAGCTAGCCTCTGTCTCCTCGTATGCTCCGCCTCCTGGTGGCAGGCACTCTCTGGGTCCGACCAGAGGGCCGTACCAATCCTGCAGCAGGCCAAGGGTCCACCTCCAGTGCTACATTCAGTTCTTCTCAGCATGTTTCTATTTAAACTTTCCGGACTCTTTATTCTGTATTTGGTCAGGGTCTGTCTGTATTCTTCTTCTGTGACTAAGGTAAGCAATTTTGCTGGCATGTAGTTTCTGTTTAGGGATCTATAGCAGCCTGGTTTGTTCTATTTTACCAATAGGAGGTGTATTGGTGTTCTTGGGCCTGGGGTAATATCTGCAGCATTGCCTTTTCATAGATAAGGTTGTTACTGTTTGAATGCTTGTAGTTAGGATTGTTTTGGTATGGGAGGTTTACTATATTCATCGCATTCTGAGGTGCCATTATAAATTCCATAGGAGTTCCAAGTGTCTTTTTTGCAGAGTTTTCTAGTTAGCTCACAGCAGTGCATGTAAATGTAATATATATGTTGTAAGTGATATTTGCCTCAGAAAACTATACTTGTGAATGTTCTTTTTCATGTAAAATTTGTTACAAGTGCATAATTACTTTTTGTATGGCTATAAAGGGTGTGGGAGTGTGTGTGTGTGTGTGTGTGTGGGGGGGGGGGGGAGGGTTGCAAGGCTGTAAGGTTTCCCTAGGGTATGTAATAGTCTTCCCTTGACCATGGGTTCTGTGGAGGAGTAGATTGGTGTCGGTTTTTAAAAATTCAGATTTCTAGAGGAAGTTGGGCTTTATTTGACCGGCCTGGGTCAGAGACTGAATGAATCATGGTGCGGAGGGGGGACAGCACTCTAATTGTTCACACAGGACAGCAGCAAAGCTAGCATCGGCCCTGTCTATCTGGCATCATATTGTTTCTATAGCTTTTTATTGTATATGGCTTCAGCTGCAAATCTCCATTTTCTCCCTCTGTATCCTTTCTCTGCTTTTCAGTTTTCCTTCATACTTCTCTCTCTTTGCTTCTTCCTCTCCTCGCTGCTCCTTTTCCCCCCCTCCTTCAAAGCCCACTATTTGCTCCTACTTCTGAAATTTTTGCTGATTACGATGTATAGTCTGTAAGTTGCCTAATGCTTTCCAGGCAAACTCTAATGAGCTTTCCTCTAATGGTATTGCTTATTTCTGAAAATATGTTTCTTAACTTGACCCATATGGAAATAAATATATATATTTTTTCATATACACTAGATTATGGCAGACATTTCCTTCTATTAAAATGCATGGTTCGGCAGCTGCAGGATTCATTTTCAATAATGTCAAAAACATTATTCAGCCAATTGCCAGGAGTCAGCCATATAACTCACATTTAAGTGTGCAAGAAGAATGTGCGTGTCCCTACAGGGCATTGCAGTTCCTTCAGAAAAGAAGAGCTATCCAATACAACAGGAAACGTATGTATGTGTATACTCTAGTCTCCCAAAGTGTCCCAGTAGAAGACATTATTAAAATTTTAATGATTATGCATTATTTGTGAGGTAAGACAACTATACCCATAGCCTTGTACAAAGCTTTTAGAAGTGCAGCTGTGTGATAAGCTGGAGAAGCAGTCATCTAATCCAGTGTGTGGAGTGCGGAAAAAAACGGGATCTGTTCGACCTACGATATTTTCAAAATGGCATCAAAGGTCTCTCCAGCAGGAATTGACGCCTACAGGCTTGCATGGCTGGGGCCTCAGATCATAGGTGCAGAAGTGACTCACTGACATGCTATGTACAAGAGAATCTCTTCAGGGATAAAGTGAAGGATGTGGTGGCCCAGATCTGAGACCACCATGTGACACTCCAGCAGCTCTTTACTAGCACTCAGAATCCATCCTCCTCAGCCAGGAGACAATCGAGGTTTGGGCCCAGGAAGTTCTTATTCCACTTCAAAAGTTGCTACCCTCCGCCACCTCACTCCCATCAGCAACACTAAGCCCCTCGTAGATCTCCCAAGCAACAGAGGGCCCTGAAGCCCATACCCAAACCTGGTCAGGGAAGGTTGCAGTTCTTTGCAAACTGCTGACCCAGTGTAACCTCAGACCAGTGGGTTCTGTCCATCGTTCATGAAGGGTACAAATTAAACCTATTGGGTATCCCACCAAATTACCCCTGAGCCCTTGCCAATAGCACATTGGGAGGTACTAGTAACGGACTTCTCCTCCCTCTTAATGGCCAGAGTAGTCGAGCTCATTTCACCAGGGCAAATAGGGTAGGGATTATATTCCCGGTATTTCCTGATACCAAAGAAAAGAGAAGGACTCTGTCCCATCCTAGACCTAAGGGCCTTGACAAATTCATCAAAAGAGAAAAGTTCAAGATGGTTTTCCTGGGCACCCCGATCCCCTTCTTGCAAAAAGGGGACTGGCTATGCTCACTGGATCTAAAAGACGCTAATACTCATATCAAGATCTTCCGAGGCCACCGGAAGTATCTCAGATTTATGGTGGGAAGGCAGCACTTTCAGTATTGTGTTCTGCCATTTGGGTTCGAGTCAGCCCCATGTGTCTTCATGAAATGGCTAGCCATGGTGGTGGCAAACCTTCTCAGACTGGGAGTTCATGTTTTTCCATATCTGGACAATTGGCTGGTCAAGAGCGCCTCTCGGGTTGGAGCTGACGTGTCTATGTGCTTGATCATCCCGGTGCTGGAGACACGGGTTCATTGTCAACTACCCCAAGACCCATCTCAGTCCATCACCACAATTGGACTTCACTGGAGCCCTTCTAGATATGGCTCAGGCTTAGATCTTCCTGCCCTAGCAACAGGCCATCAACCTGATGAACATCGTGGCCCAACATATGTTTGCTACAGGACATGTCACTCCCTTGGCATGTTTGCACATGCAAAAGGCCCAATGGACCTTGAGGTTGTAGTAGCAACAGGACCTCCAGGATCGCATCCAGGTCACATTGTCCCTCCAAGACTCTGTCCTGGTGGCAGGATTTTTGAGTTTGGAAAGGGGGGGTGTTCTTCCAAGTCCTCACATCCAAATTGTCCTAACCATGGATGCATCCATCCTGGGCTAGGGAGCTCATGTAGATGGTCCATTCAGGAACATCTCTGCCAAATTAATTCCTGGATCTTCAGGTGATCAATATGCACTATGGCAGGGGTCAGGAACCTTTTTGGCTGAGAGAACCATAAACGCCACATATTTTAAAATGTAATTCCATGAGAGCCATACAATATGTTTAAAACTAAATACAAGTAAATGTGTGCATTTTATGTAAGATCACACTTTTAAAGTACAATAAGTCTCTGAAAATATTACACCAGGCCATAAGACACCAATACATCTCCTATTAGGAAAACGGACCAAGTCAGGCTACTATAGAGTCCTACACAGAAACTACACGCCAGCAGAAAACCTCACCTGAATCACGTGCTGTCCCTCACCTAACATAGAATAAAGAGACCAAAAAGCATAACAAGAAGAATGCAGAAAAAACTGAATTGGAAACTGCAACAAGCCAGAGTCTCTGTATGCAGTGTAACAAAGGAAAAAAGAAACATCATCCATCCTTATAAAACAAATCAAGAAATATAAAATCATCAGCAGTAAAACTGTACTAACAAAAAGAACATATTTCGAAACAGCTGATGAGTGGAATATCCAATAATTAAAAACTCATATAAAACATTTCCAGATACCAACAAAATATTTCAAAATAGCAGACACAAAGACCCAGTAATGAAAAATAATAAGGATACAAAAATTTTTTTGCTCTGCATACCTGGGAACGTTTGATATCCAGGTGTCCTGAGATTGTTCTGAATTAGCAGGAGGTGGGGTGGTTTGCTTGGAACTTTCTCCTCTCTCAGTCACATACCAGTGCTCTCTCTCACACTGGCTCTCAATGACACACCTATACACACATGCTCTCAGTACTCACATATACATGTTTTTTCTCTCTCACTTATATAGGCTCTTAATTACATATTTACACACATGCTGTCTATCTTTTCACGCTTACACACACACACAGGCTTTCAATCACATAAATACATGCTGTCTTTTCTGGTATACAGGGATTGTTCTCTTCGGTGATCTATTCACAGAGGAAGAATCCAGTATTACAGAAGGCAGGTGGGATCAACATAAATCAACATGAATTGCAGTTATAAAAGTTAAGGAAAACTTGTGTCATAGAGAATGTCTCAACAATATAAAATAGAAGAATATTAAAGCCTGCACAAGGACTTCTAATCTCTGTTTACTTCTGAGTTACCAACCTTGAGATTGATATGCAAAAGCCATTTAGACAGATAACTGAAAAGCTATCTGTCTAACTGGAATATTCAGAGACATATCCTTTATGGAACTCCAATGACAATCCAAAGGATATGTCATTCACATATCCTTTATGGAACTCCAATGAGTTCCATAAAGGATATGTCATATCTTTTATGGAGCTCATTGGAGCTCTATAAAGAATATGACAAATCCTTTATGGAACTCCAATGACAATCCAAAGGACATATCCTTTATGGAACTCCAATATTCAGAGACATTTCCTTTTTGGATCCTCCTTTATGGAACTCCATCTCCCCCCCCCCCCCCCCCCCCCCCCCCCCCCCACCCCCCCCCCGATCTCAGACAGGAGCCCTGCCTCCCAACCTTCAGGAAAAGACTTAAGACTTGGCTGTTTAAACAAGCATTCCAGGACTCCAACTAATGTCTCACAACATCAACATTTATAACACAGCCAGCTCAATTTCAGCTCTTTGTAAATATTTTTAGCTGTTGATAACCTTTCCTTTTATTTCCCTCCTCTCCTAGTTCAATCATCCTTGTTATTTGTAACTGCTTTCTTCCGCACTATAGTTCTAGTCTGAAGTTTATTATGCACCCCTGTTTAACTGTAAACCAGCATGATGTGATTGTATCATGAATGCCGGTATATAAAAACCTTAAATAAATAAATAAATAAATATCCAGCTAAATTCTAGCCAGATAACTAGCTGCGGGCATTATGGGATCAGGTGGGAGGCATTTTGGGGCAGAACGGAGTTAACCACATAAGTTAACCAGCTAACTCCAATATTCTGAGTTAGCCAGTTAATTTATAAGGCTAACTCTGGTGGTGCCGCTGATCTGTCCTAAAGTTAGCTGTTTAAACATATCCAGTTATAAGATACCTTGCTAGTTAGCCAGATAAGTTTATCTGGCTAATTAGCTGAGCAGCTCAGCAGCTGAATATTGCCCCCTTATTTTCAATATTCCCAGTTTAATGATCAATTCTTTGGTTGTTGTCTCTCTGTGAGTGCACTCCCTTTTGAAGATTATTCTGTACAATGTTTGTACCTTTCCTCTTAGGGACGGTAACTTTCTACCCATCGCACGTGCATTGGCCGGCATCCAGGGACGCAGCTATTTTATAACTTGGGCACATATATGCATGCATGTTATAAAATAGCCTGGCCATGCGCTTATGTGCACCAAATTTTAAATGGAAGCACACATGGGCACGCAAATCCCACATCTATCGCACAAGTTGGGGGATTTTAAAAGGGGCGTGCGCCCACGCCATTTCCAGTTTACCAGTTCATCCACTAGTTCGCCCAGTTAAGACCTAGGTTCTTCAACCCCCCCCCCCCCTGGTTTGATAGCCTACACCCCCGCTCAGTTACCCTATATCCTTCAAACCTCTCAGAAATGGCTCAAGCCTTTCATTTTGACTTACACGCCATCCATAGCAGAAGAAAAATTATGTGGCAGGGGACCACAGTGCGCACCAGGGTGCATAACTATTTCCATGAGCATCTCTTGGCCAGGCCCTGAAATGCTCATGCCCTATCCCACCCAGACCATGTCCATGCCCCTCCCCTTTTGGAAATCTTTGAGATGAGCGTGCCACAGCATTTACACATGTATATGGGCGCTTTCTAAAATAAAGTTAGTGAGCATAAGCCCCTAATTCATGCACGTGCCAGGCTTTTAAAATTCACCTTTAAGAGTTCTGCTAAATTTGCTTTTGGATTCTTGTTTGTTGGTTCAAATCTAAATTTTCAAAATTATGAGCCTGATTCCCCACAATTTTTATCCTGTTCTGAATCTAGGGAAGAAAATGTGTGAATTGGGCTTTTATGGGAAAGCAATATTTCTTGAATTTACCAACCACCTATCCAACATTAGGCTCAAGGCAGAATGTACATGTGCTGTGGAAGACCAGATGTACTTTTAGCCAAGCTGAGGAGAGCTGCTTTCAGATAGGGCAGTTTAGGTTTATTAATCCATTTGAATGCAGTTAGATTATTTTGGGTGCTAAGATTTGTCATTCCTGATATAAATCATTGAAAAGGCATTCTTCTAGACCAAGCAAAAAAGGAATAGTTCCTTATTTAGTTCACGCATGCTTTCTTAAGTAAATTATCTTTTTCATCGATTTGATTTTGATTTATTGATCTCCTTTTCTACAATAAGAAACTGAAGTCATTTAAAACCATTAAAAGAAACATTTCTACTTTTTCATAAAATTAAAAAAAACTTATTCTACTATCATCATAGTATTCTATTGCAAAAATCATCCTATCCCAGAACCCCCTACCAATTTAGTGCACAAAAGAGATATTAAGAATAAGTATTGTTCAAATCCTTGGCATTTCAATGCATGATGGATTACATCGGTTTCCTAGAGGTAAGGATGTATTGGTTCTGAGCAAAACAGAGCTAGCCATCAAGAAATATGTCACAATAAAAAAAAAAAAGAGAACAATCATCCACCCTTCAGTATTATGCACTTTCTCCATTACTCTCATGAAATGTTTGCTCAGTGTACTCATCATAGTTACAGTAGGTTTATGGTAGCCTCATCTATTCTCCCTCCCTTTTATTTGTCATTGTCACCAGTAGTAACCCTACTGCAGTTGCAATCCCATTTTCCATTGCTTATTTTTTTCAAATGTACATTGATGTTTTTGCCATGGGTATAGATCCACAAAGTTCATTTTTACTGAGAAATTGCCAATACTCATTCAATTAAAACTGAAAATCAATTAATCTCATGGATTTTGCTAATTTGTTGCTCAGACACTGCTGGTGGACAGAATTGACATCCTAAATGTGTATTAGTTTGGTACTAGAGCAACTTGACTTTTGGTAGCTATCCTTGAAAACAACTCCCTAGATACACAGCTGAAAAAACCTGGGATAATAAATGAAAACTGGTAACATTATTTAAGATTCTCTCTAAACTAGGAATGCACTTTTCCCACTTGTCTCTGAATTATTTTAAAGGTAAATTTTCAAATGTTGCATGCATGAAAAATAGCAGGCGAATAAAATAGCATACATGTGAGCATGTTCACACTCATATGTACTCATATTTTATAACCTGTGCTTATCGTTTGCATGCATATTTTAAAATACTGTAGCAACTTTGCATGCACCCATATACATGTGCGTGAGCATTTTTAAAAGTTATTCTCCCTATGAGCAGCTCCAATTTAGTTCTGTCAATATATGTACCATACTTGGCCAGTCCTACTCTATTTATTGTATTTTGTTGTTGTGGAGCGCTAGGAGAGCGGTCCCACTTACCAAGAGATGTGTGTTCGACCCCAGAGGAACTCCGAAGAGGTGCCGCAGTAGGCGAGGCATGCCCGAGTATGGGCTGGACAGGAGCGAGGCTGGACTGAAGACTGGAGATACTGACCCTCCTCCGGACCTGCACGCTTCGGAAGACCCACAACGCAATGATGGTCTTATCAACAGTCTTCCGACCGTTCCAAGCCCTTTCGGACCTGCCGCAGGGTACGGCAAGAAGCAGCAGGCCGGTTGGAGGCCAGGGTAGCGAAGACCGAAACATGGAGATTTAGACGAGACTCAGGAACGAGGTACTTGGATGCACAGACGAAGACTCAGGCACAGACGCAGACTCAGGAACGAGGTTCTGGGATGCACAGACGAAGACTCGGGCACAGATGTAGACTCAGGAACGAGGTACTAGTTTTTCAGAAGACTCAGGAACAAGGTACAAGGCTAGCATCATGAAGCGCCCTACTCAGCCCGCCCGTGGGGCTGGTCGCAGACCATGACATGGCTTGCCGCGAGTTACCAAGCATACAGAAGATTCAGGAACAAGGTACTTGGCTTTCAGAAGACTCAGGAACAAGGTACTTGGCTTTCAGAAGACTCAGGAACAAGGTACAAGGCTTGCATCATGAAGCGCCCTACTCAGCCCGCCCATGGGGCTGGTCGCGGACCATGACATGGCTTGCCACGAGGTAACAAGCGTACAGAAGACTCAGGAACGAGGTACTTGGCTTTCAGAAGATTCAGGAACAAGGTACAAGGCTTGCATCATGAAGCGCCCTACTCAGCCCACCCATGGGGCTGGTCGCGGACCACGACATGGCTTGCCATGAGGTACCAAGCGTACAGAAGACTCAGGAACAAGGAACCAGGGTTCAGGAGAGCAAGCCAGACTCACAGACTTCAGGATCAGGAAAAGCAACATCAGGCTGGATCACGGATATCAGGAACAAACATCTGGACTGGAACACAGGTACTGGATCAGGAGACAGACCTTAGGGCTGGAACACTGACATCTGGAACAGCAGGTGAACATCAGGACTGGAATGTAGACAAGACAAGACGAGGAGCTCCAACGAAGAACAGGAAACACAGGACCTTGAAGAAGTGCTGGAACAAGGATGACTCCTGGAGCGAAGGACAGCAGGATCCCAGGAGTGACCAACTCCTTGTGAAGGCAAAGCTGGAATGGATGCTGAGCCCTTTTGTAGGGCTGAAGAGGACAACGCCCAGGGAGGGGTCAGCAGAGGGCCACACCTGGCTGGCCCTTGAAGAACAGTTGAGAGGCGCGCGCCCGCGCCTTAGGAAGCTGGAGAGAAGCAGGGTCGTTGGTGGCATTCCCAGCCACGTGGAAGGCCCAAGAAGAAGCAGGCAGGCAGCTGGAGCAGCCCTGCCATGGAGCTGAAGGTAGGCAGGCTGCAGGAGCGGCTCCGTACCGCGAGGACTGAAGCTGGAAGGGCTGCAGGAACAGAGGATGGCTGCAGGCACTGGCAGGGACGGCTTCCCTGCCGGGCGAGGACCCGGCCTGCAGCAGGCACCGGCAGGGACGGCCTCCCTGCCGGCTGAAGATCCCAGCATCGGCTGCAGCACGTTGGATGACACAGAAGCGGCAGCGGGGGTCCCGACTGTGAGGGAGAGCTCGCGGCAGGTCAGCCCCGCTGTGCAGAGCAAAAGGCAGCTGGGGAGAAGCCCGGACACAGCGGCAAAACTGCCGCAGAGGCAGCAGCTCCAGCAGCCCCGACCGGCTGCGTGAAGTAAGGAGCCTGCCCGCGCTCCTCGCGGGCAGGACTGTAACATTTTGTATTATCCATTGTAGCCCCTAATCTGTTGTAACACTTTAAGCTCTCTAGTTGTAAAAGCGTGATCTAAATAAACGATGATGATGTAAAGTATGGGTAGGGGTATCTTTGTTTTCAGTTTTTATTTTATTTTCCCTAAGACATTATGGCCCGGAATTTAAAAGCCCTGCGCGCGTAAATCCGGCCGGATTTACGCACCAGGGCACTCGTGCGCCTATTTTGCATAGGCCGCCGGCACGCGCATACCCCCGGGATGCGCGTAAGTCCCGGGGCTTCGTAAAAGGGGCGGGAGGGGGCGTGTCTGGGGGCATGTCCGTGGTCAGGGGGCGGTTCGGGGTGGGTCCGGGGTGTGGCGCCGGCCCGGGGGCGTGGTCGAGGCCTCCGGACCAGCCCTTGGGTTGGGTGATGGCGCGCCAGCAGCCTGCTGGCGCGCGCAGATTTACGCCTGCTGAAAGCAGGCGTAAATCTGCCAACAAAGGTAGGGGGGGTTTAGATAGGGCCTGGGGGGTGGGTTAGGTAGGGGAAGGGAGAGGAAGGTGAGGGGAGGCGGAAGGCACAGGCAGCGCGCGCCGGGCTCGGCGCATGCAGGTTGCACAAATGTACATCCCTTTGTGCGCGCTGACCCCGGATTTTATAAGATACACGCGGCTACGCACGTATCTTATAAAATCCAGCGTACTTTTGTTCGCACCTGGTGTGCGAACAAAAGTACGCGCTCGCGTAAATTTATAAAATCTACCCCTATCAGTATTTATTATAACAAGAACAAAAATGGGAGACATCAGTGGAAAAAAATGTCTCTCCATTTTTCCAGGTAAATATTTTTGTTCTAGTTCATAAATTCCTTGGAAAAATAAAATACAAACTGAAAATGAAAGTCCATGAATATGGGTTAATTAAAAAAATTTCTGTGATGCAGCTTCACTAGCAGTTGTGGGAGTCCTTTACGGTGTAATGTGGAGTAGAGGAAAATAACTTTTCCTCTGTATGAGATCTGCTTACAGTCACTGGATTTTTCTCGTGAGAAGAAGGGACTTTATTGGACACAGGTGGACTCCACTTGAAGCAGGGGAGGGGGGTGCCATAAACTCCATCAATTATATCTCCCTTTCATGTGAAGCCACTAGCTTGAAAGCAGGGAGAGATCAATGTCTAACTAAGGTACCTGAGCAGCTAGGGGTTACATTAAATAGAAAGATATGAGATGAGCGTAATATATAATTTAAAGCTAGAATAACAGCCAGAATTGCCTCAATTTGAGTTACGAAAAAGGATTATATATTGCCTGATTTACTAAAGCAATGATTGCACTGTTTCAAAAAAATTACCCACTACACCAAAAGAAAAAATATTTAAAGGGCAATTATGACCGTCTCCATGGAAATGCAATTAGCTCACTTAAGCAATTAATGATATCATCAGAACAGGAATAAAGATACTTTTGTTCTGCAACCTATCAACATGCAGTTCTGTCTTCTCAGCAAGAATGGCTGAGCAAGTGCCATCAGTGGGGGTAGGGAAGGGAAGCAACTCAATTGCATGATTGACCTAGGGCATCAGAGAAAGGCAGCAGAAAGGTACTGTGCTAGTGAGGGCATTTTAGTTGGTCTAAAGACATACTTTGAAGATTTTCATTGTGCATTACGGCATGATACTGGGGAGGCAATGTTTAACAGACTTAATCAATAATGGGGGAAAAAAACCCCCACCATTTGCATCCATTACTACTATTAGTAATTTCTATAGTACTATTAGACATACATAGCACCATACAAATATATATAAGGGATAGCCCGGTGCAGCTTACAATCTAGTCAAGAAGACACACATATATGACTGTTTCTCCTCTGATCCATCATAATGTTGTTTAGCCCTCTGTAAAAGTGACTAGTTTGGGGGTTTAATTAATTAATTTATTTATTCGTTTTTATATACCGAAGTTCGTAGGAAATATCACATCGGTTTACAGTAAATATCAAATGCACAATTAAAATATTTTGAATTACAAAATTATCATAAAATCATAAAATACATAGAATTCTTAATAAAAAAAACATCTAAAAACAATAAGAAAAATACATAAAATTCTTTAAAATCATCTAAAAATAATAAAGATAAATTACTAAGTCCAGGAACTTGAACTATAGATTCATAATTAACTATGGCCTTTTAAATATTAATAATTATTCAAGTTGTTTTTTATCATCTCCAGTTTATATGTAAACTACGGCCTTACTTGGATACTCCTGCTTTAACTATGATTGCACATGATCTAATTTTTTATGAATTATCATTTGGAGAATTAAGGGTTGTTCAATTTGCCTTCAGCTATCTGCCATGAATAAGGAGCTAATGTACCTGAAAGAGAGAGAGTCCAAGTTTCATATACCTCCCCTTCCATGCAGCATCCAGAATATTTATCCCAACTCTCACAGAATGCAGAAACCCAGGTATATATAGTATATAGTGGGTTCTGGTAGAACAAGACCTGTGACTCTGAGACACCCAATTTCCCCAATTTTGAAGCATCCTGTATATCCGCTCTCACTCTCACAGAGAAGTCAGACATCGGGATTCAGAATCCAAGGAATAATTAGAATACAGTCAGCTCTAGCAAAATAAAGTCTGTGATGAAGAGACACCCACTCTCCCCCTTACATAATGCATTTTCAGCATTTGAATATGAAGTGATGTCTTAAAGGAAAGTAATCATTGAATGCACCCAGAAATCCTTCAACATGATCAAATATCATAAAAGAAAGCTGCTTTTGCTAGGAGACTCAGCTATTAGAGGAACCAATTTGGGAACTTATTTTGATGGGGTCACAACAGTTAAATGCTTTCCAGGATCCTCAGCTAATAGAAATGCAAACCAGGTGATCAATGCAATTATAGAAGAAAGAAAGAACTCTGATGTCAATATTATCATCCATCTGGGGACCAATGACCTCACTAGAAACGGTGTCCACAAAGCACAGGAAGATTTCCAAAAGCTAGGGAAGAAGATTAGACATATGGCAAAGACTATTTCCTTTCCAGAAGTATTACCTGTTCATGGAAAGGGAAAGGAAAGGTTATGTTGTATAGATAATTTCAGTGTCTGGCTCAAAACTTGGTATAAGGAAAGTAGTTTTGGATACATTGGAGGCTGGGGCTGTGTATGAAGTAATAAAATGTTCTATGGTAAGAATGGCCTACATTTGTCTGTGGCAAGAAGGAGGATGCTAAGTGAAAATTTCAGATCATACATTATCAGGCATTTAAACTAGGGAGTGAGGGTAGCAGAAAATGGCCAGTGAATTTGGTATGTCATCCCCAAGCAAAACAGGAAGAGGGAAAAGAACATAACAAAATTAATCAGTTAAAAAAAAAGCAGAAAAGGTGATTAGGAAGAGCAGTTGGAAAGCTATGACTATCAGTGTTCATAGTCAACAAAATCCCAGACTCGCAGGCCCTAATGATGGAGGCAGACTTGGACATTGTTGCTGTTACAGAGATGTGGTTCATAAATTCTCATGAATGGGATACTGCTATCCTGGGTAATAATTTGTTAAGAAAGGACAGAGAGGACAGAAAAGGGAGAGGAGTAGCTCTCTATGTTAAAAACAACATTCAAGCAACTGAATTGCAAGGGACGTGGTGTTGAGAAGAAGCATTTTAGATCGTCCCAAATAAAGAAGATTGTGCTTCCATTTTTACTGGAGTGATATACAGGCCACCGACTCAAACAGAAGAACTGGATAGAGGACATTCAAAAGGTGGAAAAGAAGGGGGAAGTGTTGCTCATTCGATATTTTAATCTTCCAGATGTGGATTGGAGTAGATTCTGCAGAATCTATAAGAAGTAGAGAGATAGTGGAAGCCCTTAAAGGGGCTCTACTCAAACAAATAGTATTGGAACCCATGAAGGATAGTGTGATACATTATCTAGTGCTCACTAATAGTAAAAATATCTCTAATGTTTGGCTAGGGGCTCACCTGAGCATCAGTGATCATCAGATGGTATGGTTTGATATTGCAAATGAGATACAGAGAAGTCACACAAAGACCCGAGTTTTGAATTTCACAAATATGGACTTTCTCAAAATGGGGATATAGCTGGAGGAAGAACTGAAAATCTGGGAGAAAATGATTGGGGTGGAACAACAGTGGGCCAAATTAAAAGGAGTTATTAAAAAGACAACAAATCTATATGTTAAAAAAGTAAACAAGAGTAAGAGTAAAAAGAACCGATCTGGTTCTCTAAGGAGGTGGCTGAAAAAATAAAGGCAACAAGAAGTATAAAGGATCCCAGAAAAAGGAACACAGGGAAGAAAATCTGTTAAAACTGAGGGAGACAAAGAAAGAAATAAGGAAAGCAAAAGTTCAAGTGGAAGAAAGGGCTGCTAAAGAGGTAAAGAGAGATGACAAAACATTTTACAGATATCTCACAGAAAGAAGGAAGGCCAAAAGTAGTACAGTGAAATTGAAAGGTGATAAGGAACAATGTATGGAGAGAAATGATGAAATGGTGAAAATATTAAGCAAATACTTCAGTTGGGTTGTTACTAAAGAAGACCCTGGAGAAGAACCGTTGCTGGCTGACAAGACCATAAATGGGCATGGGATAGACAAAATTCCATTTACATAAAAGAATGTATGGGAAGAGCTAGGCAAACTGAAAGTGGACAAGGCCATGGGGCCAGATGAGATACATCCCAGAATACTGAGGGTGCTTAGAGATATGCTGACAGATGCACTGAAGGACTAGTTCAGTAGATCCCTTTAAACAGGAGTGGTGCTGCTGGATTTCAGAAGGGTGGTGTTGGTCTCGCTTTACAAGAGTGGTAGCAGAGAGGAGTCTGGAAACTATAGGCCAATTAGCCTCACCTCGGTGGTGGGAAAATTAATAGAGACTCTGCTGGAAGGAAAGGATAGTGAACTATCTTCAATTCAGTGGGTTGCTGGACCCAAGGCAGCATGGATTCACAAGGAGAAGGTCCTATCAGACAAATCTGATTGATTTTTTTTTATTCGGTGACCAGAGAATTGGACTGAGGAAGAGCGCTCAATGTGATCCTCTTGGATTTCAGCAAAGCTTTTGATATGGTCCTGCATAGGAGGCTAGTGAATAAAATGAGAAGCTTGGGAGTGGGCGCCAAGGTGGTGGAGTGGATTAAAAACTGGTTGTCTGATAGGAGACAGCATGTAATGGTAAATGGAACCTACTTTCAAGAGAGAACTGTGTTAAGTGGAGTGCCACAGGAATTGGTATTGGGACCGGGTCTGTTCAATATGTTTGTGTGTAACATTGTAAAAGGGATAGAACCTAAACTTTGTCTATTTGCAGATGATACTAAGGTATGCAACCGAGTAGACATGCCTGAAGGAGTAGAGAGAATAAAAAGTGATTTAAGAAAGCTTGAAGGGTAATCGAAGATTTGGCAACTGGGATTCAATGCAAATAAGTGCAGAGTCATTCATCTGGGGTGTGGTAATCCAAAAGAGTTTTATGTGATGCGGATGTGAAAGACTGGTATGCATGGACCAAGAGAGGGATCTTAGGGTAATAGTATCTGGTGATTTGAAGATGATGAAGCAATGTGACAAGGTGATAGCTAAAGCCAGAAGAATGCTGGGCTGCATAGAGAGAGGAATAACCAGTAAGAAAAAGGAGGTGATAATGCCCTTGTATAGGTCCTTGGTGAGCCTCACCTGCAGTACTATGTTCAGTTTTGGATTTTTCTTGTGGTTCCAGATCATGGTTCCCAAAAGTTTTCATGTATTTTCGTAAGAGGCCATTTTCTGTTCATTCTAGTCCAAATGAACCAAAAATGACCTTATTTGTCCCATTTGTCCCATTTGTTTTAATGAAATGCACATCCCTACCATTTACTTACCCTTTCTCATGTTCAGTAAGATAGATTACTTCGCATTCCTCCAATAGCTCTCTTCACATATAATCACATCATTACTTACCTCTTAAATAGCATATAGCTCTTTTTACCACCCTAGGGTCACTTAGTATTCTCTAGGGATGTCAGTCCTCGGGACCACAAACAAAAAATCTCCAGGATCCCAAGCTTTAGCCACTCTGGAATGTGTAAATGGGGTAAATAAAATTAAAATAAATACCTGCCCGATTGTTGCTGGGGCCTCAGGAGCCTAGGGAACTCCCGGCAGCCAGAGAGAGCCCAGAAGTGCTGCAATTAGGTTTTTTTAAAAAAATAGATAAATGCCCTCAATGCTGCCACTGCCAGCTTAAGCCAGAAGACAGCATCAGGGATGTAATCAAAGCCCCAGTGTGATTACAATACAGGCCAAGGGGTCCTCACAGATGTGGGGCAGCGACATCAGCGAGAGGCTACCTAGACACTGGCAGTAGGAAAATTAAAGTTTAAGAAAGTTAATAAAACTTAAACTAATGATCTTAAACGTGTAAAAAGGTGATGTTTCAAAAGGGGAGTATGTAGGGAGGCTCCCACCTGAATATCAGCTCCTGGGAAGCACCCTGGCAAACTTGGCGCCAATAAATTTAATAAACTTTTGCCTATTAATAAAAATTAACATTTTGTAAGTGTTGGTATGATTTAGGGGTACTTGTGACCTGACTACATCTAGAATTTGGGATCAGTTATCCCACCAGTTTTCCCAGGGGGTCCCTATGATTGAAAGGTAGGGATGTGAATCGTTTTTTGACGATTTAAAATATCATCCGATATATTTTAAATCGTCAAAAATCGTTAGGGCCACGATACAATACCAATTCCCCCGATTTATCGTCAAAAAATCGTAAATCGGGGGAAGGGGGAGGGCAGGAAAACCGGCACACTAAAACACCCTAAAACCCACCCCCGACCCTTTAAATTAAATCCCTCACCTTCCCGAACCCCCCCACAAATGCCTTAAATTACCTGGGGGTCCAGCGGCGGTCCAGAACGGTCTCCTGCAATTGAATCGTGTTGTCTTCAGCCGGCGCCATTCTGCGCCGCCATTTTGCAAAATGGCGGCGCAAAATGGCGGCGGCCATAGACCAACACGATTCGACTGCAGGAGGTCATTCCGGACCCCCGCTGGACATTTGGCAAGTCTTGTGGGGGTCAGGAGGCCCCCCCCAAGCTGGCCAAAAGTCCCTGGGGGTCCAGCGGGGGTCCGGGAGCGATTTCCTGCCGCGAATCGTTTTCCGTACGGAAAATGGCGCCGGCAGGAGATCGACTGCAGGAGGTCGTTCAGCGGGGTCCGGAACCCCCGCTTTCAAAGCTACTCACAACCTGTTGGTCTCTGACCTTCTACACCATACCTCTTCCATTACATGCTGGTTTTTCCCGGCATACCCACCCAGTAGACCTCTTGGAATACTCTTCTCTTGAAATTATTCCAACTCCTGCACACTTTGGCCCTATTCTCCAAAGGGAGGAATGGCTGATACTCCACTCCGGATCTGATCAAATTCCTTGAGGGGAAGAGCCCCTGCAGGGCCCCACTTCCAAACCAGGAGGTTCCTTGGGCCCCCAACCCACATGCAGGCTGGTTGACTACATCCCTGGAGGTCCCCTTCATGTCTCACCTCACCTCAACCCAGGAAAGAGCAGGACCAGAAAGAAGGACCAAGCCACCAAAATCTTCCCACTTTTATACCTCTTGCTAAAATTTGGTCACCCAGTCATGGAAACCCAAACAGTTAAGGGGAACATGCACCATTTGTTTCCCCAAATCCCATTGTCACATTACCAATACCATGCTCACACTTCTAAAAGTGCCATCCAGTAGTTATTTTGAGCTACTAAAAAGTCAAAACAAGTAAAACAGTTATCAACCAAGATAAAACATGACAATTACAACCCAGAGCACCTTGTAGTATAAAAATCAAACAGAAGGTCAATTTGGGAATCTCCCCAAATTTGGTTTGGTTTCCTTATATATTAAACTTTCATGAGTTGTCTAAAATTTTAACGATCTTAAGACAGGACCGCATTAGATAACCAAAACTATTTGTAACAGTGAAAACTGGTCTAATGTGAGCTAAAAACAGGATAACATTTTATATCTCAATCTCTCTATATAATAATAATAAATTAAAATTTGCTTTACCCATTGTCATTCACTCTAATTCACTGCTAAATGCAAAGTTGCTTTCCTACTGATACTCATGTTTTAGTTCCGGAAGAGGAAATAAGTTGCTTAGAGAAAGCTACAATTTGTCCATGAAGCCTTTCAGAGAACTCGCTAATAAAATGCTCTCACCAAGATTGAAGGCTATATAGAGATTGATTACAAGCATCCTTTGCTCATGGAGAAGTGTTGAAGAGAACTATAAAGATAAACTGGATTATACTGTAAATAAGATAAACTATTAAACTTTTTGAGGTTGCCCTTCAAATGCTTCCCTTGCCTACTTCTTCACTTATGTCAAACTTGCCCAGTCTTTAATGTAACTAAAAGATGAGCCAGCTCTCAAACAAAGGAGGACCCAGCTGTAGCAATCAGACTTCCTATCAGCCATATTAGTAATTTCTTCCTTTTGCTCTCCAAATGCATTTTTGATGACTAGGTTCTGCCAAACCAGCTCAGTTTTCACAAACCTTTCTTTCATTCATTTTTTCTTTCATTCATGCTCCATATGCCTGATCATTCTTGCTGTGTTACTTGTCTGCTGTAAATTGAACATCATTGCTCTGGATAATCTCAGGCTTCCTCTCACTCTCTGCCCCTTCACTGATAAAAATGCCACCATAATGATTTCCATCTGGTACAACCAGCAAGATGATAGCTGGAGAGGGACGAGGACAAAGACCAGCCTTAGCCTGAGGCCTCAGAAGGGTATGGATTCATCCATGAACTTCTGTAAGTGGGTTGTACGTTCTTACTTTTCATACTTATAGAAATCACAGTACACGGCAAGTTCCAAGTCTTCACTCAGCTTCTAGACTTTGATCCCAGCTGCATTTTCAATGTGTGCATTTAACTAACATCATATAGATAGAAAATTAATTTAAATTATAAATGATAAGCCAGACTTGATGATGATTTAGTGCTGGAATCAAGGGCGATCAATGCAACCTAACTTTGTAGTCAAAGTTTAAAGCAGCAGTGGTACATGTAGATATGCATAGGAATGCAGGACATTAAACACCACCACCATTTATAAAAGTTTGTTGTTTTTTAAATTTCTTTTTATTTCAGCAGAATTTGGAACACAAACATTGCATATTAGGTATGCAACAATGATTTGCCAAATATGCGATATAACTTAATCAAATAAGCAACCATGCCCAAACTCTGCCCATTTTTAAAAATCCTTCCCTCCTCCCTTTCAAAGGCTTTATCATATTTTAAATATCAGTTATACAAATATGGTAATACATACATTTTCAGGAGAGATATCTGGGGTACTTTTGTGCTCTATCCCAGTGGTTCTCAACCGGTGTGTCGTGAAACACCAGTGGGTCACCAAGTACACACAGGTGTGTCTCCACACTTCCCAGAACTCCACTGGCCCTGCTGCAGCCCCAGTGAAATGGAAACTCTTCCTCCACCCAGGTTTAAAATGTTGATAGCCTGGGCAGAACACGGCAGAGCAGCGGAAGTCAGCAGCACCAGCATGGTCTCTTCTTCCTGCTCCCCGTGGCCCGGAAGAGGAAGTGGTGTGCGCAGTGGCTGTGCACACAGGAAGAAGAGACCATGCTAGTGTGTGCAGCATCAGCCCGAAGAAGAGAGGTGGTGCGGCCTGAAGAAGAGCAGCCCGGCAAGGAGCAAAAGAGGAGCAACGTCAGCCCCCGCGGCAGATGGGAGTCCTTTCTCGAGCAACCCAGCGCGCACAAATCTACGCCTAATTTTAAAACATGCCCACGCAGCCGCGCGCATGTTATAAAATCCAGGGTCAGTGCACGCA
Organism: Rhinatrema bivittatum; assembly: GCF_901001135.1. Taxonomy (NCBI): domain Eukaryota; kingdom Metazoa; phylum Chordata; class Amphibia; order Gymnophiona; family Rhinatrematidae; genus Rhinatrema; species Rhinatrema bivittatum. The sequence continues at coordinate 61,158,854 of NC_042625.1, read as the reverse complement.
AGGGGGTACACACCACCTTGTGCACTCCGAGCCCTAGGGGAGCCCCGATGGCTTTCCCTGTTCCCTCCGAGGTCACTCGGAAATCGGAGCGGCCTCAGAACTTTGCTTCCGCCCCACCCCCCCCCCCCACCTTCCCCTACCTAACCCGCCCCCCAGCCCTACCTAAACCCCCCCAACCTTTATTCCATAAGTTGCGCCTGCCTCCGGGCAAGTGTAGGTTGCGCACACCGGCCCAGTGCCGGCGCCCGATCCCCCGGCATGGCCACTGTCCACGGAGGCCTCAGTCCCGTCCCCACCCTGCCCCTTTCACAAAGCCCCGGGACATGCGCGCATCGCCGGGTCAATGCAAAATAGGCTCGGCGCGCGTAGGGCTTTTAAAATCTGCCCCTGTCTGTAAGTGTGTGAATGAGAATCTGTGTGTGTGAGAGAAAGAGAAAGCATGTAAGTGTGTGATTGAAAGCCTGTGTGGGTGTAAATGTGAAAAGAGAGACAGCATGTGTGTAAATGCATGATTAAGAGCCTATATAAGTGAGAGAGAAAAAGCATGTGCATATGTGCATGATTGAGAGCCTATGTAAGTGAGAGAAAGCATGTGTGTGTCAGAGAGAGGAGAAAGTTGCAAGCAAACCATCCCTCCTCCTGCAAATTCAAAACAATTTCAGGGCACCTGGATATCAAATGTTCCCAGGTATGCAGAACAAAACATTTTTTTATCTTTATTTTTCATTATTGGGTCTTTGTGTCTGCTATTTTGAAATATTTTATTGGTATCAGAAATTTTTGATATGAGTTTTTAATTATCGGATATTCCATTCATCAGCTATTTTGAAATATGTTCTTTTTGTTAGTATGGTTTTACTGCTACTGATTTTATATTTCTTGATTTGTTTTATGAAGACTGGTGATTTCTCTTTTTCCTTTGTTGCACTGCATACAGAGTCTCTGGCTTATTGCAGTTTCCAGTTCACTTTTTGTCTGCATGCTTCTAGTTATGCTTTATGGTCTTTTTATTCTTTGTTAGGTGAGGGTCTGCACATGTGACTGAGGTGAGGTGTAGTTTTTGTGTAGGGCTTGTTCCATTTTCCTAATAGGAGGTGTATTGGTGTGTTAAGGCCTGGTGTAATATTTTCAGTGTTGCCTTTTCTTAGGTAAGATGGTTACTGTTTGAGAGCTGGAAATTGGTGCTGTTTTGAATGGCATGTCTACTATTTATGCAATTTCTGTTCAGACAGAGTACTTATCTTTCCCTTGTGTCATTCTTATCAATAAAAATAAAACTGGACCTTTATTTTTTAGTTCCGCCATGAATTGTAATGAGCAGTGTTGCACATGTGAGCGTGGCCTGACAAGTGTGTCACGATGGGAAAAAGGTTGAGAACCACTGCTCTATCCCACCTTGCTTGCCCAAAATACATTTTCCCTGGACCAATATCATCCTCTTTAGTGCATGGTTGTACATCCAGATATAACATTATGGTGTATGATTATACCCCCAGGTATCTAACTCTCCTGAGTCTGTAATTGTACCCCTATGGAATACACAGTACCTCTTTACAGTGTCTGACTATACCCCCTTTGTATTTACCTTTCCTAGGTGCAAACCTATAGCCCCTTCTTTCTCTTGAGTGAGTGATTATACCTGTGAAGGGATGTCACTACAGCTGCTCAAGACCCCACGTAACATTATTTTTGACACAGGAATAAAATGCCATAGTTATGCACAGTTCATTAACAGTGAGCAGATTAGTGTGGATGCATGTGAAAAGCTGAGTGCCAGGGTTCGAACGCTCACATGATGCAGCAGTGTAACCTTGTGTGCAGCTTTGCATGCATGTGAGCAAACAATACATCATGCTTCCTGGACCCCACCTTTTCCAGCTACAGAAAAAGGCTGCTTTGCTCATGCTCTTAGGGTCACTACAGAGAGGAAGGAGTAGGTCGACAGTAGCTGGACTTAAAAAATGGCAGGTTTTCTGAAAAAGCTTTTAGAAAATGGAGGTAGGCTTTTGATGTCTTCAGTCTTGCTAGGAGCATAGCTGGAGTTTATATCCCCAGCCAGCTCTCAAATCATTGTAACCTGGGCATCTTCTTGGGTTACCAGTACATCCTGAGTATTTAGTATCAGTCCTCTAGTTTGCATAGGATGGTTAATAGGAGGTTCCATTCAAATTCAGACATTCCTCTTCTGGAGTCTGGAATGGCCATCCCATTTGTAATAGTATATAACAGCTCCCCAGCTACAGAGAGAAACTCCCACCGGACAGGTTGTGTACTGGCTGGGCAGAAGCCCCCCCAACCCTGGCCAGGACCACCAAACAGGGCTGGTTTGGCTCCTCTGGCTGGGCCTGTAAAATAACAAAGTAACCTCTCCTCTACCTTTGCACTTTGTACTAACCAAAAGGACTGTTCCCCCCCCCCCCCCCTCCCAAGCTGTAGCTGGGGAGCTGTTATATAGCATTACAAGTGGGATGGACATTCCAAACTTGTGCGTTGAATGAAAAACTTTGATTTGTTTTAAATGTGCTACTTGCTAACTTCATGGAGTTTCCAAGTCTTTGTATTTTTTGAAAGAATAACAGATTTATATTTACCTTTTCTATTCCACTCATGATTTTATAGATTTCTATCATATTCCTCCTTAGTCATCTCTTATCCAAGCTGAATAGTCCTAACCTCTTTAGCCTTTCCTCATAGGGGAGCTGTTTGATCCTCTTTATCATTTTGGTTGCCCTTCTCAGTACCTTTTCCAATGCAACTATATCTTTTTAGAGGGTTGATGAGCAGAACTGCTCACAGTACGCTAAGTGCTGCCTCACCATGGAGCGATACAGAGGAATTATGACATTTGCCATTTTATTCTCCTTTCCTTTCCTAATGATTCCTAACATTCTGTTTTCTTTTTTTACTGCATCCACACACTGAACAGAGGAATTCAAAGTATTGTCCACTATGATGCCCAAGTCTTTTTCCTGAGTAATAACTCCTAATATGGAACCTAACATCATGTAACTACAGCATAGGTTATTTTTCCCTATGTGCATCACCTTGCACTTGTCCACATTAAATTTCATCTGCCATTTGGATGCCCAATCTTCCAGTCTAGCAAGGTCATCCTGCAATTTATCACAATCTGCTTGTGATTTAACAACTCAGAATAATTTTGTGTCATCTGCAAATTTTATCACTTCACTCATTCCCTTTTCCAGATTATTTAGAAATATATTAAAAAGCACAGGTCCCAGTACAGCTCCCTGAGGCACTCCACTGTTTACCCTTTTCCACTGAGTGAACTGACCATTTAATCCTACTCTCTGTTTCTATTTTAGCCAGTTTGCAAGCCACGATAGGACATTTCCTCTTGTTTCCTCTGAGACTCCTTCCCTCCATGACCCCTTGTCCTTCAAAATTTTTTTTTTTTTTTTTTAAAGGAATAAATGACAACTAATAAGTCGAAAGTGATACCTTTTTATTAGACTAGGTAATATATTAATGAGTTGTGTTGAGGGTGGGAATGTTTTCATTTTTATGTACAAGCTTTGAAATTTGTATATATGCTGTATCATATGAATATTTAATGTTTTGTAACCACTTTGAGCGGCTACAGTAAACTGATAATCAAATCAAAATAGTTAAATAAATATTTGTGATTAGTTCTGGCGAGTTACACTCTCTTCATCTAGTAAGCGCATAATTAGATGAAATTCCATAGGTGTTACACATTTAAGTGGAACAGACTATCATAGCAATTTTCAAAAGCCATTTACCCATGTAAGTGCACTTACCATGGGTAAATCCTATGAACAATTCAATGGCAATGTATTGCAGGAATTTTCAAAAGCCCCCTTACCTGGGTAAAGTGCATTTTCATGTGAGAAAATGCTTCAGAAAACAGGCCCAACCTGTCATTTACCTGCATATCAGGGATATGCAAGCAAATGCCAGGGTGCACTACAAAGGTGGTTTTGTTTTCCAAGCTGTAAAATAAATGGATGCGGGGGAGGGGACTTTACAAATCTTTACAACTTAAGAAAACAAACACAATGTCTTTTCTGTGCTGTCAGTATAATGTAGGTTTCTTTGGTAAATCAGCAGGGTTAGTGATGCTGTATACGCTTCCTTGGTAAATCAGCGCTTTTTTTATATTGATATTGACGCAAAGTATACTCCTTTGGTAAATGTCAGTATGAACTGCACTACCTATGGGGCTGATGCAAACAAAGAATGATATTAAGTAGGGGGATGTACAGAAAAGCAGTATTTTCTGCGCAACTTTTGGGGGTGCTCAGGCTAGGCAGGCAGGCGTTCATTTCTGAGCACAAAACTGTGCGTTTTGGACGCACCTTTTTCTTTTGCATTTCGGGTGAGTAACTAATAGCCTCATCAACATACATTTGCAGTTGATGAGCGCTATTAGTTTTGCCACGCATTGGATGCGCTAATTCCCTTATTGCATAAGGGGATTAGGTTGCGCCTTCACAACCCTCGTCCAACTGCAGGTTAAAGAGTGTGCTCGGCTGAGTGCACTGTATTGCATCGGTCACTATGTCTTTTAGCACTACAGCTATGCTGCTGCTGCTAATTGATGTATCAGTGTAGTGCTCTTCCGCATGGATTGGAAGTTAATGCAGTTTTAGGCCAGTGCAGCTTGCATATGTAAATTAGCAAAGGTAAGGCTGAGCTGAATTAATGTTTCCACTTTAGTATATAAGCATCTCAGCAAAGGCTCAAAGCACAAACTGAAACACAGAATCTAAAAGTTACCTATTGGTCTTTAACACCACGTCCCCCCTTCCTCCAGGGGTCTGTGGCTATGGCTGCTGGGAATTCGGCTCCTGCTTTTCCCAGACTAGTCTTGGCAGTGAGAGAAGGTAGGAGGATAAGCAGACAAAGTTTAGTTTAGCAGGCTATAAATTCTCCCTCTTTTACTGCCTGTCTCTGAAAAACACAATCCGATATAAACCAGGGAGTGTAAGAAGGGCAATAAACCCCGAGCAGAGTAGTGTGCAGGAGGCTAGTGTTGTGAGGAATTGTGTTATTGGCATTCCAGCAAAATGATGTCAGCCTGCAATTAAGAGCATGAAATCTGTCAAGAGAATATCCTGCTTCAGTGTCCCCTTTTCCTTCCCCCTACCTCACTGTCCCTCTGTCTTCTAACTGGTTAGTCTTCCATTCCCAATGTCCTTTGGCAGTGATGATAGTCCACGAGGGATTAATCTTATGGTCCTTTCCATAGAGTTAGTGCAAAAACAGCTTTCTTTGTCCACAGAGGTTAAGCTACAGGGATGTGTATTATCAGTCATGGTAACACAATTAACCACACTATTATTAACACAGCCATCTAGGAGCCCATCATGGCACTTCCAGCAATATGAAGCTAAGCATCAACCACCGGAAAGCATTACTGCAACTGCTCTGAAAGTGTTTCTTCTCCCCAGATATCCCTATGTCCATTAACATTTCTCTCATTTATGAATATATACAGCAGACTTTTAAAAAAGTACCTATCCTCAGATTCAGTTTGATGTTTAAATCAATCAATCAATGTTTAGATTCCAATATTGTTGTTTTTACAGAAACTCCAGTGTTAAACTGATCAGGCCCAGTGACAAGAATTTTGAATTCTATTTCCCATGTGCATAAATGTGCTCTCTCTTGCTTACCAGCTCCCCAAATCTGTATCATTTCCCTTCTTTTAGACTGGGCTACTTAGCTGCAAACACTTTCCAGGGACATTGGAACTCCATTGAGATCCAGAGCTTCCTCTAAATTTCAGATCACTTCTCAAAGGCAGGTGAAATGAATGCTTCACTGGAGGCAAGGGAAACATGGTGTACGGCTGTAAAGTGGTTTTACACTTCCATCTCCTGGCAGGCTCTTAAAGACCATGCTAATTCCCTGCGCTTCACCCTAGCCAGCAAGCACTGTTGCTCTGGACTTCTAGTGCTGTAATGGAAGTGCGCCTGGTTGACGTCGTCTTTCCTCCATACCATTTACACCTCACTGGCATGCACCTCCTGTCTCTCCCTGTGTTCTACCTTTCTTAAAGACCCTTTATCCTATACTGCACATGTCATTCATAAGTAATTAATTAACTGGAGAGAACTAAAAACTAGGGTTACCAGTGGACTCCAGGCGTTCTGGAAAAGATCAACCAGTCCTGGTTTTGTCCTATTGCAGCTGTATACTTTGGTTATTTGTTTTTTTAAACAAATCCTCCCCACCTCCAACCCTGCCCAAAAATATTGCAGGGCTAAAAGGCCATAGATGAAACCTGATTAAAACCAGGATTGGCTCAGCCTGTCCAGATGATATGTGTAAGTGGTTAACTCTAGGGGTGGGTTGTAAGAAAATATCAGCCCGGGGAGGATTTTTTCAAAATAGGCCTACAGGTTATATGCCCAACACCCTTGAGCGCTGTCTATGCAGCCCATGTTCAACAGCTCCAAAAAGCATGCAAGCTGACCCTTGAGAGGTCCATCATGTGACCAAGCACCAAAACATCTCTAACGCAAATTCCACATTTTCCCTAAATATCTAAGGAGAACACACCCAGGACCAGGGATATGCAAACTGAACTGCAATCCCACTTCCATCCAGTCAACTGGTTGACTGGATGGAAGTAAAATTTTCCTACTAAGCTGATTGCATATCAGTTGTGTAGGCAAATTACATGTGCTATTTTGCAAGCATCACACTCAATGTTTCACACAGTAGTACATTGCCATCATATTTGGGTGCATAGTATATATTTCATGTATATTTCTACCTCAGTATCTGATCATGCCATCACCTGCCATTTGTGCCATTTCATCTGCTTGTGAATTGGTATCTAATTTGTGGTGGGGGTATTGAGAAAGGGAGACTGTGAATCTATAGGTTATTTTCTCATTTTCAAATTAATTCAGCTAAAGTCTAATGCAAGGCCTCTTTAGAAATCAAAGTCCCCTATGGTTTCACATGCTTACCTTTTATAGGGCTAATGTCATTGTTTTGGGCGGTATTCTTTCCTAATGTCATCAGCCTCTGTCAATGTTCTACTTTTGAAGCACCTTTCTCCATTGCATTTTAGTACTCACGCACCCTCACACATGCTCTCTCTCTCTCTCACACCCAGGCTCGGAGTCTTACACACACACACAAAAACACCCACTCGCTCTCACCGGGGCCCGCTCCATTTTCGCCACGAGCAGGACAGGTTCTGCTCGTGTCACGCCGGGGCCTGCTCCTTCTTTGCCATGAGTGAGACGGCCTCCGCTCACAGCAGACCTGGGCCCTACTTAATCTTCGCCGTAAGCAGGACGGCCTCCACTCGCGGCACGCCGGGGCCTGACAAATTCTGCGCAGAATCTGCGCAACTGCGCAGGAGGAGAATTCTGCACTCTGCAGTAACACAGAATTCCTCGTGGACTAATAGTATATGCAGCTGATAACTATGTCCTGGATGTTTCACCCCCTCCTTAATGCAAGCAGCAGAGGAACTTGTAGTCCAGGATGTTGAGGCTTGGGCTACAGCAAAAAATCTCTAGTAGTCCACCAAGCTCTTGTTAAAACTTGTTTGTTCATTTTGAAAATGCACCTTCATGTTTGATACTGTGGAATTAGAGTTTTAAGGGGGTCTTATGATATAACGTTGCAATCGTGTTGTCTGCAATCCATGCCAAATATAGATCTGTACCTGGAACTTTAGCTAAGAACGAAACTGCAAAGCTTCCTATCTTTGAGGGATGAAAAACATGTTTTTGAGTTGAGATGAAGAAAACATCACATGATGCCTTCTAAAAATGGAGACATAAGGAATACATGGCCTTGAGGCCTAAGATGGCTGATATGGGGTACGTGGCCTTAAGAACTAAGATGGTTGGTAGTGGGGCATGCCATGGCATTATGACATAAATTTGGAAATTGGATTGGGAAAGGTAGACCTGAACCATGATTGGTTAGGAGCACAGCAATTGAACATTAAGATATGATTCAAGGAAATATGTATCCAACCATTTATGGCAAATATCCAACCATTTGGAATACTATTCCCCCTGAACTCAGTCAAGAACCCTGCCTGTTGACTTTTAGAAAAAGGCTTAAGACTTGGTTATTTAAACAAGCCTTTCCATAAATTCACTGATTCCCCATAGCTAAGGTCGCTGATTCACCACAACGAATATTTTAGAACTCTCAGCACACTTCAAATAACTGTCCTTATATTTGAGTTACCTATGCTCTGTCTTCTTCTTCACCCCTGTTTTATTGTAACTTTTTGCTTCTTTACTATGTTAATGTTTTAAGGTTATTGTACCCCAGTTTCCTGTAAACCGACATGATACTATCATGAATGCCGGTATAGAAAAGCACCAAATAAAATAAATAAATAAATAAATAAATGTAAGGAAATTGCAACATATTGATTAGATTTGATATGTATTCAATGAAATGTGTGATTTAAATAATTGATTGTTAGTGCTTGGAGAAGCAGAACAGCTTTAGGGTTTGCCACTCCGATTTCGGAGCGGCCTTGGAGGGAACAGGGAAAGCCATCAGGGCTCCCCTAGGATCGGCGCATGCAAGGTGCACAAGTGTGCACCCCGTTGCGCGTGCCGCCCCCGGATTTTATAACATGCACGCAGCAGCACGCGCATGTTATAAAATCGGGTGTACATTTGTGCGCACCGGGTAGCGCACACAAATGTACCCCGCACGCATAGGATTAAAAATCTGCCCCATAAATTTTTAAGTGTTTCTTAATTTGTTGCACAGATGATATAAGTCGCAGGGTATCTGGTAGGGAATTTCACATGTAAGGGCCTGCCCCAGAAAATGCTCTCTTACGTGTACATTCGAGCCTGGCTAGTTTAACCTTTTGAGCTGCATTCATAATTCCTGAGAAGAGGCCCCACTACTAGTATTTCATTGGCATAAATTTAATCACTCTATTTCTGATTTTACGTTTTTCGCTACCGAAGTCCCACACCTCAGAGATCACGCTGGGAACTTCGTTGGGCGGCTTGTCCTCTGTGAGCAATGGTGGAATATACACGTTATAGATTCTTGCCCCACTGGCCTCAATCATGATATAGAATGGTCTGTGTTTCTCTAATCAGTTTTTCCCCAACATTTCACCGTTTAAGGAACATTTCCTTTTTACAGCCTCTATAAACTAACATTGCAATTTGTATTTTACTGCTTTAAGAAACAACTGCAGCCCCTATTCCTGCTTCATCTGTGTTTTTGCCAAACTACCTTGCTGATTGACCCCTATAGCTATGCGTCTGCTGCAGTTTAAGAGCTGGCTTTTTTATCAGCTTTTTTCCCCATCAGCTGTTTTTCTTTTTACTTTGATAGCTCCTGTAAGCATTTGCCTATTGGCTGTTTAAAGTCATGTGACCCTTTTCCCTTCTAATTGCTGATTGGTTTGTGGCAATACTATTTTTTGATTGGCTGAACTGCACCATGTAATAGTTTTTGGCACGGTTTTTGGATTCTTTAATTTGCTTGCCTATGTCACTTCTATAAGCACTGTAAAAACTAATCTGCTATTTGAATACTTTTAATATGCATCCTGTTATCTTAATGGTATGTAACGCTCTGATTTTGTTTTTGATCTTGATTGTGATTTATATGCTGGGTGTAGCCTTTGTATGATCTTGTCATTTATTTTTTATTGGCTTGTAGCATGCCTGACTTGTCCCTCCCAACACAGCCACACAGTGAAACACAGTCCATGTCAGGGGTGTAAGATAGCACAAGCAGTCTGAGGCTTTTTCAAGTGCTTTATTGACAGTGCAAAAATACCAACAGTCTACATACTCTCAGCAACACAACTTCAAGTTAAAACTTTCAGAGTCTTCTCACTAGAAGCAGGTCAGCTATGTTCAAGGGACTGCCTTCCCCTTCTTACTCACAGTTAGGACAGCTTATGTTACAGGAGAAATCAGGGAAACTAAACAATTTGGCAATGCAGTAATAATGGGTGATTTCAATTACTTCATTATTGACTAGGTAAATGTAACATCAGGAGATGCTAGTGACAAAGTTCCTGGATGTAATAAACAACTGCTTCTTGGAGCAATTGGTTCAAGAACCAATGAGAGAGGGAGCTATTTTAGATTTTAATTCTTAGTGGAATTCAGGATTTGGTGAGAGAGGTAACAATGGTGGGGCCACTTAGCAATAGTGATTATAACATGATCAAATTTAAACTAATAACTGGAAGGGGATCAATAAGTAAATCTACAGTTCTAACACTAAATTTTCAAAAGGGAAACCTTGATAAAATTAAGAACAGAGTTAGAAAAAAACTGGAAGGTGCAGCTTCAAAGGTTAAAAGTGTTCAATAGGCATGAACATTGTTTAAAAATACAATCCTTGACGCGCAGTCCAGATGTATTCCATGCATAAAGAAAGGTGGAAGGAAGGCAAAACGATTACCAGCATGATTAGAAGGTGAGGTGAAAGAGGCTATTTTATCCAAAAAAACACCCTTCGAAATTTGGAAGAAGGATCCATCTGAAGAAAATAGGATAAAACATAAGCATTGTCAAGTTAAGTATAAAACATTGATAAGACAGGCAAAGAAAGAATTTGAAATTAAGTTGGCCTTAGAGGCAAAAACTCATAATAAAAACTTTAAAAAATATATCCGAAGCAAGAAACCTGTGAGGGATTCGATTGGAATGTTAGATGACTGAGGGGTTAAAGGGGCTCTTAGGGAAGATAAGGCCATTGCAGAAAGACTAAATGAATTCTTTGCTTCTGTGTTTACTAATGAGGATGTTGGGGCGATACTAGTTCTGGAGATGGTTTTCAAGGTTAATGAGTCAGATGAACTAAACCAAATCACTGTGAACCTGGAAGATATAGTAGACCAGATTGACAAACTAAAGAGTAGCAAATCACCTGGACCAGATGATATGCATCCTAGGGTTCTGAAGGAACTAAAAAATGAAATTTCTGATCTATTAGTTAAAATTTGTAACCTATCATTACAATCATCCAATATACCTGAAGACTGGAGGTTGGCCAATGTAACACTAATATTTAAAAAGGGCTCCAGGGGTGATCCATGAAACTAAAGACCAGTGAGCCTGACTTCAGTGTCGGGAAAAATAGTGGAAATTATTCTAAAGATCAAAATCGTAGAGCATATAGAAAGACATGGTTTAATGGAACACAGCCAGCATGGATTTACCCAAGGGAAGTCTTGCCTCACAAATCTGCTTCATTTTTTTGAAGAGGTTAATAAACATGTGGATAAAGGTGAACTGGTAGATGTAGTGTATTTGGATTTTCAGAAGGCATTTGACAAAGCCTCATGAGAGGCTTCTAAGAAAATTTAAAAGTCATGGGGTAGGAGGCAATGTCCTTTTGTGGATTACAAACTGGTTAAAAGACAGGAAACAGAGAATTAAAGGATCAATTTTCTCAGTGGAAAATGGTAAACAGTGGAGTGCCTCAGGGATCTGTACTTGGACTGGTGCTTTCCAATATATTTATAAATGATCTGGAAAGGAATAAGATGAGTAAGGTCATCAAATTTGCAGATGATACAAAATTATTCAGAGTCTTTAAATCACAAGCGGATTGTGATACATTGTAGGAGGACCTTGCAAAACTGGAAAATTAGGCATCCAAATGGCAGATGAAATTTAATGTGGACAAGTGTAAGTGTTGCATATAGGGAAAAACAACCCTTGCTGTAGTTACACAATGTTAGGTTCCATATTAGGAGCTACCACCCAGGAAAACGTTCTAGGCATCATAGTGTATATAATACTTTGAAATCATCAGCTCAGTGTGCTGCAGCAATCAAAAAAGCAAACAGAAAGTTAGGGATTATTAAGAAGGAAATGGTTAACCAAATGGAAAACGTCATAATGCCTCTGTATCACTCCATGGTGAAACCGCACCTTGAATACTGTGCACAATTCTGGTCGCCATATCTCAAAAAAGATATAGTTGCGATGGAGACGGTACAGAGAAGGGCGACCAAAATGATAAAGGGGATGGAACAGCTCCCCTATGAGGAAAGGCTGAAGAGGTTAGGGCTGTTCAACTTGGAGAAGAGATGGCTGAGGGGAGAATTGATAGAGGTCTTTAAAATCATGAGAGGTCTTGAACAAGTAGATGTGAATTGGTTATTTACACTTTCGGATAATAAGACTAGGGGACACTCCACGAAGTTAGCAAGTAGCACATTTAAGACTAATCAAAGAAAATTCTTTTTCACTCAATGCACAATTAAGCTCTGGACTTTTTGCCAGAGAATGTGGTTAGTGCAGTTTGAGTAGCTGGGTTTAAAAAAGGTTTGGATAAGTTCTTGGAGGAGAAGTCCATTAACTGCTATTAATCAAGTTGACTTAGGTAATGGCCTCTGCTATTACTGGCATCAGTAGCATGGGATCTTCTTAGTGTTTGGGTACTTGCCAGGTTCTTGTAGCCTGGTTTGGCCTCTGTTGGAAACAGGATGCTGGGCTTGATGGACCCTTGGTCTGATCCAGCATGGCAATTTGTTATGTTCTCTTGGAGTCCCTGGGGCCTGTCTTGCTTCCCTGCTCTCAGGGCCTGCCTTATACTTTTTAAAGTGGACCCCGCCAGATGCCTGGTCCAGCCCTGGTTAAGGAGGGTTTTCAGGGACACTCTTTCACAGGGGGACTCCTTATTTCTTGTTTGAGCAATTGAATCCGATTAAACACAGGAACAGTGCTGCAATACATTTACTGCATATAATTGATTTATTCAAGTACAGATAGGGGTAGATTTTCAGAGCCCTGCTCGCCTAAATCCGCCCAAAACCGGGCGGATTTAGGCGAGCAGGGCCCTGCGCGCCGGGAAGCCTATTTTACATAGGCCTCCCGGCGCGCGCAGCGCCCCGGGACTCGCGTAAGTCCCGGGGTTCTCGGAGGGGGGCGTGTCGGGGGCGTGTCGGGGGGCGGGCCCGGTCGTCGCGGCGTTCCGGGGGCGTGTCGGCAGCATTTTGGGGGCGGGTACGGGGCGTGGCTACGGCCCGGGGGCGTGGCCGCGCCCTCCGTACCCGCCCCCAGGTCGCGGCCCGGCGCGCAGCAGGCCCGCTGGCGCGCGGGGATTTACGTCTCCCTCCGGGAGGCGTAAATCCCCCGACAAAGGTAAGGGGGGGGTGTAGACAGGGCGGGGCGGGTGGGTTAGGTAGGGGAAGGGAGGGGAAGGTGAGGGGAGGGCAAAGGAAAGTTCCCTCCAAGGCCGCTCCGATTTCGGAGCGGCCTTGGAGGGAACGGGGGGAGGTAGCGCGGCTCGGCGCGCGCAGGCTATACAAAATCGATAGCCTTGCGCGCGCCGATCCAGGATTTTAGTGGATACGCGCGGCTCCGCGCGTATCTACTAAAATCCAGCGTACTTTTGCTTGAGTCTGATGCGCAAGCAAAAGTAGGCTGTTCGCGCGCCTCTTAAAATCTACCCCATAGATAATGTATCAGCAATACACCTTTTGGTAATTTAACTTTGTTGGCTTATGCTGTTGTTTCTCTGCTTTATTATTTACCTATGTTAAGTCCACCATTTTGAGAGGCTTTGGTGTAAACACAAATAGCCTGAGTTTAAGCTTTAGTGGATCTATACCATCAGTCATTACCAATAAGAAATCCTGCAGGCAAAAAAAAAAATGTGATAAGATCAGGTCGGTGGCTAGCCATCTCTGCCAAATGTTTCAAACAATTGTTTTCTTTCTAACCAACTTGTCCTTATACCTTTAGGAATTCCCAATCATTTTTTAATTGAGGTTACTTCTATTTGCAGTGACTTTGCGACTGTCAGGTCTGATTCTCTTCCATCTGTGCCAACTCCTATGTCTTCCTTAAAAAGTAATTTTTCCTCTTTCAATATGACTTCTGCTGCTGTTATCGATCTACTTTTCAGTTCTCTATACCTCACCACCTCTAAACTTGACCCTATGCCTGCAATACTTTTGAAAAAATTATTGTTGGGTCTATATAAATCCATTTCAATCACTGCTAATTCCTCTGTTACTTCTGGCTTTCTCCTTTATTGAAGAAACCTTCTTTAGACCCCACTTTATTAACTAACTACTGCCCTGTCTCTAATTTTTCTATGCTGGTCTAAAATTATCAAGAACGTTATCTTCAACCAAATGAATGATTTTGCTCAAAAATTAATATTTTATACCCATCACAATATTGGTTCTGGAGGGGGCACATCAAAAAATCAGAATAAAATCAGCAGAGCTCTGGCCGATGCTGGTAAGGATGCACTCATTGTCCATTTGGACATGAGTGCTGCCTTTGAGAAGATCAGCCATGAACTCCTCCTTCTTTGTCTCCAGGAAATCAGTGTCTCTGACTTATCTTTGGCCTGGTTTCACTCCTATTTACAGGATAGCTCTTTTCATGTTGAATGGAATCAGCATATTTCAAATCCCAGATCTCTTCCCGTGAATATCCCCCAAGGTTTCATTCTTTCCTCTCTTCTTTTTAACATATTTCTTTTCCCCGTTCACCACATTGATTCAGAACTGTGGGTTCAGACCTTCTTTCCATGCAGCTGATGTTAAGATTGCTGCATTTTATTATACTAAAACTTTGCTCTCGCTTTCAGCATTCAACAGTTGCCTTGATCTCATGGTTTCATGATCATAAATTAAATCTTCCACCAAATCAGAAGCTATTTGGATTACACATCATGACTCTTCCAAGCTTTCTCTGCCTACTATGTTGGGTACTCCTATCACTCTTAAGGATGTAGTCACCACTCTTATTCTATTTATAGTTCCTTATATTTCTATCATCATTCAAAAACCATTTTATTTTCTTTGGTATATCCATTGACTCCGCCCATTTTTCAATCCCCATGATCTCAAATTGCTTACTCATGCTTTCGTTATTTCTAGACTTGACTATTGCAATTCTCTGCTTTTGGGTCATCCCCTTTATCAGTTTAAACATCTACAAATTCTTCAAAATATGCCTGTGAAGATTATCTTGGCTTGAAGAAATCATATCATCTTACTCCAATTCTAAAGTCTCTATATTGGCTACCTGTTACTTTTCAAATTAAATTCTAAATTCTCTTTCTCACACCATCAAAGCAATAACTGTGCCTTCACTGCCAAAGGAGGGAGTGCTGTGCCACAGCAGCCACTGGTAAGTCAAGGGGGAGGAGGGGGTGTAATTCTGAACATCTTCCCTAGGTACAGATAAAGCTAGACTAGATACTGGGAGACACCTCCTCTAGAGCACTATGTCCAGTTCTGGAGTCTGCATCTCTAGTCACTCTGACTACTGTAACTCTTTGTTCCTTGGCATTACACAAATACAAACTCAAATAACTCCAATTTTTGCAGACTTCAAATTTGTACTTTAATAAATTGAATCTTTGTAGTGTTTTCTCTTTTAGGCTCTTCTGAAGCAGAGAGTCCCTTTTATGGTAAGTATCTTGTTATTTCTTCTCTGTATGGTATGTTGTTTTTTTCAGGCTTGTCTGTCTTTTTGTGTTGTTTTCCTATTGAGCCCAATAATTTTACTAGATTGCTAGACTGGCCAGACCTAGATTGTAATTTTGCAGATGTATGTGCACACTAACCTGGAATCTCTGGGTCCTGGTGTCCAAGCTCTGGCTGTTGCTGTGCAAACTCTGAGGTGACAGTCTCTGGTGCAGCAAACATCTCCTGGCAATGGGTTTTGATATCACAAGCATTGGGCTTTCCTCCATTTGCATCTGCCTCCAGGGAGTACCTACTGCCTGGTTAATACAAATCAATAACAAAGCTTACCTCACTGGCACTGATAATCTTCCCACAGTTAAAAGCTCCCTAAAAAGGGTGTCTGTCGGCTTGGTGAAACTGATTATCTAGTTACAGAAAACAACAAATAATAAAAAAAATTCCCTGTCTTGAATTTTTTAGGGGGAACGGCATTCACTTTTTCACAATCTACACACTTCCCTCTAACTAAATAAGTAAAGTTCAACCAGGTTCCTGTTCACTTCTTTACTGTTAAATATTCTGTCCTCTTTTTACCTTCAATCAGGGCATAGGAAGCACTTAGAATTAAACTTACTTTCTTCTCTTTTTCTCTTTTTCTCTTCTTCCATACTCCTCAGTTCCTGCGGCTGTTCCCCTCAGGTGCAGGCTGGCTCCATCATGATTTCTTTGGAGTCTGGCAGAGCTGGTGAACAGTGTTTCTGCCTTCTTCCAAAACCTCAGTCTCTTTGCCCAAGTTTCCACATAAGACTTTGTTTTCCCCATAGAGCAGATCCTTGCTCCGCTGACATCACCATAAAGTAGTAATACTTTTAAAAGCTCTTACCTCTCCTAGTGCTGCCACTCATGTGTACCAGCCTCCTCTATTTAATTTCTATCATCTTTTAAAGTAGCAGCACTGTCCTAAACAAAGTCCCCAGGCCTGGTCACCTTACTTCATTAGTGTTCATATGCTGGCAATTCACTGGCAAAAGCCACATGGTTAGCCCTTGTGCTTTTGGGGTAGTTACAGTAAAGATACAATGAACCATAGGAAAATCCAGATTTGATTCTTAAAAGCCTAGAGTCCTTGCACATGGGTCTTTTCCTGGCACCAAAAACATGCCCAGCCACTCTGGCACAGGTGATGGGGGCTAGTACTGGCCACCCATCACTCAAACTTGCCCAAACAATTTTAAATGTTTTTTTTCCATGGCTGTACTGGCTTGCCTCCTGGGATATATCTTTCACTTATACAGCCAGTAGCAGCAACAGGGGCCCTCCCCATGATGTTACTCCCGGGGCCGTATGGGGGAGTCTTATTTTCACAGTGGGGACTTGCTGTGCTCAACCTCTCCAAGATCTCTTTATTTTATTTATTTTCATTTCCTTTTATTTATTTATTTTATTTTGTTTGCCTGTCTCTGCAGTGCTGCTGAGGCCAGACCCCCTTAAAGAGGATGTTGAGTGAGCCTGTTCATTGCAGCGGGAGCATTTTCAAGGCTCCCTGCCACTTCTGTCTTCTCTCTTCGATGAGAGGAGCCCTTTCTCATGGCCACGGCTGAATTTATATTTGTTCTAACTAAATTCTGAGTCATATCCAAAAAGTCTAATATTTAGACAAGGGAAGAGCCACGGCAGCACCAGCACTTGCTCTGGCCCCCCACTGCCACCCATGAAGCCTTCTTTAAGCCACAGAAACCAGAGAGACTCTCCCCATGGCTGCTGCACATATTCTCCTGCTCTTTCTCAGGCACTGTGAGAGCTACGGGAGGCAGAGAAATGCTCCTGCGGCTGCTGCCGCCGCTTCTGCTTATTTATTTATTTATTTATTTATTTATTTATTTAGATTTATTTATTTATTTAGATTTTATATTCCACTTTTCACACTTTTTCAGCGCTTCAAAGTGGATTACATTCAGGTACTGTAGGTATTGCATCAGCTTGCTGGGCTATTACAGCTCCTACACTGCCAGCCAACCAAGGGGCATCTTCCATGGGGCATGGGTTCTGACAGATAGAAACAAGTAAACCTTATTTTTTTCTTCTCTTGTCCACTTGAGCCCAACTGAGCTGGCTGGCTGCCCTCAACATTTTCCCCATCAGGTCCTATGAAACATGCAGTCATCAAGGTCTCAAAGAAGAGAAAATTAAGGCATAATAGACTTTGCGTTCGCAGGTTCCAGATCTTTGAATCAGTTTTACTGGCAGAAAAACATAATAAATAGAGGCCAGGATCAGGTTTCTGTACCCCTTCTCCTGAGGAAGAGTATCCGGCACTATTGCCAGGAATAGCATTTTCAAAACCTGGGGCAGATATTCAGAATTACACCCCAATTTTCCCCCTTTTCTCCAGCTTACCAGTAGCTGTTCTGGCACAGCACTTTCTTCTTTCACAGCAAAGTTCCTCAACTACTTGTCCTGCATCCCCCTCCCCCCCTCTCTCTCTCACTTGCGAAAACGCCATAAAGCTCCTCCATGCCCATCAAGTAATCTATAAGAATCAGGATATGCGGAGATTGTACATTCCTAGAGTTTGGGGTGGTATGGACCTAATAGAAATGCAGTATATTACGTATGTAGATCTGCTATTATAGGCCTTCAAGCACACCTAACATCACGAACAGATCCAAATACTCAAAATGTGCTTAAGCATGAAAGTGAATGGCCAAAATTGGCCTTCATCTTTAAGCTTGGACAATCATTTTGACGAGTTAAACGAATGAGTGAGAATCTACCGGCACATGAGAGAAAAGAAGCAACAGACTTGCAAAACAAGAGAAAAAGTTCTTTAAAGTATCAGAGCAGCAAACAAGGAAAAACAATTAGCAAAAACACCAATAAAGTGGAAAATACAAAGAGTGACCTTCTGCAACCTCACACAGATCAAAATCTGGCACAGGGATGTCTAAGAAGAAGTGAACTTAAATATAAAGTAGAAAAATTGATAATCGCAGCACAGGACAGCAAACTATGGACTTAATGGCTTACAGGCAGCTTAGAAGAGAACAGCATAACAGATAAATGTAGATTTCTGTAAAACATAACTTGAAACTGTTACGCATCTTATCCCTGGATGTCATGTTCTGTTAGAAAGGCTGTATACAGAAAAGCCTAATAAAGTGGAACGGAAACAGTGTAAAGACCATATCATAGTACCAGGAAAGCACTGGGATCACAACCCTGAAAAAACTGTAGAGAATGAAGACGTTATCACCTGGGACATTTCTATTCCAACAGATAAAAAGCTCGATGCAAGAAAACCAAACATTGTAGTAAAGAAGAAAAGTGTAAGAACGGTGGGAGTCGTATTTAATAAGTCGGTCAGGCTAAAATTAGCTAGATAACTTGTCCTGGATATTCAATGGAATAAGCATCCCACTGAATTTCCCTGATTAAAGTTAGTCAGCTAACAGTAGCCAGATAACTTTAAACATAACTGGATATTCTTTCAAATACAGCTGATTATGTATAAAGTTATGCAGACATGTTTAGCTGGATAACTTTAAATTTAACCGGCTATATTCAAAAGGCTATAGCCAGTTAAGTGCCAAAGTTAAAAAAAAAAAAAAAAAAGAAAGAAACAGATTGCGGGCCTACAGGCCCTAACCAGGCCCCTCCTCCCTCCCACCCAAGCTCCAGCCCTGCTGGACTGCCACCACCTCCTCAAAGAGCCCTGAATCAGATTTTTAAAAAATATATATAGGGGCCGGGGCCGGTGCCAGTCTCTCCCCCTCCCGTTCCAGGTCCTGTGGTTTTGTTTTTTTTCAATTCTTTTTATCTCGGGGTCCCCCCTTCCTTCTCCCTGTACCTCAGACTCCTGTTTCTCTTCAGTCTGGATCACGGGAGCCTCCTAGCACTTGTAGCTTCACTAAGCTCAGTCTTCCATAAGGAGCTGTGCCGGGAGCGCCAGGCCCGGGCCAGCAATGGGAGGTTACCGTGATCCGGGCTGAAGAGAAACAGGAGTTTGAAGGTCAGGATGGGGAAAGGTTGGGGTGGGGGAAAACATAAAACAAATGAAGAAATAAAATGTGACCCAGGAAAGGGGGTAGGGGGAGACCGGCACTGAGCCTGGCCTCTAAAAAATCCAATACAGGGCACTTTGGAGCAGGGCCAACCTTTGGACCTCAGGTGAGAGGAATGGAGGGAGGGGGATGGTCAGGGCTTGTAGACCTGCAGTTTTGGTTTTTTTGTTTTCAATAGGATCACTAGTTAACTGGATATCTTTTTTTTTTTATAACTCTATTCATTTTCGGAAAACAACAAGTCAAACAAACGATTGGAAATAGCACTTAGAGATCAAAATACAATCAAAGAAACAGATTATTTAGAAGAAATAATAGATCTCAAGTACCGTATCAGACCACAAAATTGGGGAATCCAATATAAAATAAAGAAGAAATAAAATATGAAGAAATCAGACGAATGCTAAGGGAGAATCTTCAAATTATTTCAGCGCCCTAAGCCATGGCAATCGAAGACTGATGGAAGAGGGAGCAGAATCTTGTCTGCGTCTACCAATTGGGAGGGATCGAAGAAGAAATATTTAATTCCCTGATATTTAACAACATACTTACAAGGAAAAAAATAACCAAAGCAATGCCCCCAAATTTAAAACAGCAGGGCGCATTAACAGAAAACATTTCCTTTTCGGATTGGGTGACCTTAGCTACGTCTGGGAACATACGGATTTCAAACCCTAAAAAGGGGATATCTCTCTTTCGAAAAAGCAACTTCAAAAGAAAGTCAAGATCAGAGTCTAATGCAAAGGTGACTGACAAAATTGAAGTTGAATATCTTCATCATCTTCTTTTCAAGAAAACAAGATAGATGTGAAGATTCTAGAAACTGGATATCTGTGGAACATATCCAGCTAACTGGCAGATTATCCGGCCAATCAAGGCCGGATAACTTTAGGCCTGCTCTGAAGTTGTCCATGTAGCTTAGCTGGTTATAGTTTAAAATTGGCTAAGTTATCCGGATAACTTAGCTCCTCCCCAAAATGCCCTGGAGTGCCTCTTTCTAATCTGGCTAGATAATGACATATCCAGCTAAAATCTGGCTAGAGAAGGGGCTGAGTATACAAAACCTTTACATTTAGATGGATAACTTTACATTTAGGATTGAAGCAGTGGACCACAGGAATTTGGAGAGGGAGATCCAGCCAGCATTGCATTCCACCCAGGGCAACCTAATAATTCCACTCAAAGGAAGAAAGGCAACCCCTAGGACAATATCAGGGGACCACAGGCCCAGATAAGATTTGGATTTAATGTATGGAAGTGATTATAGCTGTAATAAGATGGAAATATGTTTGGTGCCATCTGATTACCACTGAATAAGCTGGACAGTAAACTTTTTTTTTTTCTAATATCCTATTCAAGTGCCCCCATCTGCTTATTTACAGCAGGAAATGCATAGACGTAGACTGAGCATAAACCCCTAGAAAGAGACTTTTATGAAATGCCTTGGGCACTGGAGTTATAGCCTCTTCTCCTCCCACCCCCAATCCCCTCAATCCAAACCAGGGTTTGGATGGACTTTGCCAGACTAAGCCCTGGTACTACATTTTGTTTCTGTTCTTTTCAGTAATTACATTTTGCTGGGATACCACGGTAGTCTCCATGCCTCGTTTAATAAGGAATGTATTCGTTTTGTCACATTAGGTTGAACTTTTAGCACGTGTGACTTGATTAATAAAAACACATTTTCCCCATAAGCCCAAAACGACCCCAATATAAATCAGACCCACAGTATCAGGGCAGGTGGGGGTTGAAGGGAGACCAAAGGTTCATAGTCTTCCATGCTTTGTTGTCTTTCTGGAAGCTTTCAAGCGTGTTTAAAAAGAAGCACCATCTATCAAGTTCAGTTAGGGATGAGCAGCCTTCTGTTCTGAAACGTGTCATACAATCCTTTTTGTCTGGGCAGTAGACAGGGCTTTGATTTAAATATCCTATCCAAAAAGCATTATGCAGCAAAGAGCTATCTTCTGGGGAACTGCCACCAATTTCTGCAGTGCCCCATCCGAGTACTGAGCTGAGATTCTGAGATAGTCAGAACTGCAATAACTATTAGATAATAATACTTAGTCTATTCAGTGCACGATCATCCCTATGGTCAGGAAAGACCTCCTGGGAGCCGATCATAAAGTGGAATACCTCATTTGTGACCTGCAGCTTTCTCTGTTATTCACTAGTTAAACTTAGGCAGAGATTTCTTTGATGGAGACATGTTTACCTGGGGCTAGGTTGACTGCAAGAAAATTATTTCACTTGTAAGATGGTTTGAATACAGACCTCTGGAGTCCATTAACTCAGTGTCTGCCTCAGATCCCCAGATAAACACATTCTTTCCAGTCATGATAGCTTCTGACTCATCGGCCAGACATGACTTGCACCCCTATGTCCAGTCAATGACACTAGCAAGTTACATTGAGAAGAGCGCTTGGGACAGAGGCCTTGCAGAACTTCTAAATAACTCTCCATGGCCCCACCCCTCACTCTCAAGGCCTTGCCTTTGCCCTGGAGTAGTGTCTGACTCCAGGATTCACCTGCCTTCTGAAGCCTGCACAGTATCACCTGTGACTGATCCACTGACACATAGGGAGGTAAAGAAGCTTTTATCTTAGTGATAAACAGCCAGCCCTGTCAGAAGCACAGAACATCTGTATTATGCTGAGGGGCAGAGGAGCTGCTGTGAGAGAGAGGCATGAGCAGAGGGAGAACTCATGGAGGAGAGGACAAGCAGTCAACTTTCAGTCTTCATGATCCTGCCTGGTCGCATGGTCACACACAATAATGCGTGGGATGATCAAGGCTCCAGGTCACTAAGGCTAAACTGCTTCAATCAGTTCTGGGCAGGACAATTTTCAAAGCCATTTCTGTAGATAAAACAGTGTTTTACCTGTGGAAATCGGATCTTTGAAAATTGCCCTCCCTGTATGCGAGTAAAAGCAGGCAGGCGAGTTCTTTCACCCACATTGTAGCAGAGACGTTCCTGGGTCGGATTTAGGTCATGGGGACAAAAACACATGCATGGTTTTGGGTCAGAAAAACTATCTGCAGATAAAGGAGATGCAAATTTCTTCGGGTATGCATTCCTTAGGCAATTTTCAAAGTGAAAGTACACTTGGCCTTTTTTTCCCTATGAAAACTGGTGCAAAGAATGCACTTAAAGTACCTATGCACTTTTACAGGCAGTTTGCAAATTGCCCCCTTAATGCTTGTTGTTTTGCAAGGCATTCTGGGATTTGTAGTATGCTTGCAAGGTGATACAGGGGCCTTAGGGATTCTTGTACCAGACCTGTGATTTATTCTAATCCCTTCCCAGCCTATTCAGTTCTAATAACTTCAGTAGGAAAATTGCAATAACAAATTCTAAAATGCAATGGAATGTATGTTTATTTAAAAAATCAGAAGTTTCAATTTTCCTGCTTGAACTGCATCCATCTGGAAATCTTGTTTTAAAATCCTCCTTTTCCGTTACACAGCACAGCAGTACTACAGGCTGTGGAGCACTTTGGGCAAGACTTTTGAAAAATCAGAAAAATAAAATAGGAAAAGAGCAGCTTTTCCTTTACGACAAATTTTGATATGGGCTCTCTATCCCAGTAACCAAAAATCACATCTCTGTCCAAGTTATTTAATAATGCCAAGGACACTTTTTTTTATGTTGCTTGTATAAGTCAGCAGCACCCTCTAGTGGCAAGAAAGCACAATTAGCTTTTTCTTTTAATGATAGCATAGAAAATCTGCCCCGCTTCCTCCCCCCTCACCCCCCCCCCCCCCCAATACTTCTCACACAGTAAAAAGATCTCAGAGGTGAAACCTTGTCCTCCTCATCTCTTCTGTAAGCTTCTAGTTTGTGCCTTCCTAATTTTCCAGCTACCCCCCAACTGACGGAAGGGCGTTCCCTGTTGGTCAGCAGGGATCGTTTCCTGATCAGATGCCAATGTCTCAGAATCCCCCCCCCCCCCCAGACAATCCAGGAAGACAGCTAGAAACTAGGAGGCCAAGGTTAAAGACAACCGAGATGTGGGTGGTAGCTGCACAGGCATGAATGGAAAACAAACTAGATGCATTCTCTCCAAATTCTACAAGTGAGAGGTAAGTGGAGGGGGGAGAAAGCTGGGTGAGTGGGAAAGAGTCCTCACCTGCTCTGTATTTGGTAGTGGAAGAGATTGTCAGGGACCGAAACTTGGTGATTGTCCCATTTCACATCACCAATAGTCACTCTTTCTGGCGCTGTCCATGCTGCAATCTGGGTGAACATCTAGGGCAGCTGAATCATTTTTAATAAGCTAAGAAGTCTCCCAAAACTGCCCATATCAATGCCTTTGAGAAACTTCTCATTGCTTTAATAGGAACCCCCACCTCTTCCCTTGCTACTCCCTCTATGCCAGACACACTCTATTGGAGTACCAGGCCCCACAGACATCTGCACCAAGCCTGGGTGCTCCTAAGCAAGAGTTGCAAAGGAACAGAGATAGATGAAGCCTAGGAAAACACAAATCCTCCAGGTATTACAAACATGGATGGATAGCCTTTTCACAGAGACTCTGAAAAATACAAACGTTTTGCTGCTGTACCAGCACAGAGTAGGAATCCTCTTAGCCAGGGTTGGTTTGACCTATTAGGGGGTCAGGCTTGCCCTGGTGGGCCGATCTAGCTGGTCATGCATCAGTAGCATGGGATCTTCTTAGTGTTTGGGTACTTGCCAGGTTCTTGTGGCCTGGTTTTGGCCTCTGTTGGAAACAGGATGCTGGGCTTGATGGACCCTTGGACTGACCCAGCATGGCAATTTCTTATGTTCTTATGTGGTCTCCCCCAGCTCCTGCTTGCGTTCCAGCTGTGTCCCTGTGCTGCCTGTAATGATGGGAAGCCACAGCATAGCTACATTGCCTTTTAGCAGTCTATAATTAGGCAAGAGCCAGGCATGGTACAAACTTGTAAGGTAGCACCAGCAGGTGTCCCTGGTTCCCGCAGCCCGTAAACAAGCAATAGACGAGGCTCAGTAAGGCCGACGGCACCAACCCTCCAACCCGCAGCTGATGAAAAGGCTCAGTGGGGCTGCTGACAATTCCCCTCCTGCCTGCGACCGAATCAAAAACTCAATGGGGCTGCCAACAACAACCTTCCCTCCCACGGAGGACAGGAACCAGTGGGGCTGAATAAGGAGGCATAGCAGGCCAGGGCCAGCACACCCATCCCACAGGATGCTAAATAGAAAGGACCCACGGGACTGCTGGTACTGTCCCACCTGTCCACAGTCGATGAGGAGGCCCTACTGGAGCTGGCACAACCCTCCAGCAATTGCTGAATACAAAGGGCCCAGAACATCCCTTGGTGCCTGCAGCAGAAGAGGAGGCCTGTTTTGAGAGAGAGACACTGAATGAGTGTGTGTATGACAGGAGAGAGCAAGTGAGAGCATGGGTATGTATGTATATGAGAGAAAGAAAACCAGCGAGTATGTGTGTATGAGGGGGAGAAAGCCAGTGAGTGTGTATGTATATATGAGGGGGAGAATCAGTGAATATGTGTGTGTGAGGGGGAGAGAGAGCCAGTAAGTATGTGTGTATGAGAGGGAGAAAGCCAGTGAATGTGTGTATATGAGTGCAAGAGAGCCAATGATTGTGTGTGTATGAGGGGGAGAAAGCCAGTGAGTGTGTGTGTATATATGAGGGGGAGAGTCAGTGAATATGTGTGTGTGTGTGTGTGAGGAGGAAAGAGAGCCAGTGAGTGTGTATATATGAGGGGGAGAGTCAGTGAATGTGTGTGTGTGTGTGCGTGAGGGGGAGAAAGCCTGTATGTGTTTGAGAGAGATTGAGAGTGAACAAGTATGATTGTGTTTGACAGAGATAGTTTGTTCACCCTCCTCCTCCTCTACCACAGTTTTGGGGTGACTGGAAATCAAAAAGTTCATAGGTATGGATGGCAGAAGTATTTTTTCATCCTCATTAGATTTAATTATTGGATAGTATTTAATGTCTGCTGTTTTTAAATATTTTGTTAAGTTTTTAAACATTTTAATGAGTTTTTAAAATTATTGGATGTTCTAATTGTCAGCTGTTTTGAACTATTTATTCTTTTTATTAGTATGGGTTTTTTAAACTTTTTTTTTTACATTCTTGATTTTATTGTTTGATGTTTTCTGAGGAATAGCTGTGTATCTGTTTTTCTGTTGTTGCACTGCATACATAATCTGGCAGTTTCTAATTCAGATTTTGTTTGAACATTTTTATTTATAATTTATGGTCTCTTTATTCAGTATTTGACAAGGGTCTATTTGTATTCTGCATGTGTGACCAAGGTGAAGTATTCTGTTAACATGTAGTTTCTGTGTATGGATCTATAGCAGCCTGGTTTGTTCTGTTTTCCTAATAGGAGGTGTAATGATGTTTTAGGGCCTGATGTTACATTTCCAGTTTGGCCTTTTTATAGATAGGGCTGTTACTGTTTGAATCTGGCAGTTAGTATGTTATTGTATAGCAGGAGTAACGTTTTGCAGGATTTTGGATTATACAATGAGAACCTGGCAGTGGAGGGAATTGTTGTTGCTGTTACTGAGGTGACACCAGCATTTGAATATTTATTTTTCTGTGGTGAGTGGTAAGGGGAAATGTCCTAGTTCAGCAGCTTTTTCTGACTCTGGGATTAAGCCCGTCAACTCAAGCTGCCAGTGACTGTGGAACACTGCATTGTTATATTGCCACCTGCTCTTCCACTGAAAATATAAAATGTACTCAAACTAGTAGGTTTCTTATTGATTCAAAGTGCTTACTGAAATATTTTATAAATGATATATTGAAAGGTGGATTTTTAAGGACGTCCCAGCCTGCCCCCTTCTACATGTACCGGAAGAGACACGCGTGGTCAGGTCGTTTTGAAAATGCGCTTGGCGTGCGCACGGCCTGGCCACGCGCATATCTCCCAGGATTTGTGCGCATGCCAGGCTTTTAAAATCGGGCCCTAAGTATTTAAAATTTGCACAATATTACAGTGTTGGAACTTTCTATATTTTGTCTTGTATTCAATAATTTTGATATACTTAAGTGGTCAACAAATTCTTTTGCGCATACATATATATGTATATATATAAAACACACACACGGGTGCAAATGAATTTGTTGACCACATATATATATATATATATATATATATATATATATATATATATATATATATGTATATGTATTGTGTGTGTGCATGCAATTGTATACCCATGGTCTGGTATGAATAAAAATCCCCCGGGCCGATATTTTCCCACAATCCTCCCCTGCCCTTAGCCCTGCCTGTTTGTACCTGCTCCTTCTTTCCATGGGAAGCAGGGAATAGGGCAAGAGGGGTGCTATGCAATAGGATGATTCTGTTCCATGTTGCTCACCCATCCTCTCTTTCTTTTGCTCCCTTATCTGACAGAAGAATCTCACCATGGCTCATGATTTACTGTCAAACTTAGTGCTGTTGCCTGTCAGACAGGGTGCTTAAAAAGGTTTGTTCTGCAACTAATAGCAGCCTTTTGTATTTCAAATGTTTGTTTTATGAGTCCTGCGCTCACCACCTTTCCCTGACAGCAAGATTGCGCCTCAGGATAGAATTCTCTCGCATCTTAAAGCATCAGCTTGTGAAACTAATAAAATGAGCTTGTGGCTTCCTTTAGAGTCACTGGAATAGCTTTGTCCAGTCATTTTTTTACTCTAATTTTCATTTCTTTCTACTCATCTCATATTATTATTAGGAAGAGGTCAACCCTTTAGTCTCATTAGGGAAAGCGCTTCCAATCCTCGGGATCCTTTAAGTTGGAAATCAGTTTGTGCTCTTTAGCCTCTGAGGTGCGCAGACACACCACCCTATAAGGCTCCGACATCAGAACTGGTGTCCTAGTCAGAGAGAAGCTCCCTGCCTGTGAGGTGCGCACACAGTGCATCGAGCCCTGGGTTCTAGGAATCAGTTGGCTCTGTGAGGACACTGTGCAAGGCTCGTACCTCAGGAGAGGGCTGTTAAAAAGACAGACACTACCTGTCTCTCGAGTGTACGGAAATAGTGGGTCAATGTTCAGAGTGTTTATACATGGGTACACTCGGGATATACACACGTATGTAGCCTTTTTTGTCTGCGGAAAGTGGATTTTCAGAAAGTTGTAAGTACATGAGTCCTTACCATTTCACTCACACTTCCATGTGAGTTCTGGGACGGGGGTTGAGAAGTATGCGCACACGTGCTGTATATTATAAGTGGTGTATGCGCTACTTACACGCCCATTTTTACTCCTGCTATTGAAGTTGTGGAAATGAAATCACGCGTCTTTTGTCTGCAGCTTTTGCATGAGAGGTGTGGCTTAAGTAGTAGAAGGAAAGTATTTTGGTAAGCACAGTGGGCCGGATTGTCGGAGGATTTACGCGCTTAACCGGTCTTATGCGCTGGGCCTAGTTTAAAAAGGCCCGGCGACGCGTGTGTAAGTCCCAGGGCTTGCAAAAAGGGGCGGGGAGGGGAGGGGTCAAGAGGCTCCTGGCATAGCGGCCATTTGCTGCTTGGCCGGCGCGCGCAACGTACTTCAGCTTCAGGGCCGAAGTTTGGAAATAGAAGTGAAAAAAGGAAAAAGGTAGGGGGGAAAGGGCGGGGGAGGTAGGGGAAGGGAAGGTGGGGTGGGTGGTGAGGGAACGGGGGAAGGCAGCATGGCCTGGTGCGGGCTCGGTGCATACAAGGTGCACAATTGTGCACTCCCCTTGCCCGCGCCAACCCCCGATTTTATAATATGCATGCACGTGTTATAAAATTGCGTGTCCATGTGTGTGTGCCGGGTAGCGCACACACACGGACGCGCTCGTGCAGGTTTAAAAATCTACCCCAGTATACGCACGTGCTATAACACTGCCTCTGAGCATAAACAGGTCACAATTATTTCCTGAGTGAAATATACACATGCACTTTTACAAAATAGGGGTGCAAACTATGTGAATTCTGCATTAACAAAATGTGTGTGCACTAACGCATGCACACAGACATTCGGGCCAGGGACTGTAAATGTAGCCTTAACTTCACCTATGCGTGCCTGTGCTGATATATGCACACTAAGGAAAATTACCCTCCTTCTATATAAAGCTATGGAACCAGAAATGGCTTACTAGTAAGAGAAGCTTCCTGCCTCTTATGAGATTTATCTGGAGAATGTCAATTTATTTTGTCAGATGGACTGAACGTGAAGCATTTTGATAAAGGGCGTACGTCATGCATCAGACTAGACTTGTGACTTTTGTGTGTATGTGATAGGACTCTTATGAATGACTGCCTTCCCCTCCCTGCATGCTGACCTGGAAAGTACACCAGCAATGCAGCATGACAGTGTGAGCACCAGAAGACTCCGATATTAGGTCGTCTTCCCCGTGAATGTGGAAATGAAACCTGAGAACCATCGCGCTTACAGGGCATTAATGAACAACTTTCACACCTCGTGAATATATCAGGTTTGGGGCATGAGGAGGAGCGCCTCCGGATAGCTTTAGGTGTGTTCCCTTCCCACCTCTAGGAGCGAGCAGCATGACACCGGCTTTCCAGTTTGGGAATCTGAGGAGTATTTGGAAGTGACTTGGACTGGCCACAGTCAGAGGCCGGATGTTAATCTTGGTGGACCAGTGGTCTGATCCGGTTTGCACTTCTTTTGTTCTTAGGATAAAATCGGCCTTCGTGAGGGCTCCGGGGTTCTGATCCTGGCTTTGCTGCAGATTTTGTACAACCTCTGTGCAAATCATCTTACTTCTTTGTGCTTTACTTTAGCCAATAACAACTGAGCAATAATAGTACAGCAATAATATAATTTCTATTTTCCCCCACGCTTTCTTCCCCCATTGAAAGTGTTAGCATAGAGCAAGGTCATCTTTCCCACAGGTGGTTATTTGTATATTTCTGAAGTGGTAATATCATAAAAGACTATTAGGATGAAAGAAGGACAGTACATAAATGCACCTTATTAGTAGCAGCACCAGTATTAGTAATAATGACATTGAACAAAACAATGTATTCACTTTGACAGCACTTAGGGGCCTATGCACTAAAGCTTAGCATGCAATTGAAGGTCACAAAAAAATAGCATGCTATGCAGGAAGAACCTAGCAGATATGCTAAATCAAGCTGAAAAATGTTGGCACCTACCTGCTAAAATTAGCATGTACTGACAAGTAAATGAAGGAAGCTCGGATGCAAATGAGACTTTAGCAGGTGCATACTAAATAACCTGGGGTGGTGTCCTCCATATGACTCCTGCCTGGGACAAGGGGGCTCGTTTCTTAGCATGGGCACTATTTCAGAAGCTCAGCTAACAGGATGCCTTGGGAGCTATTGACAGAGGAGATGAGGCTGTTAGAGCACGAAGGGTGGCCTAGAGCAGGATGAGCAAAGTTTGTGATCCACAGCCCCCCTTTCATTCCTGAGGTCACCCCTCTTCTCCAAGATATGTTACTTCATATACAATATCTATATCTCTATATTTCTATCTATGTCTCTCTCTCTCTCTATATATATATATATATATTATATACATACATACATACATGCAACGCACACACACACACATATATATATATATATATATATATATATATATATATATATGACTCAGAGTCCCCATTTTATTTCTCTTCAAATTACTGAAAGGAGTAAGCTCACATATACATGGAGAGAGAGAGAGGCAAACCCCCCACACTGAGACAGACAGACACAGAGACAAATACCTCATACCCAGACACAGAGACAGATACCTCATACCCAGACACACCATACCCAGACTGACCGACACAAAGCAAAACAGACACCCAGATGTGGACATCCAGACACAGAGACACAGATGCCCATGCTCAGGCAGACACAGAGACAAAGAAACCCCACACCCAATTACAGACAGCCAACATCCACACAGGCACAGAGAGATACCACACCTAAATAGAAAAACACAGGCACACCATATCCTGACAGAAGAGAGACACACCAATGACAGACAGACCCAGCAGGAGAGGGTCACAGATGGATGGACCACAACACACACGGAAATGGAGGCCACGCGTACAGAACAAGCACACCAGACAAACACAGAAGCACAGACTCCATGCCCAGACAGACTCAGAGAGAGACACCACAGACAAATGGTAAGGGCTAGAAAAAATATTTTAAAAACATAGGTGCCATCCAAAATTGTTTAGGAGCTGAGAAAATCTCTGTCCCACCATGCCCAACTTTTTTTTCTTTGCTTTTCGTACTATTTTCACTAAACTTTCCTATTTTTCTCTCTGTTTTTGTATTTTTGTTCATCTTTTTTTTTTTTCGTATGTTTTGATTTGCTTATTTAATTTTCTTATTACACTTTTTGCCTTTATTTTCTCTTCCCCACCTTCTCTCTATTCTCTCTGGCCTCTTTGTCTATTATCCTTCTCCTACCTCATCACTTCTTTTCCCTTGGGTGGGCAACCATTGTGATCTCTCTCTTTGAGTCTGGACCCGGAGGACCTCCTCTTGGGCTGAAGCCTGAGGGTGGCAGCTCTTCCTGGGTTGTGGGGCACCACAGTGGCTCCTCCCATGCCCAGGAAGCTGCTCCTCTCCCCAGCCTGCCCAAAGACCTACAGTGCATGACTAAGTCGTGGCATGCTTTCACTGCTGTCACTATGCTCTGGCAGCGTCCTCCCTCCTGAGTTTGTACTTCCTACACTGCACCAAGACACGACAACACAGCCGTTTCTTAGTTCCTTGACTGATTGAGCAGCTAGTGTGCCTCCCTTCAGGATCATTCATTCCCCTCACTTCTGGAGTAGCAAATTGGGGAAAGATGGAGGAGAGAATGAGGCCAGAGAAGAGAGACACCAACCCACAAACACACACTTGAGCGCTTAAAAGCTAATTCTTCATTTATTTAGACAAGAAAATGTATTTCCAAAACAAAAGCTCATCCGTGACAGCTGTTTTTCAAACCGTGTTTTACACTGCATAGTCCGACCTGACCTTGTGGGTTTCGGGGCTGCCTTTGTCTTGCTGCCACGCCATTTTAAAAAAAATTTCGGGGCCCTTTATACGTAATGTACACACCGTGACGGCAACTTTTAAACAGGCGCGCGGGCACACAAGTGCGCACGCTTGTTGGCCCACGCTCAGGGGTACAGCCATTTTATAACATACTTATGTATATGCGTGCATATTATAAAATAGCCTGACCGCGTGCACACGTGCGTGCAATTATAAGTGCCGCTTCTACCACATAAATGGGGCGATTTTAAAAGACGCCTGCCGGCGCCATTACCAGTTTTCCCAGTTCGTCCAGGTAAAGGATAAGATTTCCAAGCCCCCCCCCCCCAGTTTAATAACCTCCCTTCTCCCCTCTTAGCCCCAGCTCTTAAAACCGTGATCTATTTATCTTTATTCTAGAACTTATACGTCATCCGTAGCAGAAGTAAACTCACGCAGCAGAGGACCCTGGCGCACGCCTGTGCACAGAAGGATTTATGTGCTAATTTGAAGTTGAAATCCAGGAACGCCCACACCCTGACCCCCCTCCTTTTTTGGAACTTTTCATTTGTGTACGTGGCAGGAGACGCATGCGTACTCGAGTGGCTTTTAA
The DNA here is from genome assembly GCF_901001135.1 of Rhinatrema bivittatum. Taxonomy (NCBI): domain Eukaryota; kingdom Metazoa; phylum Chordata; class Amphibia; order Gymnophiona; family Rhinatrematidae; genus Rhinatrema; species Rhinatrema bivittatum. Next base: position 61,126,819 of record NC_042625.1, on the reverse strand, counting down.
AAATCCACCTGGCGCACGTCGGCACAACACTTTCACCAATCCACTAACTGATGCACGCGTCGGGCTTTTAAAACTCACCCTTGTGTGTCCTCCTCATCCAACCAAACCATCACTTTGGATCCAGAAACAAATCCTCCAAACCTGAGATCAGAGTCCTGCCTCTCTCTGAGCAGGACATTTAAACAGAACCACAGCTTTCAAGATGACTCAGAGCTGCTTCCCTGGCAAGGACTAACTGCATGGACATCCCCTACTCAGGGTCAGGTGTACAGGGAATGAGGGTGGATGAGGATAGGAAATAACATTCATTAAATATCTTTTGTTCCCTCCTTTATGTGACATTTAATAAAATGAAATGAAGATGGAGAGCATTAGTGCCGAGAACAGCCACATGACTCGAGCTCCTAGACCGTACACATGTAAAACAGAACAAAATTGCCAAGACAACAAAGCCCAAAATGAGGGCAGAGGAATAGCGGCAGTTTTGTCCACATGAGGTTTTTTAGAAACTTCTGTGCACAACAATCATGCGATGAGCAACATTTTAAAAGGCTCTTCTGCCAAGCGAGAGGGAATGTGGATAATTAATTTCCTCTCCGGGGTCCAGGAATAAATTGTATGAATGCCCATGGTGCACCTGAGGCCAGAGGGGGCCAGCAGGAAGAGGCTGGGTTGCCTTTCTTTTGCTGCAGACCTGTGCCGTCACAGACTCTAAAGCTCTAATTGGCTAAGGTTTTGCTCCCATTCTGGGTCTCTGGGGGAAAAAAAAAAAAAAAAAAGCTGAGTGAGTCAGGGCTAGAAAACAGGAAGTGCGGCAGGGGAGGTGGAGGTCCCTTGCAGCCGTCTGGGTTCTACTTCCTGCCGTGAAATTCTTAAAAGAGTGCTGAGCTGATCTTGTGCTAAAGAAACTCAAATAGACCAAGGCCTGGCTGTGTTCATATCCCCGCGATCACTAATGTGTCAGCCCCGGCCTAGAATTCATTTCTAGCCCTCAGCGATTCCTCCCTATCTTATTTTCTCACTCTCGGTGGATTCTTCCTTCTTGTTTCATTCCTGTTCTCAGGGGATTCCGCCTCTTCCCCCTTGTGTCTCTTTTCTGTTCTGGGGAGAGGGAGGGGATTTTTCTTCCTTTCATGTTCTGGTACATTTTCCTCATTTCCTATTCTCTTAGGGGATGCCCATCGCCCCTCCCCCCCCCTTCCATTTTACCATTAATGGACAAATTCATACCTGGTTGTACTTTTATAGTGCAATTTACAGTGCTTCATTGGATGGAAATTTAGATCTTCTAAGACAGGTTTCAAATTCACTTAATGACACTGAGCACCTGGAGGTCATTTTCAACTTCTTTTTCTCTTTCTTTACATGCATCCTGTACACTGCTAAAACGTCTCCATCTGGATACCCACCAGTTTTTTCCTAGCAGAGTCTGTGACACCTAGCCCATGGAAATAAAGAAGAAGAAATAAAACAGAGCTTTTCCACAAGATTCGGTTGCTATTTGGAGACTTGGAGAGCAATTTTCAAAAGTTTTTATGCCTGTAAACCATGTTTTCCTGTGCAGAAATGGCTTTTGAAAATTGCCTGCCTTTAGTGTGGGTAAAAGCAGACAGGGTTAGGCCAGGAAAGGGAGATTTTGCAAGGAATTTCATTTTCAAATCACTACCCAGACTTGTAAACTCTGCAAGTACGTTGTGCGCATGACAGATTTCCAAAGACAAACTCCAAGGGGGCATTTTCTTTGGACCATGAGCTTCCAGGTTCACAGATGGAACTCGGACACTTGTCCCTATAATGGCTTAGCCACCTGTGGACATCCTATGCTATCATTACACACTACTCTGTTCTGCTGGTCTCTCCTGTTTATTTCTCTTTTCCTTTTTATCATTTCTTATCTTGTCTTTCGTTCACTTTACAGTGTTGCCAACCTCACTTATTTCCCGCGAGTTTGGGCGTTTTTTTCCCCTTGCAATTCATTTTTTTTTTTTTCAATTTGCGGGTTGCTTGTTATTGGGCGTTTTTTTCTGTCAACCACATTTTTTTGGGCTTGGTGGTTGGGACTTGTGCCCATCTGTCCCTGTGATTGGCTGCTGCTGCCGATGAGGCCTGTCCACCGTCAGAGGAGCACGTGGGCAGACAGGCACTGATGCTACCCTGTTTCCCCGAAAATAAGACCTAGTAGGGGTTTTGCTGAATTGCTAAATATAAGACCTCCCCCGAAAGTAAGACCTAGCAAAGTTTTTATTTGGGAGCATGCCCGTCGCACAGAGCATGCAGCTGTGATTTTTTTACCCTGCAGGATTCACAGTTAGTTGTCATCACAAACCAGCATAACCAGACAACTACTCAGAATATAATAAATGTTCATTTTTTTGTTCAACAATATATGTGAATTCTTCTTCATGGAAAAATAAGACATCCCCTGAAAATAAGGCCTAGTGCATCTTTGGTAGCAAAAATTAATATAAGACACTGTCTTATTTTCGGGGAAACACGGTAAGTAACAGCGTCTGGTGACCAAGGAAGATTTTATGTAGCACGGCAGGCCCGAACGCTGAAGGGAGTGAAGCACTCAACTAGCAATGATCAAAAAGAAGAGGTACCTGGAAGGGGAGGAATTCGTGTGCTGAGAGGGGGAATGAGTCTGAGGGGGCCAGAGATGTGCTTGGAGGGGGAATGAGTGTGAGGAGGGCAGATGTGCTTGGGGAGGGGATGAGTGTGTGTGTGGGGGTGGGGGGGACGACATGCTTGGAGGGGGAATTTTTATTTTTTCACTTTGAAGGAGCTACAGAGTTCAGTGACTGAAAATGGAGTGGTGGTACACCAGTCAACCATACAGCTGGCCTGCATTCAAGGGTGGCTAGATAGACACCATTATTGAATAATGAATTGTGAGTTTGAAAATGTACTTTTAGTGCACACTGTCTGGAACAATCTGTGTAACGTCATGTAATCCACAAAAATCTGACGGACGTTTTTAGGGGGTTAAATACTATTGCAAGCCACTGTGTTTCCTCCATTACACTCACAAAAGTATTTGTTAAGTGTTTTCTGTGTATAAATACCTTCTAATAAAAGTAGTTTTAATCTCATGTGTTTTGGGCTTGTTTATTCGGCAAATAGTGCTTGTTCTTTCATGATTACCTGGCAACCTTGGTTCACAACACTTCATAGTACAGCTTTATTTCAAGTTTTATTCATGATATTCAGTTGGGTACAGAAGGCAAGAAGCTCCCTGTTCATGTTCCATTTTGATGGCTAAATCTCTTCAGAAGATTTATCTGATATTGCTGCATGGATTTCCACCATCACTTCAAATGTAATAAGACAAAGACAGAACTTTCTGTCTTTTTTCTCTTTCCATTTCAATGGACAGCACTGCCATCTTTCAAATCCTCTCAGTCCACAATCTTGGGGATAACTTCAACACTTGTATCGCCTTTGCACACATCCAAACCACTGTTAAAATGTGTTGTCGTCATCATCTACTGCCTGGAGCTAACATTTACATGCTAGGTTCAACATACAGTATTTATTTATCTGATTGTTATATTCCTCGTTCTGGCACTTCAAAGCAGATTACATTAGGGTAATGTAATCTGTCCCCAGAGGGCTCACAATCTAACACCTAGTTTCATCATTTTGCTATAAATTTTGCATGAATAGTGCCTGAGAAAAAAAACAGGTTTGGTTAGGGTAATTTTTCAGTTGCAATGTGTGCTATTTTAGCACTTTGCAAGCTGTGAAGTGCCCAGACAGCATTTCTTTGTTTTGATTTGCTCCTGGAGAGAGAACCTCTTTGGAAGGCTTGCATATTAGTCAACTATTTATACCACTATAGGAGGGTCATCTAGTAACTCAAGGTGAGATTTTCATGGTGATCTAGTTTTGGGGGCCAGTTTTACATGCACAGTCAGATGTATGAACAGTACAGTACACATCAGTGAAGATTTGATGTGATTTGGAATGTGGAAAGGTTCACAAAGATGAGATTTAAACAATGTACTCTCACCCTAGCTTGATACACTCTCTACCTGGGCGCTATCAAGGTAGGGCGCAAGTACATTGTTTAAATCTCATCTTTGTGTATCTTTCCTCATTCCAAATCACCTCAAATCTTCACTGATGTGTACTGTACTGTTCGCACGTGCATGTAAAACTGGCCCCCAAACCCTCACCTTGAGTTACTAGATGACTCTCCTATAGTGGTATAAATAGATGACCAATATGTGTGCCACCCCCAGAACCTCTCTCTCTTTCTTCCCTCCCCCTGAAACAGGAATTGTGATACTTATTGCAAATCCCATTTTGGGCTTATCGCAGAGCTTAATGCCAGGAAAAAAAGTATAGTTATTTTATACTATCACACGCAATGTTAAAGATCCCACCCAAACTCCTCCTCTTTGACTGAATTTTCATATGCATCACGAGATGCAAAAAATAACACATGCATTAGGGTCCTAACAACCTCATGCATTTTGATGAATGAGCCTGTAAGTTTGTTCCTGAAGCAATGGTAAAGCAAGGGTAAAGTGACTAGTCCAAAGTCACAAGGAACAGCAGTGGAATTTGAACTCTGGTCTCCCTGGCTCATAGCCCGCTGCTCCTCCACTCCCCCCATATAAACAACTAATCACCAAAATAGTATATTTGGAGGGCTCTGGTAGGAAGAAAAGAAAATGTTGAATGAAGGAAACGAAGAGGAGGGTTAAATCAAACATCCTTCGATGAGCCATAGATGCTCAGTCTTGGCTCTGTCCATCCCCGATGCCCGTTTTCTGAGCAGTAAATTCTATGCCATATTATACTTTCTCTAGACATGATGGAAATACAGGTGTGCTAGGTGTATGTGACTTCAGAGTGCCTGAACTGAATTGGCTGTTTCTTAAGTCCAGAGTCATGTTTTGTGAAGTGTATGAGGACAGACGAATGATGAAATGGATAGCCAAGTGCTACATAACAGTAATTGTTCTAAGCTAAACAGACAAATCCCTGGAAAAAAATAATAAAGTGGGTGTATGACAGTTGAAAGCATTGTAGCATTCAGGTGACCAATCTGAGCTGTAGCCAGTTTTGGCTTCCTGTATCATACACTTTATTTCCTTAACGATAGCAAAAACTCATTTTGTTCTTTACCATTTCCACATTTTCATAAAAATCACTGTCTTCCTTTGAACCTTTTAAAGCATTAATTATATCAGAAAGTCTTTGTTCCTGGCTTTTACAGAAATAAGAATACATCCAAGTGGGTTATTGTGGGTTGGCTGACTGGTTCCACCTCCTTCCTGTCCTCATCCTGCCTCCATTCATCCTGCCTGAGCAGTTCTATTGACTTAAACTGCTATTCTACTCCCCTTGTCTTCTTGCGTGTGCATTTAAGTCATGGATGTGCAAATTCATGGCGTAGTGCTCTTTAACTTTTTTGTCTGGGGCTTGTTTTTTTCATGCCTGTTCTTGATATCATGTTTTAGGATGTATTTGTCACAAGCCCCTACATTTTTATGAGAAGATGAATGACTAAATTCCTCCTGTACATCCTCTTTCTCTCTTTGTATTATTTCCTGATGATGTCCTGTTAAGATTATTATTAACTTATGAGGTGAGACTTATGGATCTAAATATGCATACTTCATTTATTGGTTTTATTTATTTAAGCAATTTATAACCTGCTTGGAGAAGGGAAAAGGCGAGAAAGAGACAGGATATGACAAGAAACGTTCAAATACCTGAAAGGCATAAATAATGCACAAGAGACAGGCATGCCAAGGAGACAAAAAGTTCCAGAAGAAGGTGTTATGACCTGAGGCAAAAAAGAGAGCTTTAGAAATAAGTTAAAGTAACATAAAGAGGCGTGACCACACTTTGAAAATGGTGTTCAGTTCCGGGTGCCCCCATCTTAAAAAAGATATAGCAGAACTTGAAAGGGTGCAGAGAAGGGCAACCAAAATAATAAAGGTGGATGGAATGGCTTCTCTATAGGGAAGGATTAAGCAGGCTAGGGCTCTTTAGCCTGGAAAAGAGATGGCTGAGAGAAAACATGATAGATGTCTATAAAATCATGAGTGGTGTGGAATGAATAAATAGGAAATGTTAGTCACCCTTTTCAATAGGACTAGGGAAGTTATTTTTTCAATTAGCATACAATTAAACTGTGCACTTTGTTGTCAGAGGATGTAGTGAAAGCAGTTAGCCTTGCTGAGTTTAAAAAGGGTTTGAATAAGTTCCTGGAAGTATAGTCCATAAACCACTATTAGCCATGTAAACTTGGAGAAGACACTGCTTATCCTAGTTATGAGCAGGAAGGATTGGACTTATTCTTTGGGATCATGCTGGGTACTTGTGACCTGGATTGGCTGCTGTAAGAGACAAGAAGCTGAGTTTGATGGACCTTTGGTCTGACCCAGTATGACATTTCTTATGTTCTTATAATATTATTTCTTCACAGAAAGGGTGGAGAATACATAGAAACATAACGGCAGTAAAACATCATATGGCCTATCTAATTTACACCAATTAATTCAGCTTTACAATCCCTACCATCTCTTGTGTTTATCCCATGTAGGGCTGCCAACTGGGTCCAAATTTTCAGGACAGGTTGATCCAGTCTGGTTTTACCCCATTGCATGCTGGGACTTATTCTGATTTCCTTATTGCAATCCCTAAGAAAAGCAAGACTATAAGTACCTACATGCAGGAGAGAAAAACCAGGATTGGATCAACCTGTCCTGAAAATCTGGAGCCAGTTGGCAACCCTAATCTCATGCTTTCTTTAATTCAGATACTGCTCTAGTCTTCATCTCCTCCATAGGGAGGCTGATCCATGCATCCACTACCCTCTCTGTAAAGAAATCTTTCCTTAGATTACTCATGAGTAACTCCTTTCACCCTCAACCCATGACCCCTCAGTTCTAAAGCCTCATTTCGGTTGAAAGAGGCCTACCCTCCTGTGCATGGAAACTTTGGAGGTATTTAATTGTCTCCATCATATCTCCCCTTTCCTCTAAGTAATACCTGTTCAAATCTTTGTCTGTCCCTATATGTTTTAGAACAAAAAACTTTGATAATTTTAGTACCACCTTCTGGACCAACTCTAAGTAGTTTATATCCTTTTGAAGATGTGGTATCCAGAAACGTACATAGTATTCCACTAGGGAACTATACTGGGGTAATATCACTTCCCTTTTTCTGTTGACCATTTCTCTCCCTATGCACTCATGCATATTTCTGGCTTTTGCTGTAGCCTTATTCACCTGTTGGCCATCTTAATATCATCAGATACGATGACCCCCAGATACCACTCTTCTTTCGTGCTTAGAAGAATTTCACCCCTATAGTGTAACTTTCATTTAGAATTTGGCAGCCTAAATGTATAACAGATTTTTATTTTTTATTTAGCATTTTTTGAGATCTACAGAGACAAAGTTATTATCAATCCAATCAACCTGTGATTATTGTCTTCAGTTAACAAGATGGAGAGCTTTCTCATATGCAGTACCAAGACTGTGGAATGCTATTCTGGGGATCTCAGAATTGAAAATGATATAAAAGTTTTTAGGAAGGGGGTTAAAACTGTGTTTTATCAAGAAGCTTTTAACTGAAACTGTATTATGTATAGAAAGTACGTATATAATTTTGTTTTAGGTGTATTTTAATTTCGTACTATTAATATACTATTTGTTACTTAGGGCCAGATTCATTAAGTCTTTTCTCCCATTTTGTGCCTATGGGAAAACCCCTTAGCGAATCAGGTACTTTTGTTCCCTGCGCTGGATATTGTTTGGAAAATTGGGGGTCCTAAGCTTTTTAAATAAATAAATAAACCTTAGCTGCCAGACCCTAGGCTATTCCTTGAGCTTTGCTATGTCCCTCTCCTCATGTTTTCCACACTTTCCTGGGCTGTCTCCCTTGTTGCAGATTTTGGTATCATTCATTGGTAAAAAGACCAACATTTCCCAACAATGTTGAAAAGGACTGATCCCTGCGGCATACAGGTAGCAATACCCCACTTCTTGAGGGAACTTCATTCACCATTACCCTTTGTCACCTCCCACTCAATCAGCTTCTGACTCATTCAGTCACTTTAGAGTCCATGCCTAGGGTATTCAATGTATTTTTAAGTCCCCTATGCAGAACTGTGTCAAAGGCCTCAATGAAATTCACTGTATCTAGCGCTCTCCCCTGATCCAACTCTTTGGCCACCCAATCAAAGAAATTGATCAAATACATCTGATAAAAACTATGCTGCCTCGGATCTTGCAGGCCTTTGGATTCCAGAAACTGCACTATTCTCTGTTTTGCAAGCAATTCCATCACCACAGAGGTCAGCCTGTAGTTTCCCCTAAAGAAGGTGAGAGGGACAAAACCAGAAACAAAATTTAAGAAATCATGGGGTGAGCATAAAGGATCCCTGGTTGCAAGGAGATAAAGGTAATGTAAAAGATCAGGTCTGCGATACCGCAGTAGGAATGGACAATTGAAGGCTCAATGGGCCTTACACTCTATATCTGTCAGCATGTTCTGTCTTCTTTTCCATACTTTTAATATGTTAAAAATAAAACAAAAAAAAAATATATATATAGGACCTAGAATAAAATGTCATCATCTCCTGGAGTCAGGCTGTTCCTTTCTCTGCTGGGAAGTTTAAGTTGTTTTGCTGTGTTCCATCTTCAATTTGGTCTCTCTCCTGGCCCCCTCTCCCCCCCATCCATCCCTTCAGAGGCAGGCAAAGTCTGCCCTATCTCGGCAGGTGTGCCATTCACCCATCTCTGCAGAGAGATTTAGTGTAATTAATAAGCCCAGGCAGTGGTGTTTGTTCCAAGATGCTTTTATTGAAATATATAGTGCATGCTTTGTTGTGCTTTTTTTCTCGAGCCTCTCAGCGTTGTATTATGGAGCTGTTCATAGAATCACGTGGATTACTGGGGCACTAGCTCATTGGATGCAGGCTGTTGCTTTGCTGGATAACTCCTGATCTCATAATCCCCTAGAAGGAGATAACATCTCTTTTGGATTGTGTTCTGGTGTTGTATATGTAGAATAAGAGCAGGTGAGCAGAGATGGGAACAGAATCTAAGCCTGGGGACAGGGGAACGAAAGCTCTCAACCTTCTTAGTTGAACCTGGGAAGGCAACAGAAGTAGTATTACTGTAGTATCCAAGGAAAGGTCTCCATTAAATCAGCTGGCAAAGTTCCCTGATTTGAAAGGCAAGAGAATTTGTTGGACTCCATTCTGGTTGTGCCCATTTTTTTTTTTTTTTTAAGAAAGATTTAGACTTGAAAATGTTGTCCACATTTGACTTTACGGTGCACATCAGACACTGGAGCAGCTTGTTCTGTTAGTGGCCCTCAGACACATGCTCTCAGTCTCCAGCACTGGGGAGTATACCGTATGTACACTAAGCCTGGAGAGGAGTTTCTGCCTGCAACGTCTGTGCACAGGTGTGCTTCCCTGGTTAAAATCTCAGCATGACTGATTTAGTCTTTCTTCCCTTCTAGATGAGAACCCAGTCTAACTGGCTAATTGTATGTATATTCTGTGTTTGTAGAGTGTTTTATGCAAAAGCGCTGACAATAACGTTATTACTATTCTTGTAGTAATGTATCCGAGTATCCAGGAAAAAATCAGCAGTCACGAACATAGCTCTGAAATCTCTTGGAAGGAATATGAAAGTATCATACCAGATGACAGCAGAAAATTACCACTTAGGCCATCCAGTCTGCCCAGTTATTCCTGTCCATATTGCCACGGTTTTATCCCAGGTGACGGATTAACATGCCTTATCCAAGACAGTTTTTGGCCTTTTCCTCCACTGAACACGGCCTTCCTGGGTAGCTAAGCAGGCCAGAGCACCTTATTTAGTGCCGCCCGCACCCATCTGCTCCCATTTTGCAAGCATGAGGTCCCACAATATTCAAGTAGCCACCAAGATCAGTGTGGCTGTTACCTGAATATCTGAGCTCTTAGATCCCCGTGGCCTTTCTGGACAGCTCACTGCCCCAACTAACGCACACTCACCGACGTGACAGGTAGGTGGGGGCTGTGAACCCCGACCAGCCAGAATGCTTCTTTTTTTTGTAAAAACTTTACAAAGCACTGTTCAAACATTACAAAAGCAGATGGTTTATTAAGATACAGCGTAGTGTACAGAATTTTATTTAGCCAATCAGGAAAGTGTGGTAAACGGAAGCCGCCTCCCCAAAGCACGAGAAAGGAGCCCCAGAAGCAGATGTTTGCAGAGCCCAGGTGCGGCTCTCATCCTATCTCCCTTTCTATTTTCAATTCTTCTGCACTTGAGATTATCAAAGCCTCCCATACACTGGTGTATGTTCATTTCCTGCTAATGTAATAACTGGAAAGGCTGGGGAGGACAGAGTTAGCATTGCTGGGAGATAGTATCACCCTCCCTTGTCTGTGAGGGAAAGGAAGAGAAGGATAGCT